>NC_141093.1:3142500-3172500 GCF_041138505.1 Cibotium barometz | reverse complement strand
ACTTTGGATAGAGGAAGTCTTGTTGACAAGAGTGCTTAAACATAATGAATTCAACGATAAACAAAGGCTACCAAACTAGTCTATATATAGTGGCCATGGTCGACATGTACATAGGTTGGCCAAGTCATCTAACCCACAACTTAGCTTAAAAATGACGGACCAATCACATCATCCAAATTGGATCATAATAGAAAAACTTAAGTGTCACAGGGATTTACTACAACTCCCACTCCATTTGAGATCGTATGTACCCTCAAACAAGCCTCTCACAACTTGAGAATTGTGTATCCTTGGTTTGATCTCTCTAGAACTCACAAATACTATCACTTATCCTATCCAAGCATGCATCCTACTTGGTGGAGTGATAAGCCATCTCCTAACCAAACTCACCACATTTAGCCACCATGTATGGCCATCATCTCTAGTGTCTAAAGTGGGAATCATCAGTGCCTGAGTGCTCATCACAATGAAGAGAAAAAACATCCATGTCTCCTAAATCCTTCTCGACTCGACTGCTTCACATGAAGCAAAGCATGTTGCCTTATTCCATACCCCTAATCAAAAAACACTACCCAGAAACAGACGTTCTGTTATCATAATCTCTTTCCTAATTTGAGTCACAAAATCTAATCAAGGTATTGCTTAATGTGATGCCATACCCACTCGAATCCTAAATGTACTTTAACACATGCATCCTCCTAGTGGTTCTCTTGAATCTGATTTGAGAACTCACTTAGGACACCAAGTGTAAAGATGATGCCAAGCTATCTATATCTACACCTAAATATCAAACCCCCTACCAACTTTATGTACTCCTTTATATCCACAAGTGGAGAAGCATTTTCCATAGATAGCTTCACATCAACCTCCATGGCTGTAATGACTAACTTGCACTTAGCCATTCAAAATGCCTTTAGAATGACTTGCACTCAGGCATGCCAAATGCCAAGTGGAGAACCATCTTTTGTAGATAGCTCCACGCTCAATATCCACACGTGACTTGAACTCAACCATGTGACTAACTTGCACTCAGCCACACGGGTGACTTCCACTTAACCACGACCCCGACTTGCAATTTGCCAGTTAGCCATGTCACATTCTGTCATAATTTCTCCTGTATCATTTTGATCAGAAATGAAGATTCCATTTGACTCTTGCTAGACCTTTGTCACACCAAACATAAATGCATAAACCCCCAAGGCCTATCAATTCAAACTTTGAACTCAACATGTCCTTTGACTCAACCTTCTCTTCATCGTTTCCCATTAATAAGTCATTCACATATAGGACAATGATTAGGCAAATGATGCATTACCTACCCTAGTCATAGAAAATATACAAACTTGCATTTGAAAAGATTTTAGAAAGACCCATGCTTACAAAGAAAACTAGTGGTACCATGCCCAAGGGGTTTATTCTAGTCCGGTTTATTATGCTTACAAAAAGAAACTCTACAATGCCTTGTATGAGTTTATTATAATCACCTTCCTTTCCTCTAATTTAAGCTTTGTGAGATCTTTGTTATAAATTCTTGGATTTTTCAATGTCATTATATCTGATCACCCCCCTTATACATTCTTATACATAGTAATGATGAGGGTTGTGGGTTTTTTTTTGTAGTATTCTAAGATCACTCTCCATTATGTGTTTTGTCTAGGGTATTTTTAAGTCCTAAAATATTCTTTTCATAGAGATGTTATGTCAAATGTCACTAGTATGATCTTCACTAGAAATGCCAAAATGATCTCCTTAGCAACAAAGATACTATTCCTCATGCTATACCAGAAATGATTTTTGAGTTTACTTTTCCAAATTTCTTGAAAGCATCTTCAAACTTGTTTGGCAAAATTCCCAATGTTGGCTACTAAAACTTAAAGGCATCTTGATTCATCAAAACATACTTTCCACATGAAAATTTAATATACACAAATGTTAGTAGCTTAGCTCTAACTTTTTCCAAAAAACATAATCTCCACATGAAACTGTAAAATACACAAATTTCAGAAGCTCGCCTCTAAGTTTCCCAAAAACTCATGAGCTTAAACCTGAAAGAGAAATGAAACTTTAATATATAAACAAATTTAGTAGCTCAACTATAAGTTTCCAAAAACTCATAAAGAGAAATAAGAAAGAATTAAGAAAAAATAAACTAGAATAGACTAAATAAGAAGATTCTAAATTGAAGAATATTTACTCTAAAAAATACAAAACCCCTAAGAATTTCAAAAGTCCAAAACATTTCAAACCTCAAAAATCCGAAAAGGCCCCTTGTAGCACATAATTCCCGAAAGCATAGAGATTATGTAGAAGTCCAAAACCTTTATAAACCCTAAAAGACAAGTATAAAACAAGTGAAAGAAAAGAAAATAGTAACAAGACTAAGACCTATAAGCATGATAAACACTATTATAGATCAAATGTGGTAATTGAAAATATTTCTCCTTAAAAGAATACCTTGAAAATGGGGTGTTCTTAGGAAAGGAATAAAAAATTGTAATATAAAATCAAGATTTGACCTTTTTTTGGATGATTTTAAATTTACATGAATTTTGAGTAAAGTAATTTTTGAAAGAATGAAAAAAACTCTATATCTTTAGAGTTTGTTGTCAAATATATTTAATATTTCATCAAATCTTATGAATTTCTCTAATTTTAATAATAAAGTAAAATTAATTTAAGTTTATCAAAGAGGATTTTTGTATCACATTTTTAAAATTGAATTTACAATCCTTGCCTAGGTCTAAACACAAAAAAAATCTATTTATCTCTTGCTCATGAAATTCACTTTTCCATGTTACCTTGCGAAAGTGAACAAGGTACTAAAAGCATGTAACTTGTAATACCCAATCTTAGATATGCCAAGGTATTAAAAGCATGTAGCTTTTACGACCCATGTCTTTACAATCCTAAAACATTTATTACATCTTAGACGTGCCAATAAATCTTCAACCTAATTTTTTTCATAATTGCACAAGCTTGCATGAACAATATGGTCCTCATAACTCCTAGCATGACTAAAGTTTCCAAAGAATGCTACCTTCACTTTCCAAAAGGAAGAACATGACTATAACAATTTATAGAAAGGATAGAAATGCATGGGTTTGAAGTTCTCATATACTTGTTGGTAGACTAAGCTAGTGTTCTGAGTTTACACTTCCACCATCCTCATCATCATCTATTTCATCATTGATGTCATCCTCCATAAGGCCACGAGCCTCTTAGAAAGCTCAAGGCATGCTTTTGACATTTTAACAGTGCAAACTACATTCCATTAGGAAAAGAAAACATTTAGAACTGTTTAATATATATATGTATAATCTTTTGATATATCTAGATACTTTTGTACCTATCATTATCAAGTCCGCCACACCCGCTGCAAGCTAGGAACCTTGCACACATTGCATTTGACTACAATCACAAGCTATACTTTTTCAATCACTATTGAAAAAGTAAGAAAGGAGTTTGATGTAAAACCCATGTGCTATATTGAGAAGATAGAGAAAATCCATATACCCAAAGAGAGAAGTGTGAGGAAACACAAGTGAGACACTTTGGTTACAACCTATGTTGGGTGGTTGTGGTGGCTTTAAAGCTATGGAAAACTGAGAGTGTGATGCCATCAAAACCACAATAGCAATAGACCCCATGCCCATTAATATCATAAGTGTGTGTGCTTGAAAGTAGGCCATGTCTCTCCTAAATTGCAAGAAAGAGATATCATTAATGATAAAGAAGAAATTTCCATGAGAGAGAGAGAGAGAGAGAGAGAGAGAGAGAGAGAGGGGGGCTTGTGCATGGTTGTTGGGCTGCTAAATTCACAAAGGACCCAAGCTACTATTATGTGTTGCATGCTACATTGAGTCATGCACACCTATCAACTAGGGTGCTAAGTTAATCCAAGGTTAACTAGCCATAGTTAGCTATTTCTAGTTCATTCAATGAAAAGTTTAAAACCCCCTTTACCATTAAAGTACCCTCCATATACCCAGTTTAATGCTCTAAAAAAAGAGCAATTTCAATAAAAAACATGTAACCCCCCATTATACAACACTCTTGTTCCCGTTCCCGTTCCCCATCCCCCCACCCTACCCCCTTTCCCTCCTTTTTCTTAAAAAAAGAGTAATTTCCATAGAAGGGGGTCATACACTATGATCCTTGGAAGGCTAGCTCTTCACAATTGCGAAACCAATCACATTTATGTATGTAAAGGTGATGAGTCCTTGAAAATACTCTAAAAACAAGGAAGAAATGGGTCAAGGAATTCTTGTAAATGAGTTTGCTATATATGATCATCGTCCCGTAAGACCATCCAGACCTCACAGAAGCTTGGACCAAGGTTTGCAAGACTTGATATGATAGAGATAACCTCCTTGTTCACATCATTATTGCTTTTGGAAACTAATAATGACTTCAAAGTAGGGATAGTTAGTGATTCATCTATTGAAGATTCCTCCACAAAAGAAGCAACTCTACATTACCCACATGAGCCAACAATGGAGATGGACCTTCATTGGCTTTGCTATGTTGAGGATGTTGATTCACATGAGATGTACACTAGTAGTAGATAGTGGGAAGTTGACCTAAAAAAGGCCTTTGGCCAAGATAGTGGCTCCCAAAAGGTGACGAGGTACCCACTAGCTTTGAGTAACTGCATGTCAATGCCAGTCACCTTTCTAGAATTCGTAAAGGAGAAACCCCTCTAGCATTGGAGACCATAATCTTCCCGAGGCTCCTTTGTTCTTTTACATTAACCATGTGCATGAATGAAGTGAAGATATTAGCTAATGGATTCTTAATAAACTATCCCATCAAGTAGGACAGGTCTAAAAACCTCATCACGGATGCCCCTTATCAGTTGATAGTGGAAATGCTTTATAAGAAGGAGGGTCAAGATGGCATCATGAGGAAAAGGAGTGAAGATATTAGCCAATGGATTTTTAATAAAATGTCCCATCAAGTAGGACGATATGCAAATGCCTCATCAAAGAAGGACACTCCTTATTAGTTATTGATAGTGGAAATGGTTTATAACAAGGGTCAAGATATCATCATGAGGAAGTGCATTCATAAGGATGACCTTGAATCCATTCTTGATGAGAAAACCCATTTTGGTAGAGGACACTTCACCAGAGACACAATAACCCACAAGGTTCTCTAGGCTGGCCTATAGTGGCCTCCCGTGTTTGGAGATGCAGCTGAATTCATCAAACACTATGATAAATGCTAAATGTTACCATAGTCTAAGGATATTATGCCCTTGACCCTTGGAATCTTTATTTAAAAAATGTTACATAGACTTCCTAGTGGTCCCATTAGCCCTATCACTAAGAGAATCCATATGTGCTTCATAGTCATTATCGACTGCTTCATTGATAAGTTGGATGAGGCCAAAGCTACACACAAAGCTACATAGGGAGCTAACGTAAGATCTATAGTCAAGTTCCTTTATAAAAATGTTTACTTGCTTTAAGGTTTCCTAGTAGAAACTGTGAGCAATTATATTATACATTTTATAAATGAAGTGTTGGAGTTCTTGCTCAAAGAATTCCTTGTGGCACACAAAATCTAGCACCTTTACTACCCATAAGTGAACGTCCAAGCTGAGAGCATTTAAAAAACAACATTGTGGATCATTCTCACCAAGACGGTAGATGCATCTAAAAGTGATTGGGAGAAGTTATAGTACATTTTATGGGCCTACTGCACTACCTACAAGAATAGGCCTACAACAATAAGACATAATCCTCATGGAAACCCCCGCATAAAGAGATTGGATGCCTTAGAAAAACTAAGGGTGTAACTTTGGATGCGATTTGCTTACGGATAAATGGTTAAAAACTATGGTGCAAAGCAGAGGTGGTTTGATGATGACTAACTCAAAGATAAATTTACAAAGGAAATACATAAAGGAAAGGGACACATGTGCAACTCACATAAGGAAAATTTTAGACTTAAAAAGTACCTTCTAAGAATATCCATGCCATCACATTTCTAGAAAAAATGGGGTTGTGGTAAAACTTATGTATCTAATGTTAAAATTCCCACGTGTGACATACCGTTCAAAAGAAGATTCTAAATCTACCACCTTTGATAAATTTGGAGTTGATATGATCAAGTCATGCCTTCCCCCCATTAAAAGGTAGAGTCCAACGATTGTGATATCCATACTCAAACAAATTTGGAGTTGATTTGCTCAAGTTATGTCTTCCCCACTACAAGGTATGTCCCTATGATTGTGACATCCATGTTCTAATACATTTGGAGTTGATACATCCATGTTCTGATACATTTGGAGTTGATATGCTCAAGTTATGTCTTCTCCACTAAAAGGTATGTTCCAATGATTGTGACATCCATGTTACATGGATGTCACAATAATTGGAATATACTTGTTTCTTTTCTTAATGAGAGAGAGGGAACATTTGTGTGTTTATTGTATTAATCTCATTGAGTTATTAATGACATTTGCTTCTAGAGAAGAGAGTTATTAATGACATTTGCTTCTAGAGAAGAGAGTGTAAATTCTATCTCTTTGTGAGTGTTGGCATTCACGGTGGCTCATAATGATTAATGAACAACATGGTTAAGCATAATGATGAGAGATTAGTGTTAAGTAAAATGAGATTAGCTTAAACACATGAGATTAGCATAACGAAAAGATAATGATGAAAAATGAGAGCATGTCTCTTACATTAGTGTGCCTTTTTAAATAGGCAATTACAAAGTGATTACAATGAGCCTCCAATGAGCTAATCAAGATTAGATACTAATCATATCCACAAATCTCTCCATGATTCTCTCCCATAGATTCCTCCTTGAATATCTCCACACTCCACTATTCTCTCTCCCATGATTCTAGCTTTCCTAGATATAAGGTGAGTTGATTAGAAACGAGTTTGACCACTTGAAAAAGTAGAGCTTCTCTAGTAAATGACATTCTATTGAGCCAGTGAATATAAGTAACCTTTGATCAAGTCTAGACCATGCCCCATTATCCCCGAAGGCTAAATACATGAGTATTTTTGTGCATATTTCAACACCCTTCGTCAACAAAATATTCATGGCAATGATGATGTTATGATGGCAATTCTAGACTCATTAGGATCTCCCAATTAGGTTTATGATGCTAGTTATGATGACCTCTTTGGGTTTTCAATGCTAGTTACAGCAAGCATGCTGGTATGACCATGTGAGTGGCTGGTTATGCTTACAATGCATACATTTATGCTTAGAATATGGGAGTAGCCTACAAGTAGTGCTGGTTCTTATTGATCTATAAGGCCCAATCATCTTCAACATAGTTCGTCTCATATGAGACCTCTTCTCGCTTAACTTCTTCTTCACTTGAATCTCCTTCTGCAAGATAGGCCTTTTGAGCCTTATTCCTATAAAAACAATCTTTCTCAACATGATAAGGTTTTCCATAGAAATCACATGATTTCTTTGGAAACTTCTTGTTAGTGGTGGGTCCTTTTGTATGGTCCTTTGAAAGAACCCTTTTTCTTGAATGAACCACTGAATTAGGCTTCATCTTGGAATGAAGACAAGGTGTTTTGACTTTTGATCTTCTTTTCCTTCCAAAAGAGCTGTAGTGATGTTAGCTAGTGTTGGAGAAGGCAAGTTGGTGAGGGTAGTGACTATGTTTTCATAGTCCTCATTGGGAAAACTTTTTAACAATAATGTAATGCATGCTTCTTCTTCCATATTTAAGTTAATCCCTACAAGCTATGTGGTTAGGCTTCTCACCAGATTTAGGTGAGAGGCAAGAGGCTCTCCCTTTTTTAACTTAAGTTCAAAGAATTGAATTAGAAGGTTGATCTTTTATCTCTTAGCTTGAGCACCAAACAATGTGACCAATTCTTCCCAAGCTTCATTTGAAGTGCTTTTTCCATCTATGTGATGGATAAATTGATCACTCAAGCCCAAAGGTATGATGGCAAGATCCTTTCTCCCTCCTTGGTATTAGGCTTTTTCTCCTTTCCATTAGAAATGCTCCACAACCCCTTTCTAAAATAATTAATATAAATTTGATTTTAGTCTTCCATGTATGAAAGCTTGTTCCTTCAAATTTATCTATCTTGGTGGCCATTAGGGAAGGTCTTACCTTAGAGAGACAGTGTCTAGTCCCTTTATAAGAAAATAAATGATTAATGTAAAGATTAATCCTAAATGTTTGAAGTAATGAGCCCTCCCAAAATTAGATATGCATGGGAATAAATGTGGAACAAATTTTAAAAATGTGAAACAAAATCTGATTCTGACAGCTAATTCAGAGGACCGACTCCGAGAGCCTGACCTGACACAGCTAATTCAACTAGCTGATGTAGATAGCTACCTCTAAGAACTGATTTAGCTTGCTCATGCAGATAGCTGAATTTGAGAATTGATTTAGCCAGATGATTTTTGCAGCTAACTTATGCAAGCTGACTCACACGCAACTAACTCAGGCAGCTGACACAGTCAAGCTGCCTCAAGTACTTTGACTCAGATACCTGACTCCGACATCTGATTTAGAGAAAGTAAATTCTGCCAAAAGTAAACCTAGCCAAGAAAGTCGGTGTCAGTAGATCAGGTTGCTAGCTATCAGTAGTAGGTTATTAGCGACCAACCAGCAGAGCAGGTCACTAATTGTTGGGCGTCGTCGGATTGTCAGCACATCAGACTAGAGGCTATGAAGGTTTCAACTCCATCAACTTTAATACCTTAACTTAATGGGGAACAAGCTTTTTCTACTAAGGATCAAACAAAGAAGAAGTCTCCAAAGTCTTACTTTTATTACAAGAAGAAGGGCCACATGATCAATGACTGATTGAAAGGTCTTATGGTACGCTATCTAGCTTAGCTCATAAGCTTGTTTAAGCTTTACTAACTATTCATTAGTTGATTAGGGCTGATGTTTTCTTTGTGTTTAACTTGAATCTATGTTAGCTCTACTTAGTGTTTATTCTAATCTACATTCCAATGTGGAGCACTCTAGTGTGATTAGGGCTGATGTTTTCTTTGTGTTTAACTCTTTAACTTGAATCTATGTTAGCTCTACTTAGTGTTTATTCTAATCTACATTCCAATGTGGAGCACTCTAGTGTGACGAAGTAAGGATTTTGATGATAGGCTAGCCCACCCACAACCATGGGAAGTTACATTTTATGGCAAAGCTCCCAATGGCACATGTTTTAGCTTAGGCAAGGTAAGCTCCAAATGGGACTCATTTTGGCTTAGGCAAGGTAAGCTCTTGACTTGAGCACATCTAAAGAAGATTATGAAAAAAGGCTTTCGAATGTTCTTTGGGTTCTAGGTATGAAGAGAAACCTCCTTTCTGTCTCTTGGTCCATCATGGAATTGTGACTTGCAATTCACTTTAGTAAGAATAGGGAACTCATTTTAGATGGATGATGACAAGATTATTGTAAAGAGAATTTGGAAGAATAACTTATATAAGCCTTTGCATTTGTAGCTGAGGCCAATTTGGAGAGAAACAATATGTGGCATGAAACTATGGAATGAGAGATATGGGTATCTCAATATGTAGAATCTTTCAGAGATGAAAAAGGTAAGCTAGTTGAGCATTTACCACCAATTTTGGATAATCTAGATATATGTGAATCTTGCTTACTAACTAAGAACATGCCTAAGCATGATGGGAGGCAAGTTTTAGGGCTAAGTCTCTTCTTCAACTTTTTCACATCTCTGTGGGAAAGATGAGTACACTTGCACTGGAGATCCTTCCTATTTTTTCACGTTGTTTGTTGATGATTATGGTAGGAAGATTTGGGTGTAAGGAAATGTGTCAATCTCTAGAAAGTTTAATAAAGCCCAACATTTGTTGAAACTTAGATAGGTTCCATATGAAGCAATGTAAGAATCAAGAAGGATAATGGCTAGCATTTGTGGAACTAAGATAAGTTCCATATTGAAGTAGTTCAAGAATCGAGGAAGATGATTCATATCTAGAGTGATTAATTTTTAAAACAAAAAGACATAAGTTTTTGTAAGGAGGAGAATTTATGTCTAATGAGTTCTTAAGTTTTTTTGCAAGGAACGAGGCATAAAAAGCAATAGCTCAATATTGTCCACACTTTATGGCAAAACATCATTAAAGAGCATAATAATGATGCTATATTTTGGAAATGGAAAGGAGTATGCTTCATGGAAAAAATCTTCTTAAATCCTGTTAGGTTGAGGTAGCTAACATGACTATATGCATTCTTAGCATGATTGTACACACAAAGACTATTCAAAGGGATAACTCTATTACAAGCCTAGTCTAAGTGGTATAGGTAGCTTTTAGATGGGATAAGACCTCTAGCCATTGAGGATACACCTTAAGATGTTTGTAGTTCCAAAAGGTAGAGCATCTAAACATAGCTTCTTGGATCAACTATGCTCTCATGCCAGAGGTACTCAAGACTCTAGAGCTCACCACCCTTTGCCGATGAAGCATAAGGGAATGGCTGCCATGTAAAAAGAAAATGATTCCATCCTAAAAATTGACACTTGGGATCTGGTTGATCACGCTCACCACCAAGACATAAGGTAATTGGAACTAAGTGGGTTTACAAGGAAAAAAAATAGGTTTAATGGTAATTTTAAAAAGTACAAAACTCGGCTAGTTGCTAATGGTTTTGCATGTAAGTTGAAGGTCTAGACTTGTAGGATAATTTTGCTTTCACATTTAGGTTATTTTTTTTTTTTGGGGGGTTTTTTGAGCCAGGGTCATAAACGAGCAAGCTCGTTCTGAGACTCGAACAGAATCCGCACTTGCATTGGTATCATAGTGAAGTGGCCTATTATCGAAATGGATGGAAAATGTGCTTTCCTCAATGGAAACATTGAGGAGGAGGTATATGGAGCAATCTCTAGGATTTGTAGTTCTTAACCCTTCAAATATAAATGTTTTTGTTAGTAGGGAATGTGTATAATCATTGTTCTCTATATTGATGACCTCATCTTAATAGGAAATTGCCAAAAAAAAGATCTCATAGACATATGTGGATACTTGTATTGTAGAGTTTGAGATGATTAATCGTTGGCCTTATGTGTTATTATTTTGGATCGAGATATTTGGTTAAAAATAGATATTCATCTCTTAGTAGTAGAAATATGTAGGTGAGATACTCAAGGCACTTGTTAGCATATAGTCACATTAATAAAGGCACTTTAAACAAGCATAAGTGAGATCATTTCAAAAACCTGTATATAGATGAATGAGTCCCACTAGATTTCATAGGAAAAGTGGTCTTCAAAGCAACTGTTCATGTATTGGAATTAGGGTTTGAAGACTCCATAGGGAGAGAGAGAGAGTGTTGACTTGGCATTAGCTGGGGTGTGGAAGGGGTGTAGTATTATTCAAGGCATTTTAGAGTGGAAAAACAGGCTGATCACACAAAGTGTGAGGTTACAAGTGCGTGAAAGGTACCTTAAGACACCGACTGGCAAGAGTTGCGATGCGCATGATAATAGCTGCTCGCTCATCCCTGACCACGAAATTTTTGCTTGGTCATCCCAAACCCACGAGGGAGGTTTTCTTGTCTGCGCGAAGTCCTAGCACATGCACTCAAACACCAAGTGGACATTCTACCTTTCGAGGACCAGTAAAGTAAGAGAGGCCACAAGCTCTATTCTAAAGCCTCTTATTAGATAGTGCCACGTGGAAATCCAATTGTAAGCTCCATATTACAAATTCTAGAATCTATTACACCCTTTTTGAGATCCTCACATCTCCTGGCTCATACATGCTTACAAATCCCCCCCCCCCCCCCCCCAAAAAAAAAGTCCGGTCATAATGCATATTCACATCCCCCCTTCTCCCCCCTATTGCTTTTCGAAGCCTTGCATCAATCCTTTTCACCCTGGATATTGAAGGGGGGAAAAAATAATAATTTCCAACAACAAGCATTTTCTTCACACTTTATTCCAATTATAGCTGAATTTCGAAATTTTTGCGGACTACTTTTTCCTTGTCCCATCAATTTGACAAGGCTTTTTGTTGAAAATTTGAACACATTCTAGGTTACATTGGAACCTATCTTTTCTAGAACCTGCCCCCCCCCCCAATCCCTACCCTCCCACTCCCCTGTTCCCCCCCACCAGTGTGCCCATTGACAAAAGGTAGCCTATCAACACACATGCACACTTCACGGACACATCTATTATTATGCAAACACCACAAAGTTCATACTTACTATTAAGAAGGTTTCTAGAAAACAAGGTGGTGGGTGTGTTACAAAAGAAAAAAATATGATAAGGAGGTTGATTCATTGGAAGGGACATCTGTGATTCTTTCTTTAATTTTTTTAAAAAAAAGGTTCACACATGTACATGTGATCATGCGATTCTAAGTTTTAAAGCTCTTTTACATGATATCTGTATCCCTTTTTATTATTGGTCCTTTATTAAGATGTGAAGCGATGTGTCCTTTATTAAGATGTGAAGCGATGTGTCCTTTTTTATTATTGGTCCTTTATTAAGATGTGAAGCGATGTGTCCTTTTTTATTATTGGTCCTTTATTAAGATGTGAAGCAATGTGTCTTGTTGACTAGCTTGACCATGTCCACCATTTTTCCATTATGTCCCTCAATCATGCCACTCAACCTTTCACCATGTGTTAATGCTACTTTCCACATGTCATGCCTGCCTTATTGTGCAAGGTTCATCAGAAAACTTACCAAAAAGCCAACTTTATCATCCAATCTTCATATTAACAAGAGCTCATGCCTTGAGTGGTTGTCTTGCGTGCGTTGTCACACCGTGATGACTCCTTGTGTAACAAGTATTGCAAATTCGTATAGCTAGGGCTAGTATATTGCCCATAAGGCTCAATCCATCATCATGCAATGAGATGAACACACTCTTGTGGGGGGTGAAGGGAGAAGAGAAGAACACACACTTGAGGGGCGAGAAGCAATGCTTTCTCAACCTCAATACATAAACATGCCCACACACATTCAAATTATGGATTACAAGAGAGAGTAGAGGGAAACACTAGACTCCATTGCAGAAATGAGAATGCAAAAGATTTACATCATACAAAGTTGACTTATATATGTCATAAGCCTTTTCTCATTTTGCCCCCCCCTCCCCCCCCCCCCCCCGCGAGAGGAAGGGACCTGAGGGCACCCATTGCTAGTTCTAAGCATTGTAAGATACAAAGTTAAATTACAATAGCATTCTAAGAGTTCTTATAGCATAGTAAAGATGCCATTACAATATAATGATACAAATATGATGATAAAGATGCTCTTTTACGGACAATGTGCTGACACTGTGGCGATTGAAAATGTTTGTCAATTAAAGTCATCATTTCAATTGAAACCACGTTTTATACCCTTCTTCTTGATATATATAAAATCCTTAGGATTGGGTTAGTGATGTGTTTTGTGGGAAGATGTTGCTTGATTGGTTGGGTATCCCTCTAGAAAAGTGGGTGGGGATGTTAATATAATGAAAAGATGTTAGTATACTTTAGAGAGTTATGAAGATGTTAGTAGTATTAGGGTTAGTGGAGTCTTGTTTTATTGATGACTATCATAATTTTTGGATAATTTAGCCTCCCATGTACTCATCACACACACGTACGCACGCACATATATACATTGATTAGGGTCAAGATATCCAGACAGATGCTTGAGGACATGGAACAGCAGATGCAGTCAATCCGCAAGAATATAAAAACTACCCAGGATAGACAAAAGCAGTATGTAGATAAGAAGAGGTCAGGCAGAAAATTCGAAGAAGCAGATATGGTCTTCATTCGAGTATGCCCCAAAAGAAGTTCTCTATCTCTTGGGAAGTACAAGAAGTTATCCCCCAGATACTGTGGGCCATATCTGATTACAAAGAGAGTAGGTGACTTAGCCTATGAATTTCTTCTCCCTCCTCATCTCAAAGTACATAATGTATTTCATGTAAGCCTACTTAAGATGTATGTATCGAGCCCGAATCATGTGCTTAATGATGAACTCTTAACTTCTTCAACCCAAGGGCAGATGGAACTCTAACCTGAAGAAATCCTTGATGTTCGAGAGAAGGTTCTTAGGAATAGAATTCTAAGAGAATTATTAGTCAAATGGAAGTTCTATCCTTTTGAAGACGCCACCTCGGAGAAAGAAGCCGAACTGATGCGAGATTACCCCCAGTTTGTGAGATGAGGACATCTCACGCTTTTCAAGCGGGAGAGGATGTAAGATTCCTCCCCAGCCCCTCAAGATGTCCAGTTTCTTCCCCTGTAATCAATCCCCTTTTCAGAATAATAAAAGATCTTGTTTTTACCTGTTTTGGACTAGAGAGAGAAAATGTTCTAGAGAAAGATAATTCAATTTTTAGATATCTTTGGATGGAAAAATATCCCTTCTTATTAAAAAAATTCCTCCGAAATAGAAGTTTAAAAAGAAATTCCTAAGGTGCATTAGAAACAAATTATAATGTGCACAAGTAATTTCCAAACAACAAGCATTTTCTTCACACTTTATTCCAATTATAGCTGAATTTTGAAATTTTTGCGAACTACTTTTTCCTTGTCCCATCAATTCGACAAGGCTTTTTGTTTAAAATTAATCAAAGAGCTGAACATGCTGAACAAGCCCTAGCCTTATCAGAATCATGGCCAAGGAAATATTTTGCCTGAGCCTCTGACGCTGACTGGAACTGACATTACTACATCGTCCTCCACAAGACCACATATACCGACGTCGCTCAAGAGGATCTAGAAAGTAAAGACTCTCAAAATGGCGAGCGAGTTTCTCTGCTCATTCGGGTCGTAGCAGAGTTGATGAGGTGATCAAATGCAAAAGCTATCATATCCTGACTCTGAGAGAGTCCAGGAACTCCAGATAGGTTCGAGTATCCATCTATAAATTTTCAATTCAATTTATGAGTCTTTTAATTTTGAAGTTCGTTCACATAGTATTAACAAGCGAAAAACATTTCTTTCTCAGATTTCTATTAAAAATTTAGGCAATTTCAGCTGATGTTACTTAAATTTACAACAGCGCTCTGATACCAGCTGTGAGGTCCCTCTGTCCCCTCCGCGCACCGGACTCCCGGTAGCTGACAGCGGAAGCAGCCCCCTCATGCACGGGGCAGGGTTTCTCACGGGGCCTCGCCCACGAATGTCCGGGCACGAGATTAGGCTGGCGGTCACTCCGAAAACCGAAACCGGGAAAATTTCCCATGCCCGGAAAGCGAGGATGATTCCACCTTTTTGAATTTTCTTAACGAATTTTTCTAACGAGATCAAAACCTAAACCATCCTTCACCTGAATAAACCAGATATAGAAGGAAACTATCGCTGATATAATTTGATCATCTGAGTAATTCAACGCTTTTTTTCCTAATCAAGATCAAGCACAGTCGTTGATCCACTCAATTGAAAATTTATCAGGGAATTAACTAACTACTCGAATCCTAGCGTAATCCTAAGATTTTTCAGTTTGATTATTAAAACTCCACTGATTCCAGCCTAACCCCATCCGGCCCATGGGTTAGCCACCACCCTACCACTAGAATCGGTAGAACTAAACAAGTACTCACCCACCCATAATTGAATGCCTTTCTTAACTTTAGCTTTAGAAAACAGGTACGCACACACTCCTCTTTAAAACTTTAATATAAAAATAATCCATTGACAAAACAGATATGGTCACAGATTTCATAAATCAAAATTTCCATTCAATCCCTTGTTTCACGAAAATAGTACCACTCTGGACTCTCCGTTGTTGTTGGAACTAGCTGATCAGCAATAGCGAGATCCAGTAAAACAGATTACAATAATCATTTCGTCAACATACATATATATCTTCCACGACATACGCATGGGTGTCCTAAGCACCGCGAGCCCGTGCATCGCCTGGTCAGAACCCTCCAGGATCCTCCGTAGGTGTCCTCGCACTTCACTTAGGGACCGCTTCGTCGGCTCTCACTCATCGTACCGAAAGCACACCATTTTTCACCATACCCAGGCTAGTCAAGACTTGGGCAGGTTTTTGCCGCGTGAGCTGTCCCCCCTTGAACACTCCCCGCCAGCTGTTGCAACTGAACTTCGCTTAGATAAACACGTATGCCAAATGCTCCCTCCAGTCGTTTACGAAAACACAGTTTCTATGCAAGTTTTCGGTTTTGATTTTGTTTGAAAACCATGAATAAATCTTAAATCCGTATCCCAATACTTCTAGATCGAGGTCTGAATTCCAAACAGAATTCCTTGAATTCTGTTAACTTGATTCTCAGATCAAAATCAAAAGTCTTAACATAGTTTCAGATTCGGTGGGTGATTTGAGTGCATTTTTCCTGAACTGGGCACATTGTCATTGATTGAAACTGACGAAAGAATTAGGTCTTGGTCAATAGTCTGAATCAGAGTTTGAGTTTGGAAAGGTTCTTCCTAAACTATCTTTCTTGAAAGATAATATTTCAATTTCTCTTTTTCTAAAATTTCGTTCATTGAATATTTGCTTGCAAATTTCTAAACTAGACATGAATTCCTATGAGGAATAAAATAATCATTTATCTCGATCTCCGACTTCGATAGTTTATTTGAATTTTCTCATTACCATCTTAGTGAATATGAAACGGTAGAATTTCCTTTCATAGATTATCTACTTATTTATTTTTTTCAATTTTTACAAAAATCAAACAGAGGATTAAAGAAAACCCTTATTTAAATATAAAAAAATTCTATATGCATCTATTTATGCATAAAATCCAATTTTGATGAAAGTCACACTTTTAACATCATAAAAATCATTTATGATGAAAATCACTCTTTTAATATGAAAGAATTTCTTTTATGCATCCATTTATGCATAAAAATCATTTATGATTTTATGCATACATCTATGCATAAAAATCATAAATGATGGAAATCACACTTTTAATATTAAAAAAAATCTTTTATGCATACAAATCATTTGTGATGAAAATGACTCTTTTAATATAAAAGGATTTCTTTTATGCATCCATTTATGCATAAAAATCATTTATGATGAAAATCACACTTTTAATATAAAAAATTTATCTTTTATGCATACAAATCATTTATGATAAAAATCACTCTTTTAATATAAAAGAATTTCTTTTATGCATCCATTTATGCATAAAAATCATTTATGATGAAAATCACAGTTTTAATATAAAAAATATCTTTTATGCATATATTTATGCATACAAATCATTTGTGATGAAAATCACTCTTTTAATATAAAAGAATTTCTTTTATGTATCCATTTATGCATAAAAATCATTTATGATGAAAATCACACTTTTAATATAAAAAATTATCTTTTATGCATACAAATCATTTATGATGAAAATCACTCTTTTATGATCAAAATAAAAATTTCAATATGCTCCCTTATATGCATAGAATTTAATTCTAAAGAAAGTAACACTTTTTTAATAAAATATTTTTAGTAAGCATTTTTCTATACCTAGGACGAAAAATAACACTTTAAGAATACATATACGATGGGAATTACTCTTTTTGAATAAAAAAAAGTAAAACTTATTTTTCACAAGTTTAGAAAATTTTGCCATAACCTCCTTTGTATGGCTGACCATTTTTCAATTTTTAACTCTCTAAAATTAATTGGAAGTTCACCAAGAGTATTCAAATCATTCTAATGTAAACATTTTCTACTTATCAAAGAGAAACATTATGAAAAACTTGATTTTATCCATTAATCATTCATCTAGGATAAAGAATGGTTGGATTTACTAAAGAAGAGAGGGGAATGCCTTTTTTCAATGAGGCATAACATCATATTCATTTTAGAGAAGACAAAAATCATAAAAAAACCATAAAATGAATAGAAAAGAGGAGAATTTTCAACTTACAAAGAAATTTGAGAGCTTTCCTTTGGCTTGATCGTTTGAGGGATCTACTCTTGTTTGAAACAAGAGTAGCCACCAATCTTTAGAAGAGGGAAGGTCAAAAACTAATGAATTATGAGTATATTCACAGTTTTTGGCTCTTGGGAGAAGTAGGGTAACAGTGCAAAAACACTATTAAGCTTCAACAAAGAGAAAGGCTTCTATTTATAGGAAAAGTGAGCTTCTAACCAAGCCAACTGATTCTAGAATTTTCCAAATCAGTTTGGTCAATTTTTGACCATTTTTGGGTTAGTTTAGTCCACTTTTGGATCTAGTTGAAACAGGAGAGAGGAGAGATAAAAATATCTCATTATTTTTGGGAGTTTAAAACTCTCCCACACATGTGAAATAGGCGCCTCCTTCATGAGGGAAATTCCCCCATTCTGAGGTGTCAAAAATGCATCATTTCTTCTAAATATCTCTCTTTTTTAACTATTAACCTTGTCCTTAGTCAACTCTTCATCTTATGTGAGTATTTACTCATTTTTGGGGGATTTTCCTTTTATTCTTCCACTTATCTCCTCCCTACATTTGGATGAATCTTATTGGTCCATAGGAACCTTAATTTAAAATTTTTTGAAAACCTGGACCCCTAGGATAAGGCCTCTTGGTGGACAGATTATACTTGATTTCTAATGCACCTTTTGAAAATCTTTTTGAACTTCTAATTCGGGGGAACTTATTTTAATAAGAAGAGATATTTTTTCATCCAAAAATATTTAAAAACTGAATTACCACTTTCTAGAAGATTTTCTCTCTCTAGGCCAAAACTGGTAGAAACAAGATCTTTTATATTTTTGAAGAGGGATTTGATTACACGGGAAGATGTTGGACATCTTGAGAGGCTGGGGAGGAATCTTACATAATGCTACTTTCCACATGTCATGCCTGCCTTATTGTGCAAGGTTACTTATCAAAAAGCCAACTTTATCATCCAATCTTCATATTAACAAGAGCTCATGCCTTGAGTGGTTGTCTTGTGTGCGTTGTCACACCGTGATGACTCCTTGTGTAACAAGTATTGCAAATTCGTATAGCTAGGGCTAGTATATTGCCCATAAGGCTCAATCCATCATCATGCAATGCTTTGCTCATACGAAAAGACAGAAGAGAGAAGAGAAGGGAGAAGAGATGAACACACCCTTGTGGGGGGTGAAGGGAGAAGAGAAGAACACACACTTGAGGGGCGAGAAGCAATGCTTTCTCAACCTCAATACATAAACATGCCCACACACATTCAAATTATGGATTACAAGAGAGAGTAGAGGGAAACACTAGACTCCATTGCAGAAATGAGAATGCAAAAGATTTACATCATACAAAGTTGACTTATATATGTCATAAGCCTTTTCTCATTTTGCCCCCCCTCCCCCCCCCCTCGCGAGAGGAAGTGACCTGAGGGCACCCATTGCTAGTTCTAAGCATTGTAAGATACAAAGTTAAATTACAATAGCATTCTAAGAGTTCTTATAGCATAGTAAAGATGCCATTACAATATAATGATACAAATATGATGATAAAGATGCTCTTTTACGGACAATGTGCTGACACTGTGGCGATTGAAAATGTTTGTCAATTAAAGTCATCATTTCAATTGAAACCACGTTTTATACCCTTCTTCTTGATATATATAAAATCCTTAGGATTGGGTTAGTGATGTGTTTTGTGGGAAGATGTTGCTTGATTGGTTGGGTATCCCTCTAGAAAAGTGGGTGGGGATGTTAATATAATGAAAAGATGTTAGTATACTTTAGAGAGTTATGAAGATGTTAGTAGTATTAGGGTTAGTGGAGTCTTGTTTTATTGATGACTATCATAATTTTTGGATAATTTAGCTTCCCATGTACTCATCACACACACGCACGCACGCACATATATACATTGATTAGGGTCAAGATATCCAGACAGATGCTTGACGACATGGAGCAGCAGATGCAGTCAATCCGCAAGAATATAAAAACTACCCAGGATAGACAAAAGCAGTATGTAGATAAGAAGAGGTCAGGCAAAAAATTCGAAGAAGCAGATATGGCCTTCATTTGAGTATGCCCCAAAAGAAGTTCTCTATCTCTTGGGAAGTACAAGAAGTTATGCCCCAGATACTGTGGGCCATATCTGATTACAAAGAGAGTAGGTGACTTAGCTTATGAATTTCTTCTACCTCCTCATCTCAAAGTACATAATGTATTTCATGTCAGCCTACTTAAGAAGTATGTACCGAGCCCGAATCATGTGCTTAATGAACTCTTAACTTCTTCAACACCCAAGGGCAGATGGAACTCCAACTTGAAGAAATCCTTGATGTTTGATCCTTGATGTTCGAGAGAAGGTTCTTAGGAACAGAATTCTAAGAGAATTATTAGTCAAATGGAAGTTCTATCCTTTTCAATATGCCACTGGGAGAAAGAAGCCGAACTGATGCTGCGAGATTACCCCCAGTTTGTGAGATGAGGACATCTCGCGTTTTTCAAGTGGGAGAGGATGTAAGATTCCTCCGCAACCCCTCAAGATGTCCAGTTTCTTCCCCTGTAATCAATCCCCTTTTCAGAATAATAAAAGATCTTGTTTCTACCTGTTTTAGACTAGAGAGAGAAAATATTCTAGAGAGAGATAATTCAGTTTTAGATATCTTTGGATGGAAAAATTATCCCTTCTTATTAAAATAAATTTTCCCGAAATAGAAGTTTAAAAAGAAATTCCTAAGGTGCATTAGAAATAAATTATAATGTGCACAAAAGACCTTAGCCTAAGGGCCCCTGTTTTCAGAAAATTTTGGATTAAGGTCCAAACAAAGGTTTGACAGGCCAATGAGATTAATCCAAATATAGGGAGGAGATAAATTGAAGAATAAAAGAAAAATCCCCCTAAAAATGAGTAAATACTCAAATAAGATGAAGAGTGGACTAAGGACCAAAGAAAAGAATTAAAAAACTGAATTTTGACACCTCAATGTGGGGATCTCCCCTCATGAAGTAGGCGCCTTTTTCTCATCATTATCCCCAATTTTTAATCAATAAAATGAATTATTTTTATCTCTCCTCTCTCCTGTTTCAAATTTAGAAAAGTAAGCTGAATTGACCCAAAAATGGTCAAAAATTAACCAAACTGATCTGGAAAATTCTAGAATCAGTTTGCTTGGTTAGAGGCTCACTTTTTTCCATAAATAGAAGTCTCCCCTTTTTTGTAAAAGCTTAATAGTGTTTATGCACTATTACTCTACTCCTGTCCTGAGCTATCTACATTGAATTTTTTAATAATTCAATTTTTTTTGGCCTAATCCTCTCCAAAGTGAATTGGTGGCCCACACTATTGCTTCAAACAAGAGTACAACCCTCAATCCCTCAAGCCAAAGGAGAGCTTACAAGCTCCATGTAAGTTAATTTTCTTACTTTGTTTATGAATTTTAATGAAAAATCTATGGTTTTCTTGATTTTTATATTTTGCAAATGATTGAATTAAATTTAAATGCTATGCCTTTGATGAAAAGGCCACCCCCTTCTCTTTTTTACATTCTAACCTTTCTTAATCCTAGAAAGATTAACTAAGTGATTCATTAAACTCTTCTTACTGTTTACTCTCTTTAATTTAGAAAATTGTATAGATTAGAGTTCTATAATTCTAAATTGGGTTAATTAAGTTAAGTGAAGAAAGATAAGAATGAGAAATGGTCACCCATACAAAGGAGGTTATGGCAAAATTTTCCAGAATTTTATGAAAAAGAAAGTTTGTTTTTATGTTATTCTAAAAGAGTAATTCCCACCATTTTTGCATCTAAAAGAAATATTCTAATTACTCCATGTACATATTCACCTATGAATATGCATGGATATCACTGATATTAATTATTAAATTTGATTTCTATACATAGAAAGATGCATAAGGAAAAAATTTTATTATAAAAAATGTTATTCTTATTAAAATTGATTTCTATGCATAGAAAGATACATAAAGGAATTTTTTTAATTACAAAAGTGTTATTCTTATTAAAATTGATTTCTATGCATGGAAAGATGCGTAAAGGAATTTTTTTTAAATTATAAAAGTGTTATTCTTATTAAAATTGATTTCTATGCATAGAAAGATGCATAAAGAAAATTTTTTATTATAAAAGTATTAGTCTTATTAAAATTGATTTCTATGCATAGAAAGATGCATAAAGAAATTTATTTATTACAAAAGTGTTATTCTTATTAAAATTAATTTCTATGCATAGAAAGATGCATAAAGGAATTTTTTTATTACAAAAGTGTTATTCTTATTAAAATTGATTTCTATGCATAGAAAGATGCATAAAGGAATTTTTTTAAATTACAAAAGTGTTATTCTTATTAAATTTAATTTTTATGCATAGAAAGATGCATAAAGAAATTCTTTTTATTTTAAAAGCGTTATTCCTATTAAATTTGATTTTATGCATAAATAGATGCATAAAAGGATTTTTTAAATAAAAGTGTTATTCCCATTGAAGTTAATTTTTATGTATAAATAGATGCATAAAGAATTTTTATATCAAAATTAGAATTCTCTTAAATTCTATGTATAAATTCTATGAGTATTTGATAAATGAATAATTAAATACTCTAAGAGAGAAATTTCTATCGTTTTATATTCACACGGATTGTAAAAAAAAAATCAAGAAATCTATCAAGATCGAAATATTCAAATAAATGATTAATTTATTCCTCATTGAAATTCATAACTAATTTAGAAATTAGCTAAGTGAATATTCAAAGAAAGAAATTCAGTAAAATAGTAACTAAATTATCAAACCCTTCAAGAAAGATAGTTCAGGAAAAATCTTATCCGACTCGAACCTTGAATCAGACTATGACCAAGACCAAACTCTTTCGTCAGTTTTCGAGGAAAGAAAGTGTGACCAGTTTAGAAAAATACACTCAAAACTCCCGCCAAATCTAAAACTAAGTTTGAGGCCCTTCGAATTGATCTGTGGATCAAGATTATAGAATTCGAGGAATTCTGGTATGAAATTTTGAATTCCAATCAAGAAGTTTTGGGGATACTAATTCAAGAGATACTCCTTGTATTCAAAAGAAAATCAAACTGAAAACTTGCTGAGAAACCCTATTTTCTTAAAGAATTGTCTTACACCAGAATGCTGGAGGGAGCATTTAGTATATGTTTTTCTAAGGGAAGTTCGGTTGCAACAGCTAGCGAGGAGTGTTCAAAGGACGGCTCACGTGGCAAAGCCTGCCCAGGTCTTGACCAGCCTCGGTATGGTTGAGAAATGGTGCACTTCCGGTACGATGGACGAGGGCCGACGAAGTGGTCTCTGAGTGAAGTGCCAAAACACCTAAGGAGGATCCTGGAAGGGTTTTAACCAGGAGATGCACAGGCTCGTGGTGCCTATGACACCCATGCGTATGTCATGGGTGCCTATGACACCCATGCGTATGTCATGGAAGATACGTATGATAGACAAAATGATTATTGTAATCTATTACTGGATCTCGTTGACTAGTTGGTCTCAACAATGGAGAGTCCAGAGTGATACTGTTCTTTTAGAAACAAGGGACTGGATGGAATTTTTGAGTTATAACATCTGTAACCAATAACTGTTTGCCAATGGATTATTTTATATGTTAAAGTTTTAAAGAGGAGTGTGTGTGTATCTGTATTCGAAAGCAAAAGTTAAGAAAGGCATTCAATATGGGTGGGTGAGTAATTATCTGGTTCTACCGATTCCAATGGGTTGGGTGGTGGCTAACCCATGGGCCAGATGGGGTTAGGCTGGAATCAGTGGAGTTTTAATAATTAAATTGAAATAATAGGAATACACTTAGAATTCGAGTAGTTAAATAAAAACCTAAAGAATTTCTCAAATGAGTAGATCCATGGCTATGCCTGACTTCAGTTAGGAAAAAAGTGTTGATTTCCTCAAATGATTAGATCAACGGCTATGCCTGATTTCGGTTAGGAAAAAAGCGTTGATTTCTTCAAACTAAGTCAATGATAGTTTTCCTTCTATCTGGTTTAATCAGGTGAAGGATAGTTTAGTCTCTTGACCCCGTTAGAAAATTCGTTAAGAAAATCAGAAAGGTGGAATCGTCCCCATTTTCTGGGCAAGGGAAATTTTTTCGCTTTCAGTTTCGGAATGACCAGCAGATTAGTCTCGTGTCTGGACATTCGAGGGCGAGGCCCCGAGTGGGAAACCCTGCCCCGCGCAAGAGGAAGCTACTTCCACTACTAGTAGTAACCGGGAATCCGGTGCATGGAGGGGGCAGAGGGGTCTCACAGCTGGTATCAAAGCGCTATTGTAAACTTAGGAAATAACAGCAAAAATTGCCTAAAAGTTTAAAGTAAATCTGGGAACTAATGTTTTCACTCGTTAAGATTATGTTTAAAATCAACTTCATAAATGGAAAACTCATAAATTGAACTGGATTTTTATGTAGATACCCCAAATCTATCTAGCATTCTTGGACTCTCCCAGAGTCAGCAGGATATGATCGCCTTTGCCTTCAAAAATCTCATCAACTCCGCTACAACCCGAGAAAGCAGAGTGAGACTCGCTCGTCACTTTGAGGATCTATACTTTCTTGATGTAGTGGAGCGACATCAGCATATGTGGTTCTCTGGAGGACGAAGTATTCGCGTCAATACCAATCAACGACAGAGATTCAGACAGAATATCTCGCTAGCCATTATCTTGATAAGGCGAGGAGTTGTTCATTATGTACAACTCTATAATCACTCACCCCAAAATTTTAGAATTTCTTGTCGTATTTTTAGACTTCTTAGCCGCTCTATTCCTAGGAGAAGAATTACAGCACCATTATCAGTGATGAATCGTGTATATCATAGCATGTCTCCATCGCAGTATCGCCTTTTTATGCGTACGCGACTGAGGCGGTGACTTTTGGAGCCGAGACGCTCTATGTATATATCAAAAACTTTTGATAATAAATGATGTTTTGTAAAAGATTCCAAATTGTTTTCATGGTTGTGAATATTGGTTAATAAAATTATCAGAGTGAATCTTGTTTTCAAGAATTATGATGGAATATTTGTTTGTTTAAGAAATAAATCTAAAAAAATTAAATAGTCATAAATCTGATGACAAAGTTAAGTTGACAAAAATATCGTTTTGTCAAAATCATGAGACGCGCGGGCCATGGTAAGCAGCCGGATCCTCTTATCGATGATGAAGAGTTAGATCCGGCCGTTCGTAAAGCCCTGCACCAATCCCAACCTAGTCCCTTCAAGGGTGAAGGGGAACATTTAGGACAAGTAGTGGAAAAATGGATTGAGGTAATGGAAGAGTATTTTGATGTAACCGGTTATAATAACGAGAAGAGCAAGATGGCTCTCGCCAGATTGAAAATTGTGGAAACGGCCACGGTCGCATGGAGGAACCACTACTGAAATGCCCACTTGGTCAGATATTAAAGGTTAACTCAGCAAGAGGTTCTGTCCTTCGGGCTTCCTGGAAACCAAAATGAATGAGTTCTTGGAACTGAAGCAGGATAGCCGGACGATTGAAGAATACCATCAGGCATTTGCCCTTCTCCTCAAATATTCTCCACTTTTGGATGAAGAGCAGCTGGCTAGATTCATTCAAGGGATGAACGAGCCACTGGACACTTTAGTGAAAAATGCCAAACCAATCTCAATGGCACAGAAGCTGTCCGAATGGAAAAGGACTTTGCTAAAGCATTTGTTGTTAAGGTCCCGCCAAAGCCTGCACCCTCAAACTTTAAAAGGTTCCAAACCCCGGGAAGTGCTTCAAACTTTCTACCCCCCAAAGAGGCAGCAAGGCCCTAATCAAAATCAAGATGCTAGGAAATTCAGAAGTGAAGGAAGACCCTTTCCTCAGAACACTTCTCAAGAGCCCCACCTCTTTCAAGGATTCAGAGAAATGAGATTAGAAGTGAGAATAGGTGTTTTGGGTGTCAAGGTTTCGGTCACCAGCATAAAGACTGCCCGACTCCTGCCATGTCAAGAGGACAAGGAAGTAAAGGACCCAGAGTGCTGAGACCAACCCCTTCGTTTATCAGTCCGTCTCGCCAAAATCAGGGAAATCCCAGGAGGACTCTAACTCAACCATCTGCCTCTGTTCAGAGGAATCTCAGAACTCCCTCCCAGAACTGGGGTAACCAAAGTGAAAGAGTTCCGTCCCAAGCTGCAGCAACCAGAGCAATTACGATAGCAGAAGTAGTGGAAGAGGAAAGAGGTCATATTTATGCCACGATTTAAAACCAAGAGCCAAATTGTCAATTCTCTATCATCCATGCTCTAGCTGAGTATAAGGACAAGACATTTAAGCTTTTGATTGATTCAAGCAGTACTCATTCATTTATTTCCCCAGGATGCTTGCGTAAGCTAGTCTTAGAACAGAAATCAGGGAAACCTATGCAAGTTGAATTAGCCAATGGAAAGATTCTTTTCACTCACCATGAGACAGATCATATTCAATTTAATCTAGATGGGAATGTAACTGACTTCCAGTTCAGAGTCTTACCTTTGGGAGTTTTTGACGGAATCCTTGGAATGGATTGGCTCCACAAAAATCAAGCTGACATTTTGTCACAATGGAACCATTTCATTCCGTGACCTTCACAAGAACAAAGTTCAAGGAACTGGAATTTCCAGATCCCGAGATCTGCAATTAGTAAAAACTTCTACGTTACTAAAAGGACTTAGAAAGAACTAGCTCATTTATGTTGTTAAAATGAATCTGGTAGACACGAAGTTAAAGGCTAAAGAACCAGAATGGTTAAGTGAGTATGATGATTTATTCCCAGCAGAGCTAACTAAGATGCCTCCGATTTGGGAAGTAGATTATGAGATAGAATTGACCCCCGGAGCTCAGCCAGCCAGTAGCCCAGGGCACGTACAAAGCGCACGTACAAAATGCCAGTCCCTGAAGCCATTGAACTTGGAATGTTAAGACTCTGTGTGGATTAAATAGGTCTCAATCAGCTGGTAGTTAAGAATAAGTATCCTATCCCCAGAATTGATGAGCTTCTAGACATGCTAAATGGAGCCCGAATCTTCACAAAGATAGATCTCAAATCAGGGTATTACCAGATCAAGATTAATGATCAAGATATCTCGAAGACAGCCGTCAATACTCGCTATGGGCAATATGAATTTACTATCATGCCGTTTGGATTGACAAATGCCCCAGCTACATTCAATCGCCTAATGCAGGACATTCTCAGAGAATACTTGGATAATTTTGTTCTTGTTTTCTTTGATGATATTTTGATTTACTCAAAGAATGCAGCTGACCATCATGAAGCTCTCATGTCTGTAAAGTTCTTGAGATTCTAAGGAAGCACCAACTCTTTGTAAAAAAGAGCAAATGCACTTTCTCTGTTGACCATGTTGAATACTTGGGCTTTCTGGTATCCAAAGACGAAATTTCTCCAGATTCCGCAAAAGTCCAAGCAGTCATAGATTGGCCTGAATCAAAGACAGTGAAAGAAGTTAGGGGATTCTTGGGATTAACTGGTTGGTATAGAATTTTTATACCTAAGTATGCTCTCATAGCTTCCCCCCTAACTAATCTTCTCAAGAAGAATACCCCATTTCAATGGTCTTGGTAGCTGAAGACCGCCTTGGTAACCAATCCCATTCTGAAGTTGCCAAATTTCTCTCTACCCTTTGAAGTAGTATAATTGATGCCAGTGGTTTTGCCCTGGGAGGTGCACTCATGCAGGAAGGTCATACAGTGGCCTATGAATCCCGAAAACTCAGAACGCATGAGAGAAATTATGATGTCCACGACCTGGAGCTACTTTTAGTAGTCTATGCCCTGAAGTTGTGGAGACATTACCTACTGGGTCAAAGATTCACTTTGATGAGACAGATGATCAAAGCTTAAAGTGGAAGAAGGATCTCAATATGCGCCAAAGAAGGTGGATGCAGACCCTGCAAGAATTTGATTTTGAAATCAAGTACCGCCCAGGCAAAGAAAATGTGATAGCAGATGCCCTCAGCAGAAAAGCCTCCTTGCTTCACAGTGGTGTCAAATCCATTGATTAATGAAGCAAGAGAGAAGATCATGCAAGATAGTTTCTTTGGCCCTATTGCTACCCCACTTATGTAGGAAAGCAAAACTCCTCAAGAGTTAAACCGAGTTCAAGGGTACAGCCTGGATGGTAAAGCAAGTACTTGGGGTGTGGCAAAGTAAGAACCCTAGGCTTAAGGTGATGTGTTTTCAAGTCAAGAAGCTACTAGGAATTATGTATTATAATAGCAGGCTATGCATTCCAAATGATAAGAGAACTAAGGGTCAAATTCTGAATGAAGCCCATGATAGCCTTATAGCAGGACATCCAGGTTTCATCAAGACCTACATGTCTGTAAAGAAAAGCTTCTTTTGGCCTTGACTAAAAAAAGGATGTACTTAATCATGTACATCAATGCCTAATATATCAGAATGTCAAAGCCGAGAGAGTAAAAATGCCTAGGAAGTTACATCCATTAGACATCCCCTAGATGAAGTGGGAATGTATCAGTATGGATTTTATTTATTGGGCTACCTTCATCAATGCAATCAGGTTACAACTCCATCTTCGTGGTAGTTGATAGACTAACCAAAGTTGCCCATCTGATTCTAGTAAAAGAAACCTACACTGCAGTGGATGTGGCCAGAGTGTTCCTTAAGGAAATCTTCAGATTGCATGGTCTACCCAGGAGAATAGTAAGTGATCGAGATCCCAAATTCACGTCAAGATTCTGGAATGCATTCTTCGAAGCAGTAGGAACTTTCTTAGATCTTAGCACAGCTTACCACCCTGAGACCGATGGTTAAACAGAAAGGGTGAACCAAGTAATCGAAGATATACTTCGGTCATGCTGTGGCAAGGAATCCAAGAAGTGGCTAAGCTATCTGCACCTAGTCGAATTCACCTACAATGCTTCTTATCATCGAAGTATCAGGATGAGCCCTTTCAAAGCTCTGTATGGACAAGACTGCCTAACACCATTAACTTGGTCCGACCCATTAATAAGGGTCGAGATATCCAGATAGATGCTTGACGACATGGAGAAGCAAATGCAATCAATCTGTAAGGATATAAAAACTACCCAGGATAGACAGAAGCAATATGCATATAAGAAGAGGTTAGGCAGAAAATTCAAAGAAGCAGATATGGTCTTTATTTGAGTACGCCCCAAAAGAAGTTCTCTATCTCTTGGGAAGTACAAGAAGTTATCCCCCAGATACTGTGGGCCATATCTGATTACAAAGAGAGTAGGTGACTTACCCTATGAACTTCTGCCTCCTCATCTCAAAGTACATAATATATTTCATGTCAGCCTACTTAAGAAGTATGTATCAAGCCCGAATCATGTACTTAATGATGAACTCTTAACTTCTTCAACCAGAGGGCAGATAGAACTCCAACCTTAAGAAATCCTTGATGTTTGAGAGAAGGTTCTTAGTAACAGAATTCTAAGAGAATTATTAGTCAAATGGAAGTTCTATCCTTTTGAAGACGCCACCTGGGAGAAAGAAGTCAAACTGATTTGCGAGATTACTCCCAGTTTTGCGAGATGAGGACATCTCGCGTTTTTCAAGTGGGAGAGGATGTAAGATTCCTCCTCAGCCCCTCAAGATGTCAAGTTTCTTCCCCTGTAATCAATCCCCTTTTCAGAATAATAAAAGGTCTTATTTCTACCTGTTTTGGCCTAGAGAGAGAAAATATTCTAGAGAGAGATAATTCAGTTTTTAGATATATTTGGATGGAAAAATATGCCTTTTTATTAAAATAAATTTCCCCGAAACAGAAGTTTAAAAAGAAATTCCTAAGGTACATTAGAAAGAAATTCCTAAGGTGCATTAGAAATAAATTATAATGTGCACAAAAGACCTTAGCCTAAGGGTCCCTGTTTTCAGAAAACTTTGGATTAAGGTCCAAACAAAGGTTTGACAGGCCAATGAGATTAATCCAAATGTAGGGAGGAGATAAATACTCACATAAGATGAAGAGTGGACTAAGGACCAAAGAAAAGAATTAAAAAATTGATTTTGACACCTCAGTGTTGGGGATCTCCCCTCATGAAGTAGGTGCCTTTTTCTCATCATTACCCCCAATTTTTAATCAATAAAATGAGATATTTTCATCTCTCCTCTCTCCTGTTTCAAATCTAGATCCAAAAAGTAA
>NC_141093.1:2827500-3135000 GCF_041138505.1 Cibotium barometz | reverse complement strand
CTTCAATCTCTTACTCTGGGGCATACACCCTCGTAGGCAAGAGAAATATACCTGAGCTCTCCTCAGTGGGGGCACTAGAAAGCATGTGAGGTGAAAAAAAGAAAAAAGACCACGCCTCTATAGCCCTTCACCTCCCAAACTTTGATACAACAACACGAACGGGGGCACCACCAGCCACCGGCTGGAACACTTCTCACAATTCACCACCCACCCACGCCAAAAAGATAGCTCAAATCCACGATAGACAATTGATTATTCAGCAAAAACATACACAACACTATCCACATTTCAAACAAACTCAGCAATTACACCAAAAACCAGGACTCTGGCCAGGATTTAACTGCTTCTCTTCAGAGGGCGCCCCACCAGCAACCCTCCTTCACTTCCTCACTCTTTCCCCTCTTCTCTGCTTCACTTCCATCAGCCCTCGACCCTTATGGTACCGGCCCTTCTCACATGTCTTCATCACTACCAGCCACCTCTGCAGCTGCTTTACGTGCCAGTGACACTTGAGACGGCCTCCAACTCTGCACTGCACTCCAGGCTCTCTCCCACAAGGTATCCAGCTCGTCAGCTTCAACAGTTTCCTTCGCTAGACCACTTCACATCTCCAGTATCACTGCCTGTATCACCAACCCAACACCAGCCCAAGCCACATCACCCACGCGGCTTCCTCTACGTCCAGCCACAAAACAAAGAAAGGCCACCCAAACCTGAAAGACCCTTTGTCTGCCCAACAGCTGCACCAACCCCTAGTCTCACACAGTTGCCATAGGCGGCTCCTTTCGAATCGGTCGGTGCCCTGCATTTGGCAACCACCCGCACACCATACTGCTGCAATAAAAAAACTTCCTATCTCCAGTATCTGCTCCAAAAAAAAAAACGTGCGTGTACCAACTCACTGCAAAACCATTCAGTCTGTACATTTGCCAGGGCATTCAGGGCAAAATTTATTCACAAACCATGCATCCCATATGTACACAAGCTCAAAACACCTCTCAGATTTTTGCCTGACAACTAGCACTTAGCCAACCCTAATGAGGGTTAACTCCTCGATGTGAGGCCGCTAGGGGCTCACTCCACCTCCACTTGTGTCACCCAAATGGAGCTTCCACAAGCTAGGTAGAGAGAAAAGAGGAAGCGAACTATGGAAATCTCTACCTCTCCTACTGGGTGCCTTTGGGTGTGCAAGAGTGATCTCAAGACCTCATACAAAAGTATTCAAGAATTGCTAAGTACCTCAATAAAGCTGATTTTTTTAGCCCTTTATTATTATGTTTGTATCTGCAAGGTCCCATCCCATGAAGATAAAGGCTACGGTCCCAAGGCTCTATCACTAAGCCAAAAGTCCTACCAAGATTGCACATGGTGATGGTTATCTTCTTCGGATTTTCTGTTTTCTTTTTTACTTTTTGTATTTTTTTTTTGCTTAAACTATTTTCACTTTCACAATTCACCTAGAAGGCTCTACTCTAACTAAAGAGGGCACACTAAGAAAGGTGGAGTACTTAGCGATCTTGTCGAATTGTACTTGTAATGTTGAGAACCTTCCTTGTGCTTCCTATGAACTTAAAAAAATCTTCAAAAATCATCACAACAGGTCATCATCACAGACAGTCATAACCCATACACTCGGTTAAACTCAGTGTCATCATCCTTTTATGGTTTGATTCGAATATATATGCTTCCTTTGGTTTATAAGGCAACAGGTTGAGTGCATCCTCATAGTGATATGGCATGGAAAGTGAGATAAGTAGCTAACACTAGCTAAGCTATCAAGGAAATGACCCGCCATGCTCCAAAAGGGACAAGGAGTTGGTAACATTATTTCATAGAATGCTGGTGTAAGTGCGTAAGCTACCCTCCTCCCTTACTCTACAAGCTCTTCCTGTGAATTCCTTACTTGATAGGTCCTTCCACTCGGTAAATTACACTCACGTCACATGTCATTATGGGGTATCTCCTACCATAGACTGCAAGATAAAATAAGTTCTACTATGCCAGCATAAGTAGGACGTTGCGGGTAACATGCGATGCTCACAGGTAATACATAGTGCAAGGGGATGAAACTGTAGGTAGAATATATCCACAAAGATGGCTCCACAACATCGCTCCCCTAGTGGTGTATAAAATATCATGAGTGGGTTTGGAAAGGAGGAATACTTAGCTACCCTTGATAATACCAATCTAAAAAATTCAGGTCGACGATAGGGTCACTCGTATATCAATCTATGAAAAGTCCATGCTCGCAGCATGTAGTAACAACCAGAGATCTTTTTAAATTTTTATTGTGTTAAGTCGGATTTTTAGTATGTGTATAGGTGTTATATTGCTATACATGTTAGTGCAAGCTATATTGTCATGGGTTAGCTTTTTCCAACATGCTCCCTCTTGATATGGACATGAAATTTGTCAAGGAGAAAAACGTGGGGGTAAAAGTGATGATATTAGCATAAGTCCCCCCTTCCTACTTTTATCATACCTCAACTTTGCGGTAGAAGGTATTGTAGGTTTTTTGTAACCATCCCTTACAACTTTGCTCCATCAATGCTTGTTGTTAAGGATATCCCTTTGTTACTTGTTATGGCATCTCAATATCCAGCTTTAAGGGTGGTAAGGGGCTTTCATAGGACCGGATAGAACTTTCCCTTATAAATGAGCAATGGAGTTTACATTTGCACAGCAAAGTAATTTGTACTTGTGTAGTGGGTTGCTCTAGGGAAATTGAATGGGGTTGGGGCTTGGATAGGCAACAATGGTTTTGTAACATTTTGTGATGTAGAAGCTTTACCACATCAATCACCCTATCTCGTGTGATAGGGTTTCTCTTTGGGATCTAGACTTGTTTGGGTGTTGGTTGGTGAAGGTTTACTTACGATGTTGTGCTTGTATTCCATTGCTTGAATGTCCTCCTTTTATATGAGGAGAGTACAACTTAGCTTTTCTCTTGCATGTGGGATGATTCTTACTTGTTGGTGATGTACCTTCTCACACTCACTCCATACTTTCCTTGTGCTCCATGGCACCATGTTTCTTAATAGCGGAAGGTATTATAGATTTTTTGCAACCATCCCTTCCAACTGTGCTTCATCATTGTTTGTTGGTTAGGAGCACCCTTTGTTACTTGTTGTGGCATGTCGATTTCCAGCTTTAATAGCAGTAAAGCGCTCTCATAGGGCTGGATGGAGCTAATTGGTTCTCCCTTATAGATAGGAAATGGAGTTGATACCTGCAGCAAGGTAATTTGTACTCTCATAGTGGGTCATGTAGGGAAACCAATGGAGTTGGGGCTTGGATAGTCAACAATGGTTTTGTAACATTTTGTGATGTAAAAGCTTCATCATCAGTCTCACCATGTCTCATGTGATAGGGTTTCTCTTTGTGATCCAGACTTGTTTGGGCGTTGGTGGATGAAGGTTCTTTTACAATAGTTTTCACTTTGTTGGCATTTGAGCTTTTATCCATCACTAAGGAGACTTGGGAATTTGTAAGTCACGGTAGTGAACTATTAAAGCTTTTATCCCCATCACTCCAAGAGACTTGGGAATTTGTAAGTGCCGGTAGTGAGACTAATGGTATCATTTCCAATGATAACATGCATCTAGCATCATCCTCGTGCATCTTCATCGACATATTTTAAGGATGAAATCTACATCATCAGGAAGGGGGATATGCTAACCCTTACTAGAGACCTCTATGGCATCAATGCCGATGCTTGCCACCCACCACATCAATTTCACCACCTTTGGGCCACAGACACTGGGATGTGCGGAATTAACTTGAAAACCATGTGTTGTGTATTCTACATGTGTCCTTGTCACTTGTATATTAAAGGCACACCACAAGATTTTAGGTGGAGAGTGCTAGCTTTAGAATAGGTGTTTACACTACCTAAAGTGGTCTAATGAGCTGGAGGACCAGACTTTTAACTTTGGCCACCCAAGAGTGTGAACCTTGGAGGTCACCTACAAAACCTAAAATGCAACTTGCTTGTTTGCTTTCTTGTGTGAGCTCTTATGTGTGCTTGCATACTTGCATGTGAGAGAGTGAGTGTGAGAGATTAAGCTGCAAGGAGGGGGAGTGCGATGGCAGAGTGGAGCTTTGGAAAGCTGCACGATGGCAACATCATCTCCTATGAGAATCTTGAGCATAAGTATTCATGAGGCTATTGGCACACCTTGCCCATGTAATTGTGAGCTAGGTCATGGGATATTAGCTTCTTGGTTGAGCTATTTTAAGCTCCCGAGTGTGGTTGGGAAAAGTCTCATGACATTGGTTTATTCCTGCACTCTTTCTATGGTGCAAGGGTCTTCCAACAACTTTTAGCTATTAGTCTAAGCATGATAAAACAATGGTCATGAGCAATTAGCAGAAGGCCATCCAAGGGACAGTCCAAGGGATTTTACAAGGAGGCTAGTGAAATTAAATTTGTTTGCATGATGATTTACTAGTGTGGTTTATGTGATTATTCAAGTCTTAAACATTTACGAGGCCTACAGTGATGGGAGTTGTGAACATCATGAGTCAAGCTATCATGGAAATGCGTGGGCTTTGTTGCCATGAAGCTTCCCCCTTTCGTATCAAGTTGGCCGATAATTCTTGTGTGTAAGTTCGGGGTGATTAAGAAGATTAACATTGATATATGTGCTATACAACTACCTTCAAATTTGTAGGTTAGTCCTACTAAGGTGGATCGAGCAACCTATCCTCTTATGGGAGAGCCTTGGATGCGACAAAGTGAACATGACCCAAAAGTGAAAGACAAAAAATTTACTTGTGTAATATGGTGACCGTCAAATAAGGTACAACATTCAAAGTGGGAAAGCCCAAGAGTTGGAGGAGGAGGACACTCCCTATGAGTGGAGAGTATGACACCGAATCAGCAAGATTTCTATGGATATGTTTGGGGTTCATCTTGATGTTTTGGATAGGGATACCACGGTGACACATGAGAGGAGGCAACAATGCAAAGATGCTTGGATCCTCTTTTATGGAGGAAGAAATGGAGGATTTCCTTGATATACTTGATGGTGTTCCCCAACTCTTTGCTCTACGGAGTACACGGATCTTTGTTGATGAGTTACTATGATTGAGCACATGATAGATTTAAAGCTTGAGACAAAGCTAGTGATACAACAACTTCAAAGATTGGGGACAGTGCAACATGATGCATTGAAGATAGAGATTGATTTACTTTCGAGAGTGGACTTTATCTTTCTTGTGGAGAATTTGAAATGGGTGTTACCTGTGGGGTGGTGTCTCTAAAAAAGTGGCACATATGTGTTGATTTTTTTCCTCTTAATACTTGCACCAAGAGGGATCATCATCCTCTTCCTTTCTAAGATGAGATTCCTGATCATGTGGTGAGTCATGAGTTGTATACAATGTGTGATGGGTATTCATGCTACTTCCAAATTTGTATTACCAAGGAGGACCAATTGAAGACTACTTTTATCACACCATGGGGATGCTTTGCTTATCATGTGATTCCCTTTGGAATGATGAATGCATTGGCAACCTTTCAACACTTTATAAATGCTTTGAGCCATATGTTAGTACATTTCTTCATGTTTATCTAGATGATTTTTGTATCTACTCTTCTAGGTTTGATTGCCTTAAGAAGGTTTGTCAAGCTTTTGAGAGTTTTGATAAGGCTCAAGGATCTCTTGACCCTTCAAAGTGTCACATCACCAAAGCCAAGGTTCATTTGCTTGGCCATGTGGTTGATGGTATTTCCATGGATCGTGAGAAGGTGGAGGCTATTATTTATCTATTCCCAAATTGTTTCGCACATTGTTGACTTTGATCAAGAAAGTTAAATATTACACACCTTTCTTGGAGGAGCTTCCACAACTTCTCTACCCTCTTCATCATCTTGCTCTTCAACCATCTGCTTATGCTTGGACTGATGCACATCAAGCAGTGTTTGAGGCAACAAAGCAAGCTATTATGGAGGCTCCTATCTATATGCCTTCTAATTGGGATGAGGGGTTCTGTGTGTCTTTGAGTGTTGGGAGGCTTTGGGGACTATTCTATTGAGCAAGGTTTATGTGGCTAATCTACTACATTGGCCATGTGATATCTACTACATTGGCCATGTGATATGGATACGGAGAAGTTTGGTTTTATTCTCTTTGTGGTAAGTATTGTTGGCAGCTGGACAGCCAGATGTTAGAGCCCGTGAGCCGGTGCACTTTATTATAGAGCTGGGCGTGCCAAGGTTAGGTGTGGTGTTCACGTACTATGTGCCTTGTGTATGAGTCATTCCCCGGATGACTGGATTTCAATGGATACTCTTTTGTTTTCCTTTTTGCGTTTTCTGTATTAGGGCAAAAAAGCAGTTAACACTTTGGCGACCACGATCTAAGAGTCCTTGACTCTCTTACCCGCACCTTTCTAAATGATGGTGCTGCAGATGTCTCCTCATGGATCAACGGGCACTGAAGGGAATGAAGGTCGTTATGGGGTGTTGGTATCGACAGTAGCTTTATCAAGCTCGCAGAGCAATCTAACTCTACAGTGTGCCCTTGTTTCGTCAAGAAGCATCATTTTTGGGAAAGAAGAGGAGGGCGGGGGGGGGGGGGGGAGGGAGGAGGGGGGGGTGTTTCTTCACTTTTTTGTGCCTTGATCTTGATATGCTTGGGCTTCAAAGAGGGGAAGTCCCTAGGGCGTAAAGGGGGCACTGCAAGCCCCCCAGGCAGGCGTTGGGGTCACACCTGCAACTCTGTCAAGAACGGCTGTGCTCTCTAGGTCTTCTGTGGCTACAGCAAAGACAACCGCCAGACCAACGACAACCATGTCTGCGACAGAATAAAGAAAACATGGAGCAAGCCAATGGTGAAAGGGACAGCTCCATCTTCAAGAGATAGTCACAGCTGCACTACAGACCAACACAGATGTAGCAGCATTTCGGATGCCTGCCCATCAAAACTCTAAGAGTGTTTGGCCTTGGCCTAACTGTTGTTGGATTCGGCCTCAAGTAGGATCTATAGTTCCGAGAGTGGATTTTTGCAAGTCTAGAGAGGTGGTGCAGTGGGTAATCGTTCCGAGCCACCCAACCATTAAAGCAGACCGGGCCACACCGCCTGCTCACTCTAAGCCAGCCTGCCATTTCCGTGCCACAACCGGAATGCAATTCTGCATGCAGGCCAACTTCTGGATTCCGCACTCCGCCACCATTACTCCGGATCACGCGGACTGTTGGTACTGCAATACCCCGGATTGCTGATTCCCCAGCCCAACTCCCTGCCATCCGCCACCCCGACTCGCTCACTCCATGTCATGTGCATCCTAGATGCCATGGACATTTTCAGGGCTAAATCCAGAACAGTCAGCCAGATAAAGAGTATGAGCCAATAAAAAATAGAAAGAACCAGAATTTAGGAACCTCAGGTGTAGCATCTGTGGTGGACTTGGAGCAGGACAATTGGGGTCATGGAGGACTGTCGGCTGACATCAGCAGTGCCAGAAGTGTGTCGGCTGCAGGACAGGTGGTGTCGGCTGCCCATAGACGTGGTTGGCTGAACCAGCAAATAGGGGCAGCAGCAGGCGCAAGAAGGAAGACTCGGTCAGCTAGAAGGAGGACCAGTCGGATGAATTAAATAGCATTTAAGGCCGACCAACAGCAGTCGGCCAGTTCCCCATGTATTCAAAGGGGTATAAATAGGCCCACTTGCTCATTGTTCTAGGTATTCATTCCATTAGGGAATGGGTCATTAGGAGTCCCATAGGGGGATAGATTTTGGTGTGTTACCACCTTTTATGTAAGGCAGTCCATGGCTGCAGTTTTAGGTACCTTTTTGTACCATAGAATATATTGAATTTCCAGCATCTCTCTCTCTCTACTATCTCCCTATATCTGCGTTTTGCATCAAATGGTTTTCAAGAGTGTTTAGGGCTGAAAGAAGACTCCTAGAGCTTCCACGTGTTACATTGACTGTAGTATGCGGAAGCTTCGGAGAAAGATCGGTACTTCAAAACTTAGAAATCAGCACTCTTTTTGCGACGGAAATTAACGCATAAACTAAAAGGAGATGTGCATAAAATAGAGAGAGAAGGGGGAGATGGAGAGGACACAGTATTGGGTCCTAGTTCCCCTCTGTAGGGCCCCCACCGGATGGTGTATTTGCTTTATTAGAATGATGTAAGTCTGAAAACAAATACAGAATTCTTGACCTTTCCTTGGTTGGGAAGTCCCTGCCCTTGACCTTCAGAAGTCCACCCCTTTGCTTAGCAATCTCCTTGGCTTGTCTAGCCCTTGATTGGCTTGAGCTCTTGGCGAATACTGAGATGAATGATGGGATTGTGGACCTCTCCTATTTATACTACCCTACAGCAGCAGTCAGTCAGTATAAGAGCAGGCGACCAGCATCATATTCCCAGGATTGAGTAAATTCAGCATTAAATGCTCAAATAAATCCTAATAAAAGCTACGTTTTTTCCCTAGCAAGTTGGGGAGGCAGGTGCTTGCTAGGCATAGCCTTTGTCCACAATCCATGGGCTGGGCAGCCTGTATGGACTGCCCCATACTTGCCCTACAGTCCTATGAAGGCTGTAGCCTCCTGAAAATAGCCTTATTCTTGCCTTAGGATTGTCCTACAGCCCTTCCATGGCTGGTGGGTCAAGCCTGGGCCTTATTGGCCCACATGGGGATGGTTTCACACCATTCCCATGTCCATATTAAGCTCTGAGGTAGTCCTATGGGCTGGCCCCTTGTCCTAACCACTATCTACTCAGTGATCTAGCATCCGGTATACCAGATACACAGAACCACTTACATCATTCTAGAGGGAGACTCACAACGCGGACTGGCACTGTTTCATGTGCATGACAGTGCACACCTGCCCTCGGACGACTGAGATGGATCCCTGGCTCGTCCAGAATTGGGCTCACATGGACCAATTCACCATCCCAGGTCTTGTACCTTCTGAACAGAAATGTCTACGTGGCATCCAAGTGTGAGAAGCACGTGACACTCCAACATCCCCGCTTGCTAATCCCAGAAGCGGATAAATAATCTGCTTACTCATCTGGAACGCAGATCAGTCTGCTTTTGACCCAGAAGGCGAATCATTCCACCTGCTGCATCTGACGGGCTGGCGACAAAGCCAATTCGTCAGAACGGGAGGGGAGTGAAAATCTAACATCGAGGTCAGACATCACAGCTCTTCTGAAAGTTGGGACGCAAACGGTTAATGCCTTGCTTGATATACAGCTCTAGACCGTCTGTATGTGCATGCGACATGGCAACCTGAGTAAGCAAACAAAGCAGCACAAAGGTAGCAAGACAAATGCTCGAACGGGCCATTTTCGGAGCTTAGAAAGCAACAATGAGCTTCAATGTGGGACTACGAATCCATACACAGCTACACAGGCACATGGCAAGACAAAGCTGAGCACGAGTGAAACACAGTTAGAGGTCTAACTAGCATTGGGATGGACCAACAAGCACGCGGCCAAAATCCAGATCCAAAGATCTGATCTTACCACAGTTTATGGCAACGAATGCGGAGCAGAACTGGCTACTTCCGGTTCCGGGTGCAAATTATAATCCGCTCTTTGGACGTTCTGCATGGATTTGTACAGGAGCCATCATGTCTGGTACTCAGAATGCAGCACCCACCGTGATGAAATTGACTCGAGCAGTCCAGATGGGATAATGCTGGAGCCAGGTAGACTTGGATATAATGGGTCAAAGAGCATGCAGGCATCGCCGCGGCAACAAGCAGCATTGGTCTAGTGAATGTGTGACCTACAAGCATTGTGGCTAACATGGCCATGGAACCAATGACTCCTTCCTTGTACCATGTATGTGGCCAATGCGGATTCTAGGGTCACAGCTCTCGGGTGTGCCCAAATGCATTGTTGGAGCAGTTTGAGGATGTGCAGCACAGATGGCTCAAGCGGAAGAATACATGGGTTATTGACCACCTTCTGAAGAGTAAAAAGGAGCTAATGCAGTTTCTTAAAGATGTTTCCTTAACCGTGGAATGGCATTCCCAACACCCTCGAAGAGGAGGCTCCTTGTTGTAGGATATAGCGTGGACAGCATTTGCAAACCTCGAGGATGAAGACAATAGTTCGGACAGTAGCTCGGAGAGTGACTCTGAGGCTTTTGATGCTGATCCAGATGTTGACTATGGTTACCAAGATAATGGAGAAGATATGGCTGCGATTGACCATCCAAATGAGAAGCTTTTGGCTGCCCAGAATCTCCTTGAAGAGCATGGTGATGATCAGCAGCACATTGACTATCTTCCCCATGTTAGTGATGGTACATGGCATAAGCTGAATGAGTAGCCTGTCCCTCTTCCTGCTGCTGAGGATGATGCCGCATCACATCTGGAAGAAGCCCATACCCAAGATGAACCAGATGTATGGCACATGTTTTTGCCAAGCAAGGTAGTAGAGGTCATGAACACTTGGGCTAAGATGTTTCCAAGTTTCGGTTTTGTACCTCCTACATACTGACATCCACATGATCAATCTGGATTGGGTTTCAGCCTAGCCTTGTAGTAGGTTTTGTCAGGTGGACATTGTTCTGATGTCGTGAATGACAATCATGTACATCAGGATGAACATCCTATAGCCAACAGTCCGTCGAAGAAAACTTTTGCAGAGTCTCCATCCTATGCGCAGTTGATGGCAGATTTACTGGAGGATCCAGAGGAGGAGGCTCTTGCTGCAGTTGATGTATGTGGGGAAGGGTTTCCCTGGGACCTTTTCAATGTGGTTGATAATAACCCAGTTGCCCTGGCAGCCCATACGAAAATGCCTAGTGGCATGCCACAGTGGCAAATGCTCATGATATGATTCATGATGGTTTTGTTGACCTGGTGGTTCATCCAAAAAATGTGGATTTCATGTCGAGAATAGCCAATGATGCTGGTTTTCCTGATGCTCAAATAGGTTATGCATCGGATTGGTCTGCTAATGAAATATATGGTGGACTGGTGGTATGTGCATGGAAGGGGGAGAAGGACAGAGAATTCCAAGCCGCTTCCTTGAATGTGCATTGCCTTGAACCCCCATATTCTCATGTTCGGGCTGCTGTGGATTAGGATGATCTAGTTCCAAGTAATGAGAAGGTTCTCATCAAATGTGGGTTTCTTGTAGAAGCACAAGAGGTGTTTGATACACTGTCAGTCTGAGAGGCAGTCTCCTGGAATGCTCTAATCTCTAGATATGTTGATGAAGGGCTCAGTAAGGAAGCATTGGATTGCTTAGAACAAGTGCAATGTGCCATGATGGCAAAAGACAAAGACAACTGGCAGGGAGATTTCCTAGATGCTATGGCTACCTTGGAGCAGCATGATAGGGCAGAATTGCATGTATGCAATCTAAAACCTGTTAAGGAGCAGCAAGCTCTTTTTGAGATTGATGATGCTGATCTAGATTAGCAGAGGGGGCTGGATAGCCCCATGACATCAAAGACAAAGATTGAGAAGCAGCATGTTTGCCTGATGGATGCTCAAACAAAGGAGCAGGATACATACATGGTGGATGCTCGCATGAATGACCAGGATGGATGCTTTGCGGATGCTCGAATGGATGAGCAGGATGGCCTGCAGCATGCACGCCTGCAGCATGCACCCATGGATGGGATAGAGGATAAGGCAGCGGAGGAGCTATGTCATCGAGAGAGCCCAGGAACGCCCTCACATGTCGAGACCCCTCGTATGGATATGCAGGACAGCATGGAGGACAATCTCCAGGATGCTTTGATGCATCAAAACCAGGGTGAGGTTGGGAGGAGTAAAGTGGTTGTGAAATCCCGGAGAAGCCCTCACATGCCGAGACCCCTTGGATGGATAAGTAGGTGGATTACTAGTATGCAGTTTATCCTTGAATAAGGAGAAGGGGAGATCCGGATGATCAGTATTTCTAACCATGATGATGGGATGGTTATGGTGAAGGTTGAGAGAGCATGGAAGGAGCATGAAGGTCGGAAGAGCCAAGTGATGCCCTTGGATGTCTCTAACCTTACATCAGGTTTCCCTCATGGTGGAGATAGTCCGGAAAATCTAGTTTCTAGTTTCAGTCAAGATGACGACATAGACAGGTTTGACATACTGATTGCCAATGATGGAGTGCCTCTCCATGGTGATAGCCTTGCAAAGGTTGATGTAGCTTGGTTTAACACCTTGCTGGAAGAGGATGTGGATCATGCAGATTATGCTTGTATGCCGGATGCAGCGGAGCATGGTTTGAGTATTCTTGTTGAGCCTACACAGCATGATGTGAATGTCGATAGAGTGCTTAATTTGTTGCTTATGCACACACCCTTTTGCTATTTAGCATATTTCTTCAACAATGATGTGCCATGTTCATCGATTCAAGCTTGAGGTATTGTGCTAATTGGGGTACATCAACATGTTGCAGATGCTTGAGCTTCATCGACATATCTTTTTGATGGGCAATGTTATGCCTACGTTGTGTCTTCTCGGTGCTAGTGGAGTGTGGACATTCTTATGACAACATGGTTTTATGTTTTCATTTTGAATGATCATGGGGATATAGCCTTGTATCTGATGGGTTCACAGCCCTGGCATGTTGCCATAAAATGGTTGCACTGTACTGCACTAGATTCATGTTATGTGCATGACACTGGCATGACCTTGATTGTGGGTTCAAGTCGTCGGATTGGGAATCCAACCCACCAGGGGTGCCAAGTGTTGGCGGCCGGACAGCTGCAGTTGACCGCTGAGCCAGGGATGTAAGAGCCGGTGAGCCGGCACACTTTATTATAGAGCCGGGCATGCCAAGTTTAGGTGGTGTTCACCTACTATAATGTGCCTTGTGTATGGGCATTCCGTCATTCACAACTATGGATTTCAGAGAGCTGCAATGGATACTCTTTTGTTTTCTCTATTAGGGCAACAAGGATGCTTCATTTATATCTTCTTTCTATGCATTTTATAATTTTTACTACTTCCGCTGCTATGTTTTATTTGGTGAGAAAAATGACTCCATTAGGCAAGTTTGTTAAGTTGTTGATGGAGCTTCAAGAGTATGACTTCTCATTCTTGGTAGAAGACTTTGCCCTTGCTACCCTTGTCAACATCTTAACAAGGAAAGAATATAAGAGTGAGAAGGAGTGGAGGTGGTTTTTCCCCATGGATACTTTGCATGAGGTTTCTTATGATTTGGCTCCTCTCTTGAGCATGCATGTGTTCTTTATTTTGATGGGGCTTTATCAACATGATCTTGCCAAAGGTAGTGGAGGTATGGTGCTACTTGATAGTAGTGATGGCCATGAGGTCTCTTGTTCCTCTTGAATTTTGAAAGCTACTCATACCAACAACAATGAGGTTGAGTACTATCCTTTGATTCATGCATTAAGGAAATGCAAGGACCTTAGGATCACATGGCTCAACATCAAAGGTGATATTCTTCTTGTGATACGTCAACTTCAAGGTATATGAAATGCAAGGACCTTAGGATCACATGGCTCAACATCAAAGGTGATATTCTTCTTGTGATACGTCAACTTCAAGGTATATGAAAGGTACATAATGATTGTCTACGAGTTCTTTATTTGCTTTACTTGGTGCATTTTAAGAGTATCACAGAAAGGTTCTCTATGTTGAGGTGCATTTATGTACATTGGGGATTGTTTTAGAGTCCTTGGAAGGCATGCATGAGTATCTTTTGACTGGTATTAAACCACCAAACACCCCATCAAGAAGAAGCTTCTCAAGAAGGCTTCACAGTTTACTATTCATGATGATGTGCTTTACTATGTGAGTCCCGATCAAGTTTTGAGACAAGTTCTAGATGCTCAAGATGCTCGTGGAGCTTCGAAAGCATGGCATGGAGATGTATGTGGAGGACACTTTGCCCATGTTGGAACGGTCACAAAGATTCTTACTTCGGGGTACTATTGGCCTACTATGTATAAGGATGTTCACAAACAGTGTCATGCTTGCAACAAGGAATGTCAAATCTCTTAACGTCCACAATTCATGAGTGGACCTTTGCATCCTATCCTTGTGTTTACACCATTTGAGAAGTAGGGGGTTGATTTTATAGGGCCACCACCAGTAAGTTATAGATACTTTTAGCTATGGATTACATGATACATTGGGCCAAGGCTAAGGCTAGAAATGATGCTACTACCAAGACGGTGCTAAAGTTTCTATGGAGCATGTGTGCTCTCATTTTGGTACAATGAGCCATGTTTTTAAGGTGATATTTTGGGAGAGTTGATGATGAAACTTTCTATCAGACATCAAAGCGCTCGCCTCCTTACTATCCACAATCCAATGGGTTAGTTGAGAAAGACCAATGAGATCTTGTATTCATGAGAGAGAGAGAGAGAGAGAGAGAGAGACCTTTGGTGTGTTGTGCATAGTCAAGAAGCCCCATAGGAAAAGCAACATCATCACATGAGAAAGATCATGACATCATCAAGGATAACAAGCAAGAGCAATGAACAAAGGGAGAAAAGTCACCATATCACCTTTGTAGGTGGCTTCTCTACTGCATGTGGCTCTTTGGCTTTGGGGAAGAGCTTAGGTCTCTTGTGTGCACCTCTCCCAAGTTTGAATGTGTTGCTCTATTCTTTTGGGGTGTGTTGTTCACACCATGGTGGTGGTCATGGTCGCTTCGGCAAGCTTTTTGTAGTATGGCTGGGTTGGTTGGCCATAGCCATGTATTGGCTACTCTTCGTGGTTGGCGTCGATGTGATCAGCTTCTTGTGTTCACTTTTCAGTAGTTGTTTAGTGGCGGTTCTTGTGCAACAGAACTGTATGAATTCACGAGCTTTGGCCAGGCCCTTAGCGGACATCTGCACAGTCATTTTGTTTTAAATCCATATTAAAAACACTTTGTTTTTTGAAAAGCCAAAGGTTTTGCCTGTTTCTCGGAATCCAAGAAATCCTCCCATGAGGGGATTATTTTTTTTCCAAGAAACAAAAGAGCTTTTAAGTCCACCAATGATGACTTTTTTCTTCAAGAATGTTCATGCACACTTGGTGCTTGTGTGCGCGAGCTTCTCAACATCATTTTTTGGGAACTATTGAAGGACGAGACACTATCAATGGTGGTGTGCATGCAGACTAGTTGAGACAATACCCTCTTGATGCTTCCACAAACATGAATTGATGCATTTACACAGATCCTCAGATGTGCATCACAACGTGATCTTGGGGACGTGAGTCTAGAGGTAGATATACCTAATATATTATGGACTAATTATTATTTCTTAGAAGATTTTCTTGTCATACAATTTGTACTAGCTACAAATTCCAAGGAAAATTCTTATCCATTGTAATTATTAGAAAATTAAGTATGCTTATTACCCAATAACTATACACCAACCATGTCCTAGGTTTAGTTATTGGGAAATACACTTATTACTTAATAGCTACACACCAACCTTGTCATCATAGGTCCAGTTCCTAGATTTTCGTGCCCCAAGTAGACTCATTTCATAGAAAGGAAGTATGTGAGTTAAGTTTGTACAAAAAAATAAGCGCAAGCCTGTATACATGAGTTTAGAGGCATGAACCTACATAAGTGAACTTGGACACGTGAGCTTGCATATGTAAGCTTAGAGACATGAGTCTAGAGACACCATTGACATGGAGACATGAGCCTAGAGACGTGAACCTGCATACTCAAACCTAGACATAAAACATGAGTCTAGAGGTGTGAACCTAGACACCTGAGCCTAACAATTTTTTAAAAACAAACTTCATTGAAAAAGAAAATGCTTGAAACTGTTTTCAAACGTTATCTAGAAATACCAAGGACCTTTGATGGGAAGAATCTAATTTCTACTAACTAATACAGCCAATTATAGTGCATCATACCACACCTGATGAAACCCTCTAAGCCTTCAATCCCAGCAAACGACCAGCACCACTCAGTAAAGTGCTCCCCTATTAAGGAGGCTAGACTCCTTAACAACTAAGGAAATTTGGGAATAAAGAAGCCAATGAAACATAGGCATGAGTGGAGGAATAGTAGAACTCTTGGAAACAAGAGACACCACACAGGCCTTCTCCAAACTCCGGATTCACCAACTAGCTCTATTAACAGCACCTTGAATTTTCTGAAGAGGCATTCAACCGCTCTATCTTTGGGTGTAACTCCCAATGAAAGAGCGAGAGAGGAGGACGCGGAACAAGCAAGACCTAGAACCTCAACGTTCACTCCCATACGAAGTGGTCAAACCATGTCAAATGCCACAATGTTTCAAAGATTTGGTGTCAACCCTGAGCTGGGTTTATCAAGAAGACCATGACCGAGACTAACCCAACAGGTATTATTTATGACAATCGGGACATGTCTCTTTTGTTGTTCTTTAACATGTAAAGCAACCTTACCATGCACTTAATGTCAAGTAGGGAAAGTCTACAGACTTAGTGTGCATACTTGCTTAAGACTAGTAATAGAGGCCATACCAATTTTAAGTTTAGTCGGCCTAGTGTGAAAACTCATTTGTATATAAGTCATTTTTGACAATAGGCAATACACAAGCATTCCCTTTCAATAGTTTTCTTGTGAGCTCTCCTTCTTCCATCTTTCTTGCTTGCATGCTATTGAATCTTACTTGCTTGATAGATGCATGCTAGATAGGTTTGATTGTAGGTTTTCTCCTTGCAATAGCTTTTTCTTCTTCCCTCGTCTTTTGTGAGAGAGAACCATCACAAAGGACCATCTCTCCTTGCCTCCATCTACACATTGAGTTCTCTCCCTTCACCCCTTTGGCAAAGAGCATTCCGGTGTGACATCGAGCTAGCACACCCACAATGGAAAGTTGCATTTGCGGCTCAAAGACAAGATCCAATCACACATGCTTCAACAAGGTTAAGGTAAGCTCTTGACTTGAACACTTGTCTATGTGTTCTCTATTTTTATGGAGGGCACAAATTATCATGTTGGTGGGGGGGGCAAGGGGAGAGAGAGAGAGAGAGAAATGACACGCACAAGATAGAAAGAGCTAACACCTGGCATTCAAAACGCAAAAGCTTAAATTTCATTATTTGCATCACAAGCTATGACCTTGGCAACCACATTACAAAGGTATCTTGGTCCTTAACTAGTCAATGTTGTTCTCTATTTTTATGGGAGCCACATATTATCATGTGCTAGCGGTTACATGAAGGTGACCAATCTATATGGTCACACCTCACTTCAAACAAGGAATGATCATGTTTGCATTGTGTGCAAAGCTATAGTTGTAATTAGTATTGTGTAATAGAGGCCTCAATATTACACTTTAAGAGACTAATTTTATCACATGTTCCCTAAGAGATCAAATCAACTTCTTCAAAATGGAAAATCCTTTTGCAAGCTCCACTTAATCTTTTGTTCCTTACAAGCCTTTGTGCAACCAAACCCATAAAGTTCATTGAGATCTTTGAACAATTTTTCAAAATTAGCATTCTCAAAAGCAATTGAGACATCAAAAGTGTGCGTGTGCGTGTGCGTGCATGCACACATGCGAGAGAGAGAGAGAGAGAGAGAGAGAGAGAGAGAGATTTATCTACCTTGAAGTCTCTTGGTTATGTCAATTGGAGTTCTTGTGGCAAGATGAATCAACTGGTTCCATGCACAGAGGATGGAGAACAAATAAGATTTCCAAGAAAAGACATAATTGCCACCCTTATATACACCTAGATTAGCACATTGCAATTCCACATCCACTTGCTAATGTTTCTAGACTTGGGATCCCTAGTGCTAGGCCATCACCCCTATCCATTTTTGAAGGTTGTGGCCACGTATGCTATCCTTCATTCAACCACGAGTGCCTAGCACACATGCAAAAATAGGTTGACCTAAGACACCATTACCATTACTTCTCACCACTTGTGAGCACTATCTTATCTAGCCCATGGAGGATCAATGGTTCCCTGGGCAGCTTGATATGAAACTTGTCAAAGTAGTATACAAATATTATGTCTTTTGATCCATTATGGTAATGTTCTAAATATTATTTTATCCAGTAGACTCGTGAGCTTGTTTGTATAAAAAAATGACTTGACATTGATTTACAATCAATTCTCCTTGTATTTACCTATTTCCCCCTGCAGCATACCAAAAGTACCTCTCGCATTGTGAGTGGCATTACAAAAACAGGACCTTAAACTGCTCATCCTTGTAGCCAAAGATTTGAGGTGAGCCCCTTTGCTTTTAGCATTGCCATATTAAAAAAAGTCCTTACTTCAAAGCTATAGAATCTCCTTGTTTGGGCATTCTTGCATATTGAAATGAAGAGTTTTTTACAAAATAGAAAAATCTCCGAAACCACAAAAGTTGGAAACAAGGGAATGGATAACATGAGTAAATAGATAACCTAAGGGCATCTTTTAGCACTCATTTTTAGCCCACTGACCCCTATTTTTCTCAAAAAACTTTTATGCTAATATCAAACGATACTAACCATCACCCTTTTGACATCCCAGAGTTCTAGTACAAAGAGACTGTTTGAAACTAGGCGGCTTTGTGCAGTTGTCAACTATTCACTTGCATCATCAGCACTTGTGCACACACAGAGACTATAAATGTTGGAATGAGTACACTTTTAAAAAGGGCAAAGGAAAACTAAATACAAACACAACTAATGAGTTTACCAAAGCTATATCAATTTACATGTGCCACGATTGGCATTGTGTGCCTCCATGGTCTCCTTTTAGAACAAGGGTAGTAAAGTAGGACGAGTTACCATATATCAAAGACCAAATCTATTTGTTGAACAAAAATCTCTCATTCAAAGCATTAATCCAGAGACTTGAAAAAAACAAAATAAATCATACAAAATACCATAACACAAGAAACCAAACCATACAAACCTTGGGCTTTCACAAAAACTTTCCCACATTAGAGTATAGCAGTTTGATGATAATGCAAAAGAACATGGCTCCTCATTGGGCATACCATCAAGCTTTCAACTAGTTCATCCTGCAATATTTTACCGTCACAAGATTTGAAACCCTTTTCCCCCACAACAAACCACCACGATCACATGGCAAGGAAAAGAGCATTAACAGTGTACACTTCTTGTGTGTACCAGCTGACAAGAAGTATCAGTGTGGACGTGTCCAAGAATCCCAACCTGCAAAAATGTGGCACCCAATGTATTCCCACCCTCCTTAGCCCTCTGATTTTTAATGATTTCTTTGTGTGCATGTGTCTTGACCAGAGCAGCAACTACAAAAAATATCATAATGGACCATATACTGACATAGTGACGGCACGTCAGACCTCCATCATTCGGGCCTTTTCATTCACAACTGGCCTCGGCCCATTCCACAGTTCTTGAAGCTCATTCCTGACCCAGGCAGAAAACACAACTGGCCCTAATGTTGAAGGAACCTGTACAACCAGGTAAGATCAGAGCAAAGTAATCATATCTAAACCAAAAGCACTCCTCTGAAAAATCCCCTGGCGATCACACATCTGTCAAATAACCATGACTATAAAAGCCCTAAAAACCTTACAAATAAGCACGTGAAACTATGCATAACCAGCAACACTAACCCAGGAGAGATGGAGGGGGCAGAAGGGATGTTAATCCTCAGTTTAGACGATCTGCAACTCATGGTAAGCAGCAGCAGCATCAACGTGATGGAGACAGTGAACAAGCGATGGAAGTAGCAGGTCAATGTAGACGGACAGAGCAAAGGCGACTGCATCTGGTAGGTCGATGTGGCTCTGATACCAGTGAAGGCATAGGGAGGAGAGAGAGAGAGAGTGTGTGTGTGTGGGGGGGGGGGAAGAGAGAAGAGAGAGAGAGAGAGGGAGAGAGAAGATTTGCACTATTCACAAATCTTGGTTACTACTCAAAAGGCTGGTTACATGCATAGTTGCGTTATTTCATTCGTGTCCACCTGGAACTGTACAATTTAAGCGTTTTTTAACCCAGATTCTTTAGTTTTAACTTGAAAACATGTTTTAATGTGTAAATGATGCATGTTTAATATTGTTTTGCAGGGAAGGCAACATATTTTTTATATATTATAAACTTATATATAAATTTTGGGGCTTGTACCCTCCCCGTTTTGTATGAAACGTTTTTGAAACGTCTGGGATTTGAAAGAAACGTTTATGAAACGTGTTTCATGAAACGCCTGGCAACTATGGTTACATGTATAGCCTTAGAGGCCAACTACCTCGACCTACAATGAATGCGCCCTTATCCACCCATAGTGGATTCACACACACACATACATGAACACTAACGACTCATAGGGGCCGTTCACGCACATGAGCTCCAAATCCCAACATGGTTAACATGAACAATGGGCTTCTTTTCTTTTGGAAGAGTTGATTTGAGTGGGAGATCGCTCGTTATTTTTGTAAGGGAGGTAGCTTTCGCAACTCTTGTCCAAACCACTTTCAATGGTCAGGTCATCATTGTTCTTGACAACAACTAATTGTGCATTACGCTTTCGCATGCTCTTCGATGTTTTCTTCTTTTAGACATCTCGTTCTGGTCCACTAGCCTTTTTAGGGACTACTATAGCCTTTGAGGCTTGTGCCTCAGGCTCTTTAGCTACTTGCTTCGAAGTCAAAGCTAAAGCTTCCTGCTAATTTGTGGCCTTGGATGTTCCCTTGGCTACTACCCTCGTCTTGGCTTGGAGCCTTGTAATGGCATTAAGGGAGACTGTGTGAATAAGTCCTCATACACTCAACAAGGTAAGGCTCATCGAAGTGGTTGCTATTACCACTAGGACAACTATCACTCTATTGGAACAATCCTTGAAAGCGTGTTTTAATCCACACTAGGGTTTGGCACTAGATTTGGAGATGGAGTTAGAGTACTTGGTGCGGCGGCTTTGTGAGACCCTATATAACATGTGCCTCTGTATAAGGAATGACATTGGGGTTTGGCACTAGATTTGGGGATGGAGTTAGAGTACTTGGTGCAACAGCTTTGTGAGGCCCTTGCAATGGAAACATTGAAGAGGTGACCTACGCAATTATTGAAGTCTCTCCCTCTTTGTTGCACCATAGCTTCGAACAAGGAGGCATAGTCAATGGCTGGAGGCTATTCTCCATAACCATATAAATCATATTGCTCATATGACTCGTAGCTCTATTGTTCCGGACTCAGAATTTTTACTGGCAAAGTCACCGAATACTATTGTACTCATGCGGTTCTGGTACCAACCCAACCAGGTTTTGGGAGAAACCGGTTGGGATGGTAATATCACGTACGGCATCAGTGGCGGTTTGTACATATCTCTTGGCAAGGAGTTTTGGTAAGCAGGTACTAGATTATGTGCCGGTTGAGGAGCATTTGGTATGGGAATAGCATGGGTTGTGGTGACGAAGTCCACTCTACCAAGTTTCCTTGATACCAACAATGAGCTGTGTTGTGATTTTGGTAGCAAATTACACACCAGACCATCTCCCCCCGTGCAATGTCTAGCTTGAGGAATCGACTAGAGTTGGACTTGAGGTTGTCCTTGGGACTAGCCTTGTCATTGCTGGCCTAATCGGTTAAGCAAATTGTCTATCAGCTCGTTGTCCACTCATGGAGACTCTTGTTTCTAGCAATATAGTCCCGCATGGTCTCTCCTTCCTCTTGCTTGAGGTTGTAGATTTGTGCAATGAGGCTCCAGCTCGCTCAATTGGGTGAGAATCCCACAATGAAGGTGTCTCAAGATCTCATAGTTGGCCTTTTCAAATTGGTTTAGTGCCCTAGACCAGTGGCCTGCTTTGCCCTCAAGGCAAAGACAGAATGAACAAATCTTGGAGGGATCATCAATCCTACCCATGGCTTCGCAAACTTGATCAAACTTCTCTAGGTGCAGAATGGAATCTCTAGTGCCATCAAATTTGGTCGTCATCATTCAAATGTAAATTGGCTTAGTCTTGCGCAAATCTAGGCCTGTAGGTGCTATGTTCGAGGCAAGCTCCCTTCCCATTTCAAATACCATCCTTAGCATGTCTTTTGCATTTTCACATGGCGGTGGAACATAAGGGAATGGTTCCACAAAACCCTTTTCACATGGCGGTGGAACATAAGGGAATGGTTCCACAAAACCCTTTTTCTATAGGTTTGGTGTTTCATGCCCCATGGGGTTGGGCTATGATATTTCCAATGGCACTAGTCCTACACCTACCTGGCTTTGAGGCCGCAAGCATGCAATAGTTGAGGATACATTATGTGGTCGCCCTTGTGGAACACATGGGTTGGAAGTGCTCCCTGTGCTCTTTACCTTTCCCCATGTTCCTTGTTCCTTGTTCCTCGTCTGAACGGAGAGAAACTGGTCAAAGGCTTCCATAATGGGCTCCTTTAAGGGGTGGTACTCGCATGTGCACACTGTGCTTCCATAATGGGCTCCTTTAAGAGGTGGTACTCCCACGTGCACACTCTGCTCTTACGAAGTGGTTTGTGGATTACCCGCCCCTCATGGTATTGCAAAAGAGACATGTCCCTATTGCCGCAAGTGTGGTTGTTGAGTTGCTTGGCCATGGCCAGTTTGGGGCAAACCCAACTCAAGATCGACACCAAAAGTTTGAAACATTGGCATCTGACATGGTTTGAGCACCTCCAATGGGAGTGAACCTTGAGGTTCTTGGACCTACTCCCACTCCTTCACTAGAGCTTTGCCCAAATATAGGGTAGCTGAATGCCCTTTTCACAAAATTAATGGCACTTCACACTAGCTTGTTGGCAAACCTACCGCTCAGATGACTTGGTGGTGCTCGTTTCTAGAGGCTCCACAATTCCTTTTATTGGCTCATTTCTTCTCAAAACTCCTTGCTTGAGGTCTTAACAAGGAAGCACTTTCTTGAGTGCTAGTCGTTCAAACCCATACATTGGGTTTATGCTCATATTACAAGAGGTTCATATTTCACTTTCGCAAGGATCGCCACGCCATTGAATGAATTTACTATGGAAAGGGCTACATTTAAATAAATAGAAGCTGAAGCCTGAAATTGATGCTTTCCAAAACTTAGATCATCGGGTTGATAACCAGACGAATATACACCACCTCAAAGGGAGTCTTCTTGGTCGATGTCTGCACTGCTCCACCAACAAGAACTCTTGATCACTCTTGTTCATGCTCTCAGTCCGTCGGTTTGGGGATGAAGGACAATACGAAACTGTGGCTTCGTCCCCAACCCATAGAACAAGGCCCTCCGTTTTAGCCTCTCAAATGTCCATGGTTGCCTTCATGCTGCAGAGAAGCAAATCAATGAGTTGTGAATCCATGATAAATATCAAGTGATCAAGGACAAGGTGAGGGATTTCAGCCATGTGTGATGAGGTGAGGGTTTGGTGGGGCTAAGAAGCACAATATACCCCAATTAACCTAGGTGCAATGGAGAACCCAAATATTCACTTTCCCCAAACCCAATACACTCTATGCATAAAACTTTAATCCGTAAGCTTGCAGAGGCTCTTATGCATATGCTTTACGCATATATATATATATATATATATATATATATATTCTAAACTCTCTTTTTTTTTAACACTTTTGAACCTTGGAGGAGGGGGTTTTAAACTTTTCAAAAAAAAATAAACTAATAAAAAAAACGAAAGCCCAAAAAAGGCGTGTGCTTTCCTTGTTTTTTTTTTTCTCTTTCCTCCTGGATTAGTGCTGCTGACGTCACCCACTGGCTACAGGCATGTGCTTTTCCTTGCCATCGACTACCTCTCCTATCGGCTTCTGTGGTCACGTGTGCAACGCCTTCTACTAGCTTTCCTGCCGGTGCCTTCGCGCCAGTCTGCGCCTGCGACAGCCCCTTGTAGGCTTGGCCACAAAGCCACGTAGGCCTAGGCGCCTGCCTCACTGGGCCTGGCCTGGGCGCTGCCTGGGCTGGCTACGCAGGCCTGGCCGCCTGGCTCGGCAGGCCTGGCCGCCTGGCTCGGCAGGCCTGGCCGCCTGGCTACGCAGGCCTGGCCGCCTGGAGCTGCTGGTAGCCCAACTGCAACACCCGTCAGCGTGCAACCCCGCCAGCGAGTCCACCTCTCACACAAACGTGCTCTCTCTCTCATTCGCATTCAACCAAAAGCAAACCTGCTTTTTCTGTTTTCTCTCTCTGCAGTTCGTGCAGCTGCACAAACGAATCTCTCTTCTTTGCAAAGCAAACAACCCTACTTAGACTACCACCTCCCATCAACATGGGTTTCTTTAATGAAGAAAAACACATACTATTCTGAAAATAGCAGTATGCACAGAAAAAACAGCAAGCTTTTTAACACGTACCTTTCTTCGACCTCATCTTCTCTACCTACCGACTTGCTCGTTCACGAGGTATGCTCTAATACCACTATCAAATCCCCACGGATCTCCTCGTGATCGTTCCTGGTACGAGACTCGAATCCTGCAAACAAACGAATAAACAAACAAGGGGGTGCAGGCCTGACTCACCTCCCAACCATGACAGCCGTGGGCAAGCTCCCAGTCTTGGCTATCCCCACCGAGCCACGAGCTGAGCTATAACTAGAATGACGTACCGACCAATCTCCTCCTCGCGACGTCCCATACCGCCACGAAGCTGCCCTCGCGGGCCTCGAGATTGCTGCCGGCCTCGGCTGCGTAAAGCAGGTGCACGTCCGCACTAGATATCTGTCACCAGCCTGGACATTTCCCAGTCTGAAAGGGGTCTGGTGGACTCCACAAGCTTTGGGAATGGGGGATTATCCTAACATACAAAGGACCACACTCCTAAAATTTAGGAGAGTTGCTATTTTTGGCCCGATTGCCATGGAGATTCTGTTCGCGTCATTACATCTGGAATTGAGCAAATACCAAGGGTTGGCAAAGTGCCTATAACAGAATGTCTACCAGTTGGGATATTTTTAGAGATAAAGCTTATGGAAGGACCCATCTCTTAGATTGGGACATGTGGCAAGGAGGTGGACCAAAGTGAGACAAGTGGCCTGACATTTGTTAGAAAGTGGATCAAAGTGAGACAAGTGGCCTCACACTTGTCACTTCAGCTATTGTGTGGCTCTCCACTTGTCATTGTAGCCTTCTCTTGCCATTTTAGCTCATGGGAGGCCCAAATCTATAAATTGGAGCCCTCTCTCTTCATTAAGGGAGGCTCTCTTGCTGCACACTAGCATCTACCATTGTTACAGGCTGCCCTAATGATGGCTACTCTCTTTCTCTCTCTTGAAGGCTGCCCATGAAGAATACCAGCTGTTGGGGACTGTTTTGGAGGCTTCCATCGCGAAGAAATACTGAAGGCAAGGGTATTTAATCATTTATTATGATTTCTAGCCATTGTACTTGTTGTACCAACATTTGTACTTGATGTACTTGCTGTACCAACCCTTGTACTGGCTGTACCAGCTTCTGTACCTGCTGTACCACCCATTGTACCGGCTGTACCAATCACTGTACCTGCTGTACCAGCCCTTGTACTGGCTGTACCAACTTCTGTACTTGCTGTACCACCCATTGTACCAACTGTACCAACTTTTGTACTTGTTGTACTTGCTGTACCAACCACCGTACCGACTGTACCAACCACTGTACCGGCTGTACTACTGGCTGAATGGAGAGTTGTACTTGTTGTTGCATGAAGACCCGTGGTTTTTGGGGAAGAATCAGTACCCACACGGAGGTATATGGGTTATATTGTTGGCTCGGCATTTCTACAGCCTATGTTCCGGCTTGGTTGCCTGTTGGGCTGTGTTATGGCATTTGTATATGGATAATCCGGCATCTCCCGTGGGGAGAGTAAGGCCCTCAAAGCTTGTACATGATATTATTCTCCTTGGGTAATAAAATACTCCAAGGGGGGGGTCGGCCCATTCCGGCCTCTATGCGGTGTCACGTGTGCAAGCTCCATTTTCAGCATTTGTGGATGTTTTGTCCAACTTTTATGTTTGTTTAAGTGGTTCAATATGCATTGATGGTATCAACAAGTGTGTCAAAGGCCCTAGTCCCCTGGGCACCCGCCGCGAGTTACATTGGTATCAGAGCATAGGCTTTCTTGGAAGCGGAGGCTTCCTTCTATCAATACGGAAGAGAAAAGATCTCAAGTGGGGACCACACTTACCGTCATTGCTGTTAAGCATGGCCAGCCACTTCATAGCTTATGAAGCAAGAGCATGTGCAGTAGACAGCTTGTTGATCTAAGGATTTATAAATTCACAAAATTTTATCTTGGAAGTATAGAGTTGGCTTTATGTGCACACGTTTAGCACTCTTTCCATATGGATATTGTGGATTATATTATCAAGCTTACAGGCAAGCTCTATGGAGATATATCTCGAGATATCTTAAGGATATGGTGAGGAGATATTTCTTTTGGCTTCATGACCAACCTGGCAAAGAAAAGCTAAGTATACTTTGAATTTGCAAAGTTGGTGCTTTGGCTATTTACTATGAAGTATTTTTTATGTTCACTAACCCTTGTATAGCCATGCAAGGAGAAAGGTGGTGTTGTTTGCCTTGAGATGGTTTCAAAGAAACATTGTTTATGGCTCCTTTATTGGGATGGATTATATCCATGGAGATTTCTTTCTTGGACGAGATTTATATAGATATTGGGCTTCACAAGCAATTTCTATGGACGAATCTGTCCGAGTTTATAGAGAAGAAATCTTTGGATATCTCATGGATATGATGCTTTTATGGATAAAGTCCACCTCTACTCCAAGGTGTGTGGTTAGCACAGAGTATGTGGTAAGAGTTATGGTATACAAGGATTATGGTATACAGGTCTATGGATTCTTGGACTTCTTTTCTAGGAATTTGGATCCATCCTCAGGTTTATGGATTATGTTTATGGCTCCCTTTTACTGGGATGGATTATTCTTTTTGGCTCCCTTTATTTGGGATGCACTGGACTTATGAAACTCATGATTCACATACCTTGTGTAGTGTTCTCTTGTCCTACGTGCTCTCTTGAAGATTGTTTCTACCATGTGAGGGTGGAACAATAGAGAGCAGATGGAAGGGAACATGGGCACTTCAAAGGGTAGTGATAAGCATAACATACCCTGTGTAGTGTTCTCTTGTCCTACATGCTCTCTTGAAGATTGTTTCTACCATGTGAGGGTGGAACAATAGAGAGCAGATGGAAGGGAACATGGGCACTTCAAAGGGTAGTGACAAGCACAACATACCCTATGTAGTGTTCTCTTGTCCTACGTGCTCTCTTGAAGATTGTTTCTACCATGTGTGGGGGGAACAATAGAGAGCAGATGAAAGGGAACATGGGCACTTGAGAGGGTAGTGTGAGTTGGTGGCTGAAATGCCTACAAACTATTGGTGGCCGAAATGCCTATAAACTATGTGTAGCAAAAATGCTTATGGAACACCAGGTTATCTATGCCTACGAGTGATTGTTTTATCTTGTTACTTGAGCCCACCTCTCATCCAAGGTGTGTGGTCAGAGTACCGACACGGAGTGTAAGTGGTAAAGTGGACATGACGGGACTTATGTCTATGCCAAGGGTCATGTGGACCGATGTCTTGTTGGCAAGAGACTTATTTTGTCTCGCCCATTTACTTGGGACATGGATTATGATATCTGAACTTATGGGATTGTTTTGTCTCGCCCATTTACTTGGGACATGGATTATGATATCTAGACTTATGGGACTGTTTTGTCTCGCCCATTTACTTGGGACATGGATTATGATATCTAGACTTATGGGACTGTTTTTGTCTCACCCATTTATCTTGGGACATGATTTTGATATTGGTATTATGGAGACTTATTTAGTCTCGCCCATTTCTTTGGGACATGGATTCTTCAGTTATATTGGATTTTTGAGACTGTCTCGTCTCACCCAATCGATGGGACATGATTATATCTTGAATATATGGCTTGAAGCTTAAAGTTGCGGACAACTTTTAAGAAGCTGGGGAGGATGTCACCAGCCTGGACATTTCCCAGTCTGAAAGGGGTCTGGTGGACTCCAGGATGTTTAAATATTTAGAAAGTACAAGCTTTGGGAATGGGGGATTATCCCAACATACAAAGGACCACACTCCTAAAATTTAGGAGAGTTGCTATTTTTGGCCCGACTCCGATGGAAATTCTGTTCGCATCATTACATCTGGAATTGAGCAGATACCAAGAGTTAGCAAAGTGCCTATGATAGAATGTCTACCAGTTGGGATATTTTTAGAGATAAAGCTTATGGAAGGACCCATCTCTTCGATTGGGACAAGTGATAAGGAGGTGGACCAAAGTGAGACAAGTGGCCTGACATTTGTTAGAAAGTGGATCAAAGTGAGACAAGTGGCCTCACACTTGTCACTTCAGCTATTGTGTGGCTCTCCACTTGTCATTGTAGCCTTCTCTTGCCATTTTAGCTCATGGGAGGCCCAAATCTATAAATTGGAGCCCTCTCTCTTCATTAAGGGAGGCTCTCTTGCTGCACACTAGCCTCTACCACCGTTACAAGCTGCCCTAATGATGGCTACTCTCTTTCTCTCTCTCTTGAAGGCTGCCCATGAAGAATACCGGCTGTTGGGGACTGTTTTGAAGGCTTCCATCGCGAAGAAATACTGAAGGCAAGGATATTTAATCATTTATTATGATTTCTAGCCATTGTACTTGTTGTACCAGCATTTATACTTGCTGTACCAACTTTTGTACTTGCTGTACCACCCATTATACCGGCTATACCAGCTTCTGTACTTACTGTACCTACTGTACCAACCACTGTACCTACTGTACCAACCCTTGTACTGGCTGTACCAACTTTTATACTTGCTGTACTTACTATACCAACCACTGTACCTACTGTACCAACCACTCTACCGACTGTACCAACCATTGTACCTGCTATACCGGCTGAATGGAGAGTTGTACTTGCTGTACCCTTTCTATTGCATGAAGACCCGTGGTTTTTGGGAAAGAATCAGTTTAAATATTTAGAAAGTACAAGCTTTGGGAATGGGGGATTATCCTAGCATACAAAGGACCACACTCCTAAAATTTAGGAGAGTTGCTATTTTTGGCCCGACTCCGATGGAAATTCTGTTCGCGTCATTACATATGGAATTGAGCAGATACCAAGAGTTGGCAAAGTGCCTATGAAATAATGTCTACCAATTGGGATATTTTTAGAGATAAAGCTTATGGAAGGACCCATCTCTTAGATTGGGACAAGTGACAAGGAGGTGGACCAAAGTGAGACAAGTGGCCTAACATTTGTTAGAAAGTGGATCAAAGTGAGACAAGTGGCCTCATACTTGTCACTTGAGCTATTGTGTGGCTCTCCACTTGTCATTGTAGCCTTCTCTTGCCATTTTAGCTCATGGGAGGCCCAAATCTATAAATTGGAGCCCTCTCTCTTCATTAAGGGAGGCTCTCTTGCTGCACACTAGCCTCTACCACCGTTACAAGATGCCCTAATGATGGCTACTCTCTTTCTCTCTCTCTTGAAGGCTGCCCATGAAGAATACCGGCTGTTGGGGACTGTTTTGGAGGCTTCCATCGCGAAGAAATACTGAAGGCAAGGATATTTAATCATTTATTATGATTTCTAGCCATTGTACTTGTTGTACCAACATTTGTACTTGCTGTACTTGTTGTACCAATCCTTGTACTAGCTGTACCAACTTCTGTACTTGTTGTACCATCCATTGTACCGGCTGTACCAGCTTCTGTACTTACTGTACCTACTGTACCAACCACTATACCTATTGTACCAACCATCGTACCGACTGTACCAGCTTTTGTACTTACTGTACCACCCATTGTACCAGTTGTACCAGCTTTTATACTTGCTATACCAACCACCGTACCGACTGTACCAGCCACTGTACCGGCTATACCAACCATTGTACCTGCTATACCGGCTGAATGGAGAGTTGTACTTGCTATACCCTTTCTATTACATGAAGACCCGTGGTTTTTGGAGTACCCACACGGAGGTATATGGGTTATACTGTTGGCTCGGCATTTCTACAGCCTATGTTCCGGCTTGGTTGCCTCGTGTTGGGTTGTGTTATAGCATTTGTATATGGATAATCCGGCATCTCCCGTGGGGAGAGTAAGGCCCTCAAAGCTTGTACATGATATTATTCTCCTTGGGTAATAAAATACTCCAAGGGGGGGGGTCGGCCCATTCCAGCCTCTATGCAGTGTCACGTGTGCAAGCTCCATTTTCAGCATTTGTGGATGTTTTGTCCAGCTTTTATGTTTGTTTAAGTGGTTTAATATGCATTGATGGTATCAACAAGTGTGTCAAAGGCCCTAGTCCCCTGGGCACCCGCCGCGAGTTACACTCTCTCAGCCCTAGCTTTGCATCCCTCCCTCATACCATTGGGAAGAGTTCATAGGCTCGAGATTGAACATCTTTGGTGCTTCTACAGCAGTGCACAGTTCAACCCAACACTTGGTCTTCAGAGGTCTTGCGTTTGGCTTATTGTCAGTCACACCGTCAGTCTCTTTAAAGATAATAAAGCAAATACTATCTCGGTAACGGGATAGGGGGCCCGTCAGTGGGTAATTCGAGACCCCATACGGTGTACAATTCTGGTCTCTCTTTCTCATCTCTCTCTAAAGTTTGAAGTATTAAAGTGGATTGCTAAACTCGCAAAACTCAGGCTACAGAAGACAGTGTGAGCATTTGTGTGACAGGATCCTCCAATACGAAGACTTCCGTTGCATATTACATCATCATGAGTTGAGAAGAAGTTGAGAATAGATCTAAGAACACATTATCCCACAAGAAGAGGCATAGACATGCTTGTGATATGAAATAGAGCTAGGAGGGCCAAATAGTTACACACTTTGTCATCCTTCCTCCCTGGACTACTACTGACTTAAACTGCTACTGACTTTGACTGATCTTTTTGTCTGCACACCTTCACTCTGGATCTCCACTTCCAAGTCTTGTTGAAGAACTGAGCATCTATTCCATTGTTGTCCCCATGACTGCTTTCCCTTACCCTTAACACAGCGTCGGTTCAGCTGCCGGAACTGATCAGGTCCCTTTGGAATTGATCTGAGAGCTTAATAATGTACTGGTCCTGCATAAATACCCTCAGAGAATGCTTCCTCCGGCTTCGCCTACTGTAAACCACTCCATCGGCTACCCTGTTGCATCATTTCTGCTCGAGTTGTGCACCTTCCTTGGGACTATGCTTAGTGGCTGAGCCTAAATGCTCTGATACCAATCCTTGCTGTACTGATCCACAACTCTAGGCCCCTACACCTAGCTAAGCTCTAACCCTAACCTCGGGTTCGCACATACCCTTAACACTAGCACAAGGCCCAATTAGGGATGTAACAAAATGAGTGGATGCAATACCTACGAGGGTAGGTATTTGAACTTAACAAATCTTAGATCAAACACACGTATTCAAATCAAACCATGAAAGGCAACAATAACTTTGTCAAACACACGTATTCAAATCAAACCATGAAAGTGAGCTCATGCAAAGGCAACAATAACTTTGTCAAACATGCAAACATGTAATCCCATCTCAAGTGTCTTGGAAATTCCAAGAAAGAGGTAGAAGCTCACAAGTGCACAATTTCAGACAATGTCACCTCTATCAGATTGCTGTTGAGACAGGTTCCTTTAACATACTAAAATAATGTGATCATGCAGTACTGTACCAGGTAAAGCAGTGCTGGTTGTGGAGCATGCATAAGCACCCCAGCAGCAAGGGCAGCAATAAGACCCGCAGAATAGCCCCAAACAGCATACCAAACATATTTCTGGCCTTTGAATGTAGTACTCAAATCACTACTGCCGTCCTTGCTTTTCCGATTGTCAAAACAAAGCACAAGTGCCAGAAGCATGCCAGGAATTGCCTGCATTAGAATGACAAAAAAAAGTCAAATGCCCCAGCTTTACTGCAATGGGACTCTTTCGAAACACATCTATGACCTAAAGGTACCAACCTTTACAGCTACTAAGTGTACAGCATATGCCCCAAGGGCATTACCATGATGGTAAGACAATTTGCTCCATTTAAATCATGGATTCAACCCCAACGATCTTAGATTCATGTTAGAGGCGGAAAAAGAAAGAGGGTAAAACAACACACCATGCCCATGGATGGCCACAAGCATCGTGGGTTCAAACCATGTGCACCTTGACAAATCCCAAAAGTGTACCATGCCTGTGGGATGGTCATACCACCAACCATCACGGGTTCAAACCAGCAGCACTAAATCAATATCTAGGTAACCAGATAGACAATCTCACCATGTCACCAAGACCCAGCATCATCAACTCTGTGCCAGTGCTTGCAGGCACAGATCCACCTAGCAAATTCCTTGGAAACACTAGCTTGACAGGCAATTCCAGCTTCTTCGTTATCGCCTGAAAGCCAGGAAGCTTCAGAGTGTTGGCCACCGTATGCATAGGGTTGGACGCCTGCTGCATGGCTACAGACACCATCACGTTTGCACCAAAAAAGCGCTCAGAAAAGAAGACCCAGAAGATGTCATACACGAAGAGGCATGCGAGCAGCAAAGTGCAGATTTTGATGTTGGGCAAGCGGACATGGCTGACGAAGGCAACACAGATGGAGATGCCAAGGATGTTGTTGAGGAGCCAATGTCCTGAGATGAGCCAGGCCCCTACAACCCCTGCACTGGCCAATGCAAGCAAGACCTGGCTTCGTGTAAGCTGCCACCAGCAGCATCGCATGACCATGGGATCTGTAAACCCAAAGTGTGTGTTGATGGATGCAGCATATGGGGCCAGGCAAAAGGCAAAAGATGATGCTGATGCTATGGCTGTGAATGCCATGATGATCTGGGACATGGACGCGAAAAGATAGAACATCAAGAGCAAACTGCAGGAGCTTGCCACAGGGATCATCAGGGCCTGCGAGCTGTCCAAGGTAATGGCTGCATCTGCTAAATCGCGGTGCCTCTCCATCTCCCTCTCGTAGTTGAGGGCTCGCTGGGCCGACGAGTACACCACCAGCACTGCCGTCAAGATCAAGACAAGCGATGCAGGCTCCAGCAAATAGGCCAGTTTCCACAAGGGTTCCATCTTGCTCCCAGCAAACCTGCGAACTGCTTCTTAGGAGAAAATTCACTATGCCGTTACCTTCAAAACCTCCATCTTATGAACAAACTCTGCAACAGGCCTGTAGAAAGAGCAGGCCCTGCAGCAATCTCTGTGTTGACCCTTTGCGCTGAAACCCTAAGCCGCCCGCTCTGTGCCGAAGCCCTGAACCGCCTGCTCTGTATGGAAACGCTGAAAAGCCGGCTCTGTAACGAGCCCTAAACAATGCCTAGGCAGCAAGATGTCGACGCTGCAGGAGAGAAGAAACCCTAGTTCGCATACGGCAAGAAAACAACAGAAAGCGCTTAGACCTCGAGCAATGGCCGGCTATGATGGGACTGGTTAAATTTCGGTCAAGCCTCAAAGTGATGAGGGGAATAGGGAGCGAGTTTTTTTTATAGATGCGATGAACCGCCGTTTTGGGGGGCGGTGGGGGCGGGGCAGGTTATCGGATGGCGGCTTCTTAACCACTCTTTGTAGCGGAGGAGAGGGGCGGCGCTCCTTAACCACCCTCCCACTCTATTACGAGAAGGTTAAAACCCAATGCGGTGTTTTCACACCGTGGGAAGATACGCACGCCCATATGTGGAAGGCTAAAATCAGGTGTTTTACACACCACGAGTGGTCAAGGACGGAAATGGACTTGGGCCCATCGTGTGAAATACCATGCAAGACAGGCTCAAAATGCACAATGGGTGATGGAGATGAATTCTCATATGGCAATGTGGATACAAGGTTATGAGTGGATACACACGCTTTTCAACATTAGGGCCACTTCCACTTTACGTGAAATTAACGTGATCAGTTAGCTTCTTTGCAAAGTTTTGATCATAAAAACAAAAAGTGCAACAAGAGAGAGAGAGATGTGACCAAATAGAGTCTATTCTATAAGGACTCTACTTTTAACGGGCCAGACAGAGATGACCCAAGATTATTCTACGAGGACTCTACTCTTAACAAGAGTACAAATTTGTTCTCGTCATTAGATATGTCAACTCTATGTTGATAAACTAATTAAGGGTCAATCATCCTCTCGTCTTTCATCTTCGTTTATGTTTTGTCCCCCTTATCATGAGTCAAAAGAGATGTCAGTATCAGGATAGGTAGCACAATAAGCATAACGATGGACACTAATACATTCATGTTAAGAAATCTTGCAAGGTCTCTAAAGTTTTCTTGCATTATTAAAAAGAAAACTCTTGCACTTGTTAATGGCGAATTGAGCATTAAAAGTAAGGCTCGAGTCAATAGTGGATCAAGCATAGAAACTAAGGCTAGACTTCACATTGTCTACTTTATGGGGATACTTAAGGGCCAAAAGTTTCGAAGCTTAAGCAAAAAGCAAGTATGGAAGTGGCCTTGATTCTCAATGGTTGCTATAGCCCCTTGAATGTGTAAGTTTCCTAGCTTGAAGACATCAAATGACATGTTCATACTATGTCATTGTATCTAATAACCAATTAGAGGATCATTCTTTTACCAAGATACGAGGTTTGTCATCGCTCGTTAGGCTGGAAGCCACTTTTAAAAAGCTTAATGTCATCGCTCGTTAGGCTTGAAGCCACTTTTAAAAAGCTTAATGACATAGTTGATAATAGAGTTATTATAACTATGTTATTGGCTCTATGATGTTCAGCTTTTTGGAACACTTGATATCGAACCATGCAGACCAAAAGGGGGTGTGGATTCAAATCTCAACACCTATAATACAATACATGACTCTCAACTAGAAAATAAAAATAAAAATCGACATCATTATGAAACGTTGCTACTGTAAATTCAACCATCAAGAGAGAACGTGAGAGTGTGAATCTCCATTCTTAAACTAAGGGGGATTTTATGTAATGAAGCATGAAGAGGAGGACATGTATACATGTTTACGTAGTCTTTTAAGTAAAATGTTTGATGAAGTGATGATTTGTTTTCAAATCCTTGCTACATATAAAGTGAATAACAAGTTTCAAGGTCATCATAGTGAGCATGGGGATGTATGAATATGAAGGGAAAAGGACTCTTTAGGATGGATCCTTGCATCAAAGAGGGTAATTTTTTTGTGGACCTTTTATTATTGATCTTCGTAAGTGTCCTATTGGGATTATCACTGAGATGAAGGCAATGATGAAAGAACACTCTATAGAGCATGGATCCTTTCATCTAAGATTGAAAAAACCATGTGGACCATCCTTAATAATAGGAATTACAAGCCAGCTTCAACAAAACGAGCAAAGTTGTCATAGGAAGTTGTAACCAAATTACACTTAATAATCCAAATCCAAGAGATGGGACTTTTCAAAGATGTGATACAAAATCTCTTACTTTAAATAATAAAACTTGAATGCACTATTAAAAAACATAGCATAGTATTGTGTGGGCATTGAAATAAGTATATCCCATTCGATTTATGCGCAAATGACACAAAAAAAAACGGTGGAAACATGATATGAATACTCTTGTTTCTACAAAAGAAACTTTTAGGATCCCACACATTATAAAATAATTAGATGGGCATTCTTTGCAACCTCCCACCATAACAAGTGTACGCAAAACCTCCATTCATGTAATAGTAGTACTTTATAGTAGTAAGGTTTGTTAAAACCACTCCAATCAACATGATCTTGCTGCTTGTCTACTTTTGTAAGGCGCTTTGCCATCTTACCTTTTGTAAGACAGTGGTGAAGTATATAAGGTGACCTTACTCTATGCTTAACGCCAAATAGGGGAAGTCTAGGATTTGTACTTTACCATGGACTGTTGTGGGAGGTTGACATGAACCCAATGAATTGATTTGTAAAAATACCAAGCATAAAATAATCATTTGCCTGAAATAGAATAATCAATTGCAAATGACACAATATTGGCCCCAATTTACCTCCACACAAGAATGAGCTCCACGCTTCCTCTTGGTGTATTTAAATATATTGCTTAAAATAACTTATGGGGCTCAAAATAGTGTCCTTTTACAAATATGTCAACTTCTTCAAAAATAGCTTGCTTTATTGGACATGTAAGCTAATCTAATAAAAAATAGATGTGAACCTAAAACCATATAAATGTGTACATATCTTGTAAAATCAAATATGCACGAGAGAGATTTCACATATCCCAATAAATATATATACATCGTCAATAAATATGGATAACATCCAAAATAAATTAACGGCACTTGTTGTCACAAAATCTAATAATATTTGTCACAACACTCAAAAAATATTATTAACCACCACCAGCTCACCTTCATTATCCAATCCAATGATCTACACTTACATCAACTATGCCAATCAATTAATTTATTAATTGATTAAAAATCAAATAACCAAAACTCATAACATCAAGATGATGCAACCAATACTCCCACGCATGTAGTACGGATTCACCCATGCACTCAAAATATATTATTGACCACCACCAGCTCACCTCCATTATCCAATCCAATGATCTGCACTTACATCAACTATGCCAATCAATTAATTTATTAATTGATTAAAAATCAAATAACCATACAAAACTCATAACATCAAGATGATGCAACCAATACTCCCACGCATGTACGGATTCACCCGTGTGTGCATAAAGTAAGCTACAATCACCCAATTTAGGAAGGCATCCCAATCTAAACCCATCTAGGAGAATTCATAAATAATGGGAAATGTGGGAATATAAATATTCCATGAATCAATTCCTCATAACACGCCCCGGGGGTGACAAGCAATTGTCCTCAGTTGTCACAAAATCATAAATAATCATCATGGGCTAGTATGAATATAAGATGCAATCAAGGATGGATAGGCAGCAAGAGGGCATGATTAGGTAGCCATTGAGAATCTTCGATGGGGTGGCCTTTATACTTAAGTGATAAATATTACTTTTTCTTGTTGTTGTCTGCTCATGATGGTCTAAAATAATTTTTGGTTCAATGATCAGAATATTCATCTAATAATGGATGAACATCGTAGACTAGACAGGTTGGAAGAGGGCCTCTAAATAGTTTCAGTAGACTAATGTGAAAAGAGGCCCTCTAAATAGTTTCAGTAGACTAATGTGAAAAGAGGGCCTCTAAATGGTTTCAATAGACTAATGTGACAAGATTTATGAATATGCCAATGTGATGGAATATTTAGACAATAAGCATTATCATTGATTTTTTGTTATAATCTTGAATGGGCCATTAAATCTAGGGGCTAATTTTATCTGCGGGGTGTTTGTCTACACTTTTGAGTCCTCTTGTTTCTACATGAAGCCAAACATAATCACCTCCTTGAAAAGTTCTTACTATCTTGGTTGGTATATTATGTTCGGGATTTAGCTATAGCTTCATGAACTTGTTAAAGTATATGGATGTGGTCTTTAGTGAAATCATCGTCAGGGACAATATGTGAAAGTCGTGAAGCAAGTGTCGATAATTTCTTACCATACACGATTTCAAAAGGAAATTGTGGTGTATTATTGTAAGTAAATTATAGCAATGGTACTATTATTTTCTTCAATTTGGCCATTACTTTCAAGATGAAAAGCAGATGTGACATCAATTTTAGATCCAAGATTTGAAAATAAAGCAATCCAAGAATGATTACAAAATCTAGAGTCACGATCAGATATAGTAACTTAAGGTAGAGCACCATGTGTAAAGACATGTTTAATGAAAAGATATGTAGCTTGTGAAGCAAACAATGTCTTTTTTCATGCAATAAAATATACTTACTAAATCTATCAACGATAGTCCAAAGCATATCATTTCCTATAGAAGTAACAGGCAAACCAATAATGAAATCCATAGATATTTCTTCCCAAGGACCCTCAGGAATAGGCAATGGCATAAGTAAGCCATGTTGTTTTCCATGATATCGTTTGACTCATTGACAAATTATACATTTCGAAACAAAGTTAGAAACATCATTCTTTACGTTAGGCCAATATAAATCATCTATTACTCCTTTTAAAGCAGTATTTATGTCTCTATGACCAATGTAGGGAGGATTATGTAATTCTTCTAGAAGTAGTTTTCTAAATGGAAGAGTTATGTATAAATGCTTTTCAAAGAAAGGGAATCCATCATGGTATAAATAATTATTAATAGACAAATAGTTGTTAGAATGCAGTTTCAACCATGCATGATGAAAGTCAGGATCATTCACATATGTATCACGCAAGCATCAAAGGAATGTATGTCAAGAACATAAATATTTACAGTGGAAGGATGTCTACTTAATGCATCAGTTTTACTATAACATTTTCTTTTCTTGGTTGATATTGAATGAAAGGATGAAGGCTTTGAATAAATGATGCCCATTTAATGCGACAATCAGAGATCAAAGGTTGGGAAAGTAAATGCCGTATACTTTGTTGGTCTCTTTTAATGAGAAATTCAAAACCTATGAAATAATGTGATCTTTGATCGTCACATTAAATGGGCATCATTTATTCAAAGTTTTCATTCTCTTATTCAATATCAGCCAAGAAAAGAAAATGTTGTAAACTGATGTATTAAGTAGACGTCCTTCCATTGTTGAAAATATTTATATTCTTGACATGGTATGCGTGATACATATGTGAATGATCCTAACTTTCATGATGCACGGTTGAAACTGCATTCTAACAACTATTTGCCTATTGATAATTATTCATACCATGATGGATTCCTTCTCTTTGAAAAGTGTTTATTCATAACTCTTCCATTTAGATAACTACTTCTAGAAGAATTGCATGATCCTCTTTACATTGGTAATGGAGGCATAATTACTACTTTAAAAGCAGTAATAGATGATTTCTACTGGCCTAACATAAAGAATGATTTTTTCAACTTTGTTTATAAATGTCTTCTTTGTCAAACGAGTCAAGCAACATCATAGAAAACAACATGGCTTACTTATGCCATTGTCTATTATGGATGGTCCTTGGGAAGAAATATATATGGATTTCATTACTGGTTTGTTTTAATAAGAAACTCAAAACCTATTAAATAATGTTTCATATATGAAGTGCGTGGACAACAACAAGAAGTTCTTTATCATAAGTGATGCAAGAGGATGCCCATCTTGCATAAGGATTGTAATAATATTGGATCCATTGGCATCAGTGATGACAAGGAAGAAAGATTGATTAAAATCAGGTAATTGAAGGTCTAGGGTGGTGTGTGTCAACATATGCTTAAGCATGTCAAAGGATTTTTGTTGGTGTTCACCCCAACAGAAAACAACTTGGTCATAAAGAAGCATAGTCAAAGGCAATGCAATCAAAGAAAAATTGCGAATAATTTTTTTGTAATAACTACAAAGACCAGGAAAAGAATGAACCTCAGTAACATTCTTTGGAGTAGGCCAAGTCTTAACAGTGTGGACCTCTTTGGAGTAGGCCAAGTCTTAATAGTATGATTCTTTTTGGGATCTACTTTAATACCTTCAACTGAAACAATATGACCTATATATTTAATTTCCTTTTGAAAGAAATAACTTTTATTTGGATTAGCAAATAATTGATTTTCTTTGAAGACAAATGCGAGATGTTGTTTGTGCTCTTTTTCATTTTGACTAAAAATAAGAATTTCATCAAAGAAAACAATGACGAAGTGTTGGTGTTTCAAGAAAATGTGGTTCATCATTCTACTAAATGGTGCATTGGTAAGACCAAAAGGCATAACAAAAAATTCATAGTATCCTAGTAGAGTCAAAAAAGCAATCTTGTAAAGGTGAGAAGTATACATATACAAACTTGATAATATCCAGATTTCAAATCTATCTTGCTAAATACACATGCACCTTAAAGTTTATCTAACAAATCATCAACACATGGAATAGAATACATGTTTTTAACAATTATTTTCTAAGAGTACTAGGGCACCAAAAGGAGAACTATAAGGTCGTATGAGTCCATGAGCTAAAAGTTCATCTATTTGTCGTTGAATTTCTTTTTGTTAAAATCCTTTTTTTTATAAGAGGCCTTATGAGGTGGTTGACTACTAGCAGGGAGAATGTTAATCGTTTAACATGCTACCCCACAAACACAAGAAAAAAGAAGAAGAGAGTGGTTACAAGGGTCGAATCGGTGATTTGCACTTGGCCAACCCTATTAGGGTAAACTCCCTAATGTGAGGCCACTAGGGGCTCACTCTACACTCTCTTTGTGTCACCCAAAGAGAGATCCAAGCAAGCTAGGTAGGAGCAAGAGGGAAGGAGCTATGGAGAGCTCAACCTCTACCTCATGCCAATCATATGCAAACAAGACAAGGTAGAGAGAAATGAGAAGAGAGTGAAGGAGAGAAGGGAGAGCAACACCATTCTTATTCACATACACCAACAATCACAAGGAAGCAAGCATCACAAGCAAGCAAGCCACCATAAGCTCAAGAGAGAGAGAGGGAGAGAGAGAGAAGGCAAAACTCAATTGAGACAAATGGGATTGTCCCTTTTCATATTGTATAAAATGTTTTATATACATGAGCTCATATTTACAATGTCCAACCACCCAATTACAAATGGGGGCCCAAAACTAGTCTTCCTAGTTTATCTAGCTCTGTGTATATCAATTCTGTATGATCGGCATTACACAAGTCATAAGCTCGGTCATCTCATGTCTCATTTACAATTAGCGCTTAGTATGGTTACAAAAAGATGGATTACAAAGGAAGTGTGATAGCCGTAAAAGGTCATGTTAATGAGAGTGGTTAACCTAGCCCCCTCTCGATTGTAGGTCCGTCCTCGAAACTAGTTGAAGAAGTTATCTGTAGTAGATAGAGTGTGTGTGGATGAAGTCCCATCGCGAGGTAGGAGCTTAGGTTGGAGAGGTTTGGGGATCCATATGGTATGATTGCCCCATAGTAATGTTGGGCACGGAGGAGAGATTTTGGGATCCACCGAAGGGGTAGCTTGAGAATGAGCCGCACCTTGCTGTTCATTAGTTGATATCCCTTGTTTGGAGACAATGTGTCCCAGGATCAGTGTCCCAAGATCACTCCGTATCAAATCTAGAATTGGCATTTAAGAGGGTTCAACGAGGTGTGATATAGTCTATATTGCTCTAGCACCTTGCGCAGACATGCAAGGTGCTCCTTCCAGGAAGAATTGACACATAAGTCATCTATGAAGAATTCCATGAATTTCCAGAGATATTCCTTGTAGTCCATACACATTAAGCGTTGGAAGGTTTTGGGGGCATTGGTCAACCCAAAGGGCATGACTCTATATGCGTATGTATTCCATTCAATAGAGAAAGTAATTTTGTGCTGGTCCTTGGGATCAATCAACACTTGGTTGTATATTAAAAATCCATCTAGGAAGCTATAAGCTTCCTTTCCCGCTACTCTCTCTAGCACATGTTCAGTGAATGGTAAAGGACACTGATCCCTTATGGTAGCGGCATTAACCTTTTTAAGGTCAACGCACACCCTGACCTTTCTATTTTTCTTGGGCACTATCATGATTGGTGATACCAACTCCGTATGTTCAATTTCATAGATGGATCCTACATTGATAAGTCTTTGAATCTCTTCGCGAACCATCTTGGAGTATTTAGGGTTCATTGGGTAAGCTCGTTGTTTGATTGGCCTAGCTCCATCGGCCATGGGAATGGTGTGCTGGACCACTTATGGGGGTACACCCTTCATATTTCTGTACTCCCAAGTGAAGCAATCCTGGAATTTAGTTACGAGAGCGAATACAGGCGTTGGGTCTTCATCTGAGCCTGCCAAGTTCATTTCCTTAACCTTGGCTTGGACCGTCATATATGAGGTCCCGATATGCCCACTATTAGACCTTTGAGCTGAATCATATTGAACAAAGCGATTGGCCATTTGAAAGGTCTTAAAGTGCTTGGGAACCTGGTGTGTTTCTTCGACTTTAGCACTTTCCTCGTCAATTAGCCTTTTGGCTTCTTTTTCTATAAGTGCTAACTTTTTGTTACGTGTAAAGTGGTAAAGTTTTCAGTCGCCGGCGGCCTAGTGGGTAAAGGCTTGGAACTATAAAAGCCAATTTCTCTTGTTTGTAACTCATTCTCCTATTTGTGTAATAGAAGTGGAGTGTTCTCTCTCTCCTTCTCTCTTGCAACTCTAATATAGCATGTGTGGTGTACTTAGGGTTAGGGTTTGGGAGTGATTAGTGCTAATCACTTGTTCCCTCTTGCTTCCTCTCTCTCTCTCTCTCTCTCTCTCTCTCTCTCTCTCTCTCTCTCTCTCTCATTAGGTTAACTAATGTGATCCTCTTCCCCGCCGCGAGAGACCCCACATGACCTTGGTGGAAGCTGGGTCCAGAACGCTACAAGTACAATTAACTTAGCTGATAACACATCTACCCTCAAGCTTCCCCCGGGCAAGGTAACAATGATCCTCTGGGATAGGGAGTGCATTGACTCTGATCCTTTGCCCCCACTAACTACTTCCACAAAGGGTATTCTCACTCCACCCACACTAACTGGTAAGTCTTCCACTGCCCTTGAACTACCACTACAACTCAACCCACCAAGAAAATGGATTGGACTTCCAAACGAGAATGGTCTACAATGGTGGCAAGCCCAGATATGTCCTATGATCCACCACCCCAATCTTATATTCTTTGAGGCGTGGAAAGATCTTGGAAAACCCACACTAACAAAAGAAGACACTTACATTCAAATCTCACATGAAATTCATCTCATGAGTATTGGGTATTTCATTTCTAAAATTTCTATTGGAAATAACCAGTTGGAGTGCAGATTTCATGTTATAGATGTAAGAGCACTCTAAGGCCGATAATAATTGGAAAAGAGTGGATTGATGCCACTTACTGCCAAATCAATTGGCGCAAAAAAAACGGCCACCATGGAAATCAATGGGGCAAAAAGGCCACTGTCCTCTTGTGTCCCCAAGAGGAAATGATACACACAACCTCACCCGTGAGATTGCCCTTCCCCCTCACACCCCATCCTCATCATCGGCAGTCTCTCCTATTCCCACACCCATGAATCACCAAAACCGATCGATCGACCACTGTCGACACCATCCACGAATGACAATCAAGCCTCGTCGTCGACATTGCCCCTCAACTCTACAACCTCGACCACCCACATTGCAAGCACCTGACCTCGTTTCTTTATCATGACAATCAATGGTGGGTGCCCAAGAATCTTCTTACCGCTCAAGGATTCTATGATGGCTACACAGAACTATGGATCCCCAGACGGCCATCTCTAAAATCCCCATGCAAAAAGCCAACTAAGCCAACACACACCAACCCTAAGACAAAGCTTCAACGTTGGCTAGTCCTTGACCACTTGTTACTGAGCACAAGGCTACTCTGAAGGTAACACTCACCTCTCCCCAAGCATGCTACTTGTGTTCATCCACCACAACTCCCCAAGAAGCCACGACAAAAGGTCCCACAACCACAAGTTCGGCAACCCCAAGCACAGCAAAGCCAACAATGCTGGGTGCCTACCAATGTGCTCTAAGCACAAGGCTTCCATGAAGGCAACACACACATGTGGCTTCCCAAGCCACATTCAAAAGCCTCTCCTTTGCGTCGACAACCACCTCATAGTTGAAAGCCTTGTCTCAACAAACAATTCGGAAGCCTCACCAACCACCCACGGACCTTCATCACTTGGCAGCGTTGGGTGCCCAAATGTCTCTTAGAATCCCAAGGCTTCCATGATGGCAATTCCATCATTTGGCTCCTGAGGCATACTCCTCAATAGTTTGTTCAAACCACATCCACCTTGCCAGAACCTGTCCAATCGACAAAGATGGTTCGGCAACCAACGGGTAGGCAAGGACATTGTTGATGAATGAGGCTTGAGTCTCTTATGGAGTGGTGTTAATGATGAGGCTTTTAAGCATGTAGCCATCTCCTTTAGTGAGGTTGGTCAATGAAGAGGTGTTGACTCTATACCTTTTTCCTTGAGTTCCTTTTTAGAGATAGGTGGCTGCGCTTGGGGGACTTCTTCAAGAATAACCATTGACTGCGAGGTTGTGGCATTTGGCTTCGTTGGGTAAGGATGGAGATGAAGGGGTAGATGCATTGTCTGAGTTGGTCAATGATGCAGATGGAAGGTCTTCATGTAGAGGGGCTTTTAAGGAAGAGGCTTGTAGCTATTTGCATTTAGTATCATAAAAATCCATTAGGATTGAATCCTCTAGCAACTTTGTGTCGTTGACCATCATGATGACTCTATCGCTAGCAAAGCACAGTGGTGCTTGGGCAGCAATAGTCCATTTATGTCCCAAGATCAAATCTGCTTCCAACACATACTCAACCACAAAAAACTTGCAAGTAAGTGGGTTAGTTTCAATATACATTGTATGTTCAAATTACCCCAAACTTGGCATGTTCAAGTCGTGTGAATGGAATTCTATCAGGATGAGCCATGAGTGTTAGTTGACCTAACAAATCCCATAACTCGAGGGTCATGAGATTGTGCTCCCATTGTGGATAAAGTTGTTCTTGGATTGTGGTGATTTTATTAGAAAGTTCTAATCCAACCATAATTTTTGGGATATTCCGAGTAAGATATGTTGGAAGTTCCAGCTCCTCCAAGGTCTCTTCCTCTCGTAAAATTGCACAATGCTTGCATGAGTGTTCGAGGTGATTGTTTGCATGGATTTATCAATCGAATACAATGAGTCATGTACCCAAGTTCCACCAAGGATGACATCATACTCAAGGGAATCTGGGATAACATGGAATCTAAATTTTACATTTCTATTGATTGTTTGAGTAGCATAGCTGAAGCAACCTAGAACTTCAATGTTTTGTCCATTGGCACCTCTTGCAAGACCATCATCATTAGGGGTTATTTTTTGTTGTCCCAATGACACTCAAGTGTCTATTGTCATGATGTTATGACTAGCTCGAGGGCTAATCAATACACATTTGTGCTTAACATCATTGCCTGTAGGGAAATCTAACCATACATACCATGATAGAATCTTCCAGAGGAGCCATGCATGTTTTAGTTTTTATTTCAGCTTCAGATCCCGTTTTGGTTTCATATTTCCATTCACTTTCATCCTCTTTTTTGGCTCTCACGTTTTTCAATATTATCCAATGTATACAATGGGACACTCGGTCCTTTGACAACTTTAAGTGAGGTCTATTTGGAAACTTGTGAATCCTTACAGTCTTGTTCTATGTAGCTCTTGATGTCTTGGTATAACTCATGTTTAGCCTTTAAAGGTGCAAGTGCTAACGCTATGTTGGCTTCACCACATGAGAGAAGATTACTTCTCCAAATGAGGATTTGAGAGATTCCTTAAATTTTGCAAGGAATTCATCGAATTCTTGACGTACTTTTTCAACCACATCATTTGTGTAGTCTGCCTCTAATGACTCTTCTTGGCTTAATGAGTTCGTTTTGTAGGGAGTGCTTTTTCCTCTTAAAAGGGGAATCAATGCTCCTTTGGTTTTTGTATTTTGGTTGCTTTTGTAGGTTTGACATTATGAGGTTCAATCACAACCAGTGATCCTGTATGACACGCAATAATGTTAAGCACATCGGTGATCCTGTATGACACTCAATAATGTTAAGCATGCTCTCTTGAGCTCGCTCTTTGCGTTCCACGTATGTCATGTAATCATGATTTTTAGTTTAGGGTGGTTGGGCGGGTTTCATTTTCTTGATTGGTCTGTGAGGTGCACTGAGTGACAAATCAAAACTTGTTTCATTTTAACTAAGTGACATACTAGAACTTGTATCATTTTTTGACTTTCCTTGGATTGTTAGGTTTTCATTATGTTTGCCCATGCGACGAGAACGAATTTTTTTTTTGTTTTTTTGTTCTTTGTCTTACTCGCCATGGGTTTTGTGGTTTGAGTGGTATCCTTTGAGGTGGATACTTCCACATCATGTGTAGCTTTTGGCTCTTTTGGGGTTAGGTCCTCCTTAGGCTCCTTTCCCCGGTTCTTTATTGCATCCTTGGTTTCGACAGTTTATTGAACCTTGTTTTTCTTGGGCTTAGAAGGTTTTACTTCCTCTTTTGGTTTATGCTTTAAAACATGCTCTTCTACCCATTTTGAAGTGTTTTTTTTTTGCATTCTTTTTTACTGTTTCTCGTGCCTTAGCTCATAAGTGTGTAAGCACATTCAAGGTATTGTAGACAATTGCCCATTTTACACTCAAGATGTTAAGAGTTGTATTTTGCGAGACATGTTGCATTGAAGCAACTCGCCTTGGGCAATCTTGGAATATGTGATCGATGCCACATCATTCGCATATGGGTTTCAAAGTCTCTCTCCTCTCTCTCTCACTCTCCCACCCTCCCTCTCTCTCCCACCCTCCCACTCTCCCACCCTCCCTCTCTCTCCTCTCCACCCTCTTCCCTCTCTATGTCTCTCTGCACAGAAGATTAAGGTTTTGAGGTAACTGTAGGTGAATTAGGACATTGGGGTGTGTCGTGACCAAAGGTACACACATTTGGGATTGGGATGGACATAGTGATGGTAATGAACACAAGGAATTTCGCCCATCACCTCAAGAGGCATTAAGGATGTTTGGTTTTGAGTGGGTTCATCCTCTCTTGGAGATTCTGGTTCAAAGCTTTGAAGCAATACTCTATAGAATTCATGGAATGACAATTCCGAGATTAATTTTTCTTTAGCCATTGCTTCACTTTGTTTAGATGAGGAACATCTCATATCGTGATCATCCTCCATCATGTTGTCATCTAAACACATTGCTTCTTATAACATTGATCAAATGTTTTCGGATTGGATACAATGATAAAGTTGTGTAAGCTATTATTCTTTATGCCCATCATAAAACATCTTTTCAATCGAGCATTGTTTAGTTTCTCCCATGGCACACATCATGAGTCTAGGATTTTTATTCGAAGAATAAAATCTCTAATGATTTCATTTTGTTTACGCTCAATTGAATAGAGTTCTTTTGTTGCACTCCACCTATCACCTTGTCTTGAAAAGTCATGGTGGATAAAGGCTGTTTTCAAGGTCCTGAAGTTCTTCTTGATCGCCGGCATCAATGTGATGAACCGTCGACTGGCCTTTTTTGTTGAGCTAGAGATGTAATCGTAGTGTTGTGTGTATGTGGGAAAGCACCTAGAGGTGTGAGATATTGTGGCAAGATAGGAAGGCCACATGTAATATTGTATGGTGTGTGAGTGTTGACCAAAAGAAGTGGAAAAGGGAGTGCCACATGATGATGATGTGTAAAGTGGGATAAGGCTAGAGAGCCTATATCATTGTATGGTTCATTGTGATATGCAATAGAATAGAATTGAGTGTTGAGTGTGCAATCTCTCTCTCTCATTTATGGAGTTCTTAGTGTGGTTTAATCCACCTTAATTATGTTGCTTAATCTATGTCCTTCACCATGATCAATCCCATTTTAGGATTGTTAACATGGATTCAGAGTTTGGGTGGGCTCGTAGTCATGGTGATTATTTATGTATAGATTTCTTGGTTATGTGTTCATTTGATTAAGCATTATTTTCAGTTTATTATGGAAAAAATTAGCACTCATATTATCCTTTGGATTTGCATTTGTGAGGATTTGAGAGAGACTTGGAGATGTCATTCTCAAGTTTGAGAGGAGATTTGCAAAACAAGGAGGTTGCATAGAAGCTGCCCAAGAGTTGCAAATGGGAGTTTTGCAACATGGAAAGCCTGCTCATCACATCATGGAAGCTGAAAATCAAGATTTCAGCATTATAAAGACTATGGAGTCTTCATCAAACATCAAGGAGAAGCTGCCAAGAGAAGATATGCTGCTGATTATGCCTCAAGAAGGTTGGTTTTGTGAAGTTTTGCCTCAAGTTTTTTGTTATTGAGCATGGAAGGATACTCGATGTATGATGATAAAGGGTTGCTATCTGATGGGATCATGAATCCCATGGTTCTTTGCATTTGGGCAAAGAGTGTAAGGGGTACAATGCTTATCTAAGAAGGGAGAAGTGGTTATGGGCTTGGAAGAAGTCCATGGTTGAGCACATTGGAAAGAGTGATGCTCATGGTTTTGCTCATGGAAGATGAGCAATGTTTGGTAGAAGCCTTTGGAGTTTTCACATTGGTTTGCACTTTGGTTTCAAGAGAAACTGTGGAGAAGCACCCTTGAATGGATGTATGCATTGAAAGAAAGCATGCAGATTTGAAGCTCATTGGAGAGTTCAATATAACCAAAGGAACCTTGGAAGAAGGTTCATTATACATAGGCACTTTGGAAAACTGAAGTAGAGAGAAGGCTTTGCAAAGCCTTGGCAAGCTCAATGATGGAGCTTTAGAAGGACCATATAACAATAGAGCAATAAATGCTCAAGCAAGAAGATCAAGAAATGCGACCTCACAAAAAGGCTAGAGATACCAAAGAGGCATTGGTAGGAAATAACAGCACAGGTGGTGAGAATAGTTGGACCGATAATGAACTACAGAGCAACAGACGGACATCAAGTATAGGAGCTATTGAGATGAGAGAGAATCACGGCAAATAGCAGAGGTACAAGAGGGCAGCTACCAGAAGAGATTGAGGGCCCCTGATATCATAGGAATACTGAATAGGAGAAGAGAGCCAAGCTCTCATGGAAGTGTAGAGGAGACTCCACGAAGAGAAGACTTACATGCTCCAAGAGAAATAAAAAAATCTCACGACAGAATATGGACGAATGACTATGGGAGGTCGCCATGAAAGCAAGCAGTTGGCAGTGTTAAAGCTATGCACCTTCAACATAAGAAGAAAGCATGTGGAGTTAAGCGAAGAGTTGGCGCAATGAAAGAAGGCGAAATTGATAGCAGAGAATTAGCCTCAGGATGTGAGATTGATATGAAAGATCTATTTTGTAGAATGGGAAATTAAAGTAGATTGCTAAACAAAGGCATGGATATCGTCTCTACCAACTATAGCTAGCGATGGAAGCTCCAGCTATGGTGGTTGTGAACTGCTGGTGCAGGGTAGCGTGGAGAAGACAAAGCTTGTAGCTAGATTTTGAGATGAGTTGTACAGGGAGTGGGTCCCTGGTAGAGGAGTGTATAATGCACTATCCACGTAGAAGATGTTAATGATGAACGGCTCAATCTGACATGATGTCGGCCTATAAAGAAATGCATTGTGGCATGTAACAGAGAAGAAAAGCTGCAAGTGCAGCGTAGAGCAGATTCAATTTTATTTTATTTTTCTCTCTAAAAAGGTTCACCTTTCAAATAAGCACTTCCTTAAAGTGTTAAGGGTGGTTTCACATGCACATATTCTTATAAGCATTTCATTCCTTGTTCACATGCCTTCAAATGGCACATTTGCTTCATGAACCCGTAAAGAACATGTTCACACACGAAAGAGCTTTGTAATTTTTTACTTTCACCCATGTTTATGAGGGCAAATGTGCCCGAGCCTGCGGGCTCAAAACGAGGATTTTTTTTGTAATCACCCATGGTATGAGGGTCGCCCTTCCCAAGCACCTAGAAGCTCGAAATGGTTATTGTGTGATGTGTGCATAAGCGATGCACGTGTGAGGTGCATGCGCATGGGGGTTCCCACCCAAACTTCCATGTTCAAATCGAACTCAGTGGTTCCGCTATGAGCGAGTTGGCTTAAAATAGACTTGGTGTCTAAGATGGTAGACACACGCACACATGTTTGTTTGATGGACACTCCAATGTATCATTGAGGGGGAGTGTTGAGAGGTAGCGATTGCGTTTGTGCAATGCTACATTGATATGGGTGATGGATGATGGATGAGAGTTGTGGAACACCTCGATTAAGAGGGGGTGTTGAGAGATGTAATCGTGGTGTTGTGTGTATGTGGGAAAGCACCCTAGAGGTGCAAGATATTGTGGCAAGATAGGAAGGCCACATGTAATATTGTATGCTGTGTGAGTGTTAACCAAAAGAAGTGGAAAAGGGAGTGCCATATAGATGATGATGATGTGTAAAGTGGGATAAGGCTAGAGGGCCTATATCATTGTATAGTTCATTGAGTGATATGCAATAGAATAGAATTGAGTGTTGAGTGTGCAATCTCTCTCTCTCTCACTTATGGAGTTCTTAGTGTGGTTTAATCCACCTTAATTATGTTTCTTAATCTATATCCTTCACCATGATCAATCCCATTTTAGGATTGTTGCAATGCTACATTGATATGGGTGATGGATGATGGGTGAGTTGTGGAACACCTCGATTAAGAGGGGGTGTTGAGAGATGTAATCGTGGTGTTGTGTGTATGTAGGAAAGCACCCTAGAGGTGCAAGATATTGTGGCAAGATAGGAAGGCCACATGTAATATTGTTTGGTGTGTGAGTGTTGACCAAAAGAAGTGGAAAAGGGAGTGCCACATGGATGATGATGATGTGTAAAGTGGGATAAGGCTAGAGGCCCTATATCATTGTATGGTTCATTGTTGTGATATGCAATAGAATAGAATTGAGTGTTGAGTGTGCAATCTCTCTCTCTCACTTATGGAGTTCTTAGTGTGGTTTAATCCACCTTAATTATGTTGCTTAATCTATGTCCTTCACCATGATCAATTCCATTTTATATTATGAAAGATACACTTATATACATGGCCATAAGTGTTCATACTCAAACTATGGTCGGCCACACACTTTAGGCTCATAAGAGGCCTAATGTTATTACAATGACTACTCTCATAAAATATCCATGAAGTACATCACTTGGGACTTCATCCTAACTTATTACCACACGCTCTTGAAGTGGAAATCGTCATACGTATTCCATCGAACCATTATGGGTGCATGTCCAAGCTGTAGATTTGGACACCATTACTTCATATCTTGAATGTATGACCTTTTGGTGTATCTATCTTGACTCCTTGATATAAGATAATGGGTAGTAGCTCTTGTTAACCCTAGGAATGGGTTAACATCCATTCCATGCTCTTGGAGTGTGGACATCATTATTGATGCATGGTTTCATATATTCATATTGTATAACATAGCATGGTATTGCATTGAGATTACATTTACCTCATGGGATTTCATTTCTAGCATACATCTATTATCTATGTGGGCTCGATCTTTAGATTGGGATTCTTATCCACCGGGTGTGCCAGGTGTTTAGTCCAAGGTGCACCCATGTGCACTCACTCTTATGGTAGAGCACTTTCACACTTGTGATGTGAGGAGGTGTGATTTGTGGGTTGTGCCCTCTTGGGTCACAACCACCGTCACATCCTTTTCTCTCACATTGATACACACTGAGCATTATACGTTGATGTTCATGGATATGGATATTATTGGCAGTAACATCTCTTGCGTATCTCTCCACCAACAAGCAAGCCATAAATGTAACTCTCCTCTTTAAGGCTCCATGAATCTCCTATCCAGCTCCTATCCAAGCAAGTTCTTTATTGCGTGATACCTTTGGCAAATAGTGGTATGCTACTGAATCCAAAGGCCGCATATGTAGAGCCTCAAAGAGTGGTGAACTCTCCAAGCAAAACAAAAGAGGCACCATCCCTCGTCTACAAACCACACAGAAGCATAGAGGAAGCATGCTACAAATTAAGAAGGACAAACACTCAAACCTCCTCACACAAGGTCACTTCCACAATTTTCCACCATACACATGGGCACAAGAAGGGGTAATCAAGTCTCCAAGATTAAGATAACAAGGTAATTCCACCCAAGAACCCTAATCACACAAGCAAATGGTTTCCACCCACTCAAGATAGTAGACTAGGAAGGAACTCAAGGAACCTCTAGAAGTAGAAGAAAGGAATGTCACTCTTGAGCGATTAGCACCTCACTAACACACCTATATACACTCCAAGATGCCACTCCCACAAGAGGATCCTTAACAAACTCACCGAGGCTTTGGAGCACCTCAACAAGACTCTCACACTTGGAAGAAAACCTAACACTATAGGGACTTTACGAAGAAAGGAGACAAGTAAACAAAATGCACCCAAAGAGAACACACACGAGTGGATTCGAACTAAGGCTAGAGGGAATGAGATATCCTTTCCCATGATTTCATCATATAGGAAAATGAGGCTATCCACTATGCCACATGTCATGCATGCCATCATCCCTATTCCTTAAGGTAAATACCTTAGGTTATGTGCCCAAATGTAATACAAACAATGTGCACAATGATGTGTTGTGTGCACATGTGCCCTAGACACAATGATACATAAATGTGGCAAGCCAAAAATGGGTTAACATCCATTGGCTTTGCCACATATGATCTAATCAATGTGGTAGTCCTCTATCATAGTGATTTTATCGTGGTACAGGTTGAAGAGTAAAAGGTAGCCAATGCATTGCTTTTCACTACACTACAAGTGGCCTTTGACAAAATGGAGGGTGATGAGTCACTTGACTTTATCAACGAGTTGGAATGCCAAGATTCTTAATAAGCATGGGAAGTCAGGAGGTTTAGGCCATAGAGGACCCAATGAAGGAGCTAATAAAGAGATAAAGGATGGCATTATAAGGGCCTGGAGCAAGGAGACAAAGAACCACCCTTGGGAACAACTAATGAATTGAGAAGCCAAAGGACAACAATGCCTTCTAAGGGATTGCAATAGAGAATTAGGACTAGCCCCAAGGGATGGAATTACCAGACCTGAACACCGATGCTTTCAAGGGACCACCCTAGCTATAAGCGGGACGCAAACCACACGAAGGAGGTGAGGTCGCACTCGGTGCACTGATCAAAGAACCACTTTTTAATGGGCGCATGACCCCCTACTTAGTCTTTGAGGCCAAAGAAAGCGTGACCCCTTGTCTGCTCATTTTTAATCCCACTAACTTATTCTTGAGGTAGAAGATAGAGTGCAAGAGGAGATTCCAAATGATCTCTCCCACCTACCATAGATCCATGATTACAACAAAGAAATTTATAAGCTTGCCAAGAATATTCCTTGTCGAGAGCCCATTCATGGTATTCACATGCTTGAGATTCCACTCATGTGGCTCTACCTTAAGCAGCCCTCCAAACAATGACTACAAAACACGCCCATTGAAGAGCGTGGGGGATATAGGAGGCCAACAAAAGAAATGGCATTCGACAATATAGAGATGAAGAGCGTGGGGGATATAGGAGGCCAACAGAAGAAATTGCATTCGACAATATAGAGATGAAGAATCGGCCCAAGTGGTAGCTCTACTACCTCCACAATCCAGAGAGTTGTTCTAGTTAAAATCAAAAGGTAAATCTAATGTACATGCCACTGCATAGGCACATAAGGTGGAAGGAATATGAAGCTAAAAAGAAGTTCAATTCTCTCCTCCTCAAATTCCTTGAATTTGGGTTTACATCATTTAGCATGATCCCAACAAAAGAATGGATGTGTGGACTGATAATCTAATCTATTGCCTCATATCAAAATGCCCCAGATATTACCATCAAAACTGCCATCAAATTCCTAGACACAATCTGTATCTATTTATAAGGTTTCAAATAAGAGAAGGGACCCATGCAATGGCACAAGTATGATGGATCTCAAGTGCAAGGCCTTGCCTTCAACATCAACCTTGGGCCCACACTTTGCTAGATCTATGGGTTGTTCACATAGACCTTCAATTTTTGGAAGCATTCATAATGCGGGCCTTTGAGGAGATGTTCTCTTATGAGTTCATCCTCTCCGGCTATAATTTTTTGTTCACCCATAATAATGGGAAGACACTCCAATGTTTAAAGGTGGTGCAACACTTCCACATGATGAAATCATCTCGTGAAGATAAAGTGAAGATCCTCTCATCAATTTTAAAGGTGGTGCAAAAATTCCACATGATGAGGTCATCTCTTAAGGCTGTCTTAAGTGAAGATCCTCTCATTGACATGCTCATCGTTCATAGCTTCTACGAACAGAAGCACATCTAGGCAGGGGGTTTGTTAACTCTTTTCTGTACATCTTGATTCCCCGCCTCTAGCTTAGGATGCATTTAACTTGTGTATGGACATGGGCCAATGATGTATTAAAAGCCAGCCACACAACCACAAATCCTTGTATATATGGGTAGAGATAGGCATTGGGAACCCACTTAAGTTGGGTGACCATGTAAAGCCCATTTGTATATATATAACTTTTGATAATGTGGAAGAGGGAATATTTCTCAATTGCAAAGCTTTCTTCTTCTCTTGAGCTCTTACCTTCTTGCTTACTTGATTATAGGATGCATGCTTGTGTGTGGATGGAGTGTATTGAGTGTGCATGCTTGCTTTCTTGAGTGAGAGTGTGATTGACCCCATGATTGGAGAAGAAGGTGGTTCAAGCTTTCTCCTTCTCTTGATCTCTTACCTTCTTGTTTACTTGATTATAAGATGTATACTTGTGTGTGAATGGAGTGTGATAAGTGTGCCTGCTTGCTTACTTTCTTCTTCTCTTAAGCTCTTATCTTCTTCCTTACTTGATTATAGGATGCATGCTTATGTGTGGATGGAGTGTGTTGAGTGTGCATGCTTGCTTGCTTGAGTGAGAGTGTGATTGAGCATGATTAGAGAAGAAGGTGGTTCAAGCTTTCTAGCTAAACCATTACCTTTTGGAATGATTACGTAGATTAGAGAGTAGAGAAAGGGCTCAAACAAGAAGGATTGTGTTACAAAAATAGAAATTATTGAAATCGTATTTTTGTAATGTGTTTCATTTATCATGGATATTTATTTTTGATTATTTTTCGCATGGTTAGTGACTTATCGGCCGCAAGGCTAGTGCACCATGTTGTGTAGATAGTCACTGGGTCTAATATTTGGCATGTGTTTTTGATATATTAGTTACTACATGGTTAGTGACTTATTGCAAGGTATCGGTCGCACCATGTTGTGTAGACAAATCAGTGGGCAAGGCTAGTGCAGGCAACTCGATGAGGGTTTCACATGTGTGCATTTTTGGTGACATTATATTTTTGTAGGAGATTTATGGCCGTTATTATTTGGATTTATGGCTGTCATTATTTTGTAACTAAATGGTGGCCAAGCACATTTTTTCATATGGTTTATTTACCCCTAGTAAGTTCATGGACCAATTTATTTAAGGTTATAGTAGGGTTCATGCGTAAAGGCTTAGACTTTTCTATTTTGAAGAGAGCAAGGCCCAAAGCAGTGTAAAAACTATTGTTGGCCTACAAGTAATGCAAAAAGATATCTAAATAATCTTGCTTGAAAGTGTGAAATATAGGACATCGTGGCATACTCTCTACTTTGACTACTTGTAACAAAAACTTCTATTGGCCTAACATGAAAAAGGATAAATCAAATTTTGTTTCTACTTGCATTGTTTGTTAATGTATTAAGTGTCATCAAGAAAAACCATATGGTCTTTTAATGCCCCTGCCAATTCCAAATGTTCCATGGGAAGAAATTTTAATGGATTTCATTACAGGATTGCCAGTAGATAGATTTAGCAAACAAGAATATTTTGTTCCATGTAAGAAAACATTAACAGCTTCATTTGCTGCTAAGTTGTTTATTAAAACTATTTTCACTTCATCATGGTTTTCCTAGACTCATTATTTCTGACAAAGACTCCGGTTTTTGCAATAATTTTTGGATAGCTTTATTCTTTAATTTAGGTACTAAAATGGACTTTATTTCTTTAATTTAGGTACTAAAATGGACTTTAGTTCTACTTTCCATCCTAAGAGCAATGGCCAGACTGACGCTACCAATTGCACTATCATGGATCTTTTATGATCTTATATTGTTACTTCACCCTGTAATTGTAATTGGGATGAGAACTTACATATTTTGCAATTTGCTTATAACAATACCCCCCATTTTGCCACAAGTAAAGACCCCTTTGAAATCGTTTATGGTAAAAAGTAACCTATCCTAGCCTCTAGGATTGGAACACATGTTTAATCTTTCTCATCGTCGTGACCATACCTAGATCTTGGCTGAAGTCACTCAATCTTGTGTATGACCATACCCAGATCTTGGCTGAACCTACTCAATCTATTCGAGAAAGATATACCAAACAAGGTCAAGGGAAGTGAACACCTATGCAATTTTAAGAAAATGATAATGTCTCATTTATGAATTGAGAAACACAGACTCAAGAGTGTTGAAAAGCACCCCAAACTTAAACTCTCTCCATGATTTTAAGGGCCATTTAAGAGTCTTGAGAAAATTAATAACAATGCCTTTATTAGATATATATCAACAATAGTCCCTAGCCTTTATGTATCAATGGGCCTTAATGTCCAAGGTTATTTTGAAATGTAACAATCAGCTACTCTACTAAGGATATCAAAGTGAATTGGTAGAGGAATCAGCCCACCACTTCTTAAGGGATGCTTAGAATCTAGGAGAGAATAGGGGAAAAGGTGAGAAATCTTAGGGATTTTGGTGGAATCCTTTTTTGGCTCTCAATGTAATCAAACCACCACTTCTCAAGGGTTGCTCTAGAATCTAGGAGAGAATAGGGAAAATGTGAGCAATTATAGGGATTTTGGTGGAATCCTTTTTTGGCTCTTAATGTGATGGATCTAGCCTGTATAAGAGGCTCTATTTCATGTGAATAAATATATCAATTCATTCATCGAAAAAATGCATGTATTTATGATTAGCATTGAATCTATCATGTGATTAGCCTTAATCCTTCTTGCTTAGTACTTTTCTTAGTAATGATGTGTAGTCCAAGCTTTGATACTCCATAGTATTAAACTAATGTAGCAACACCATCAAATCCACCATTTTAACATGGTATCAGAGCTAGGCTAGGTGTAATTCTTAGCTACATTACCACTAATCACTCAGTCTATTTTTTCCCTCTTTACCACCTTCCACAAATCAGAGCTAGGTTAGGTGTAATTCTTAGCTACATTACCACTAATCACTTTATTTTTCTCTCTTTACCACCTTCCACAAATCAACTCAAATCCAGAGCTTTGAGATCTTCTATTGCATAATGAGACCATAACCCTTTAGCAAACTCCATTGTTATACCTCATACCAAAGGGCTCCAGCCAAAGGCACCACATTTATCCCTAATTTTTGCCTACAAACAACACTAGAGTCAGAGAGAGAAATGTGGATTTACAACCATCTGATGGATTGAAGCAAATTGGTTTGGGGGATTTTCAATTCAACTTACAATATTAGTGATGAATGGTTGGTGAGATTAAAGTGTTCCTTGAGTTCTCCGCATATTATGTTTACGCAGTTATTAACAATAATTACCTCACTAATTTCTAAACTGTTAAGCTTCACAACATTCATCGATGAGCTACTTCAAACATATTAGTGATGAATGGTTGGTGAGATTAAAGTGTTCCTTGAGTTCTCCGCATATTATGTTTAAGCAATTATTAATAATAATTACCTCACTAATTTCTAAACTGTTAAGCTTCACAACATTCATCGATGAGCTACTTCAAACATATTTGTCATCATTTATTAAAACCAACATCATTTGGTGCCTTATTTTTATCCACCAAGTAACTCTATTTTCTACACATCAAAGAGGAGTTGATTTCGTCATTCAAGATGCCTTCCTCTTCTGAATCCTCTAATGCCATGTATGTCAAGTATGTGAAAGCCAAGAAACAAATCCAAAAGGTCAACTCCACTAGAAAATCAAAACCAGATTACTATCTATTATAATGCTAGGGAAACGGATCTTAACGATTGTCTTAGTACCAATACGTATTTGTTTGGTAAAGGCTATTTTAGAATAGATGGCTGATCTTATGTGTTGATTTCATCAAGCTTTTGTAAAGCAATAGACACTGTCCTTGAGCTATAAGCCAAGTAGTAAGACTTTGCTCAATGGATCCTAAAGGTCACACTAATAAGTTTGACACGAAAGGCTTCACACTTGGCAACCCAAGGTGAAGTTTATACTAATGAAGAAGGGGCTTTTGGATTATAGCCAATGGGAAAGATAGGAAGCCAACAAACAAGGGGGATAATGAAACGATATGGCTCATAAAAAATGAAAAATAATTTGCAAGTATAGCCCTAGATTTGAGTTACACATACATCGTATCACTGAGGCTAAGAGTGATGTGATATATGGCTCACAAAGAATGAAAAAGCATTTACAATTATAGCCCACATCACATCACTGAAGCATCATGGGACACCCTTGAGAGGATTTTTGGGGCAAAAGCCAAAGATAGGATTTAAAATCCAATTTTGTGAGCTTAAATTAACAGCCTCCCAAAGCACATTAATTACGTGAGTCTTATTGGCTGAACTTGTAGCTATAGGTGCGCACCAGTAGATGAAGAAGATACCATAGCAGTACTTCTTAAAAGTATGCCCAGTGAGGATTTTACACATCTAGTTTTGCCAGAAGCAAATCTAGATAGTGTGGAGACAACACTACTTAAAGAGAGTAAAAAAGGCTGCAAGAGACACTTTGCTTATAGTACTAATGATGTGTAGTCTAAGCTTTGATCCTCCATAGCATTAAACTACACCATCAAATCCACTATTTTAACATTCTGATTAGAAATTCCCTCACATTGTTGTGGCATATACACAACTCTTTTTATATTAGTTTACTATGCCCATTTAAGGAAACTCTTCTAGTTTACCATGTTCTACATGATCCACCCTTTTACAAGAAGACTCCGAAATCTTAGTCCCTGAATAAGTCACATTGACCATGACTAGATCATAACCCATACTGGAACCATACTATTTATCATCATTACTTGATTAAGTACAAAAATCACTCTATCAAAGGAAGCACAGTGGTTCCCAAAATAATCATTGTTTGCCTACCATGCCCTAATTACTTATCATTCACAGTTTCCTTGATTCTAGTTTCAAGTGTAGAGACTCGACCGATTGTGGTAGTATATGATATACAAAAAGAACTCATCGATTGAGGTAGTATACAAATATCCCACTCATGTGTATAGCACACTATCAAGTCCATTGTGTGTACAGACTTGCCGATTGAAGGAACACGTGTTGTGGGAAGAAGACTCATGGATTGAGGCATCTTCCTGAGTTCATGATCAACTGAGGACAATTGCATTTCAACCCCAAGGCATGTATAAAAATGGAAATTATTGAAATGGTATTTTGTGATGTGTTTCATTTATCATGGATATTTATTTTTTATTATTTGCGACATGATTAGTGACTTACTGTGCAAGGTATTGGCTAGGTAGATAGTCACTGGATCTGATATTTGGCATGTGTTTTTGATAGCATATCCGTGGTAGGGCTAGTGCGGGCAATTCGATAAGGGTTGCACATTTGTACACATTTTTTGTGACATTATATTTATGTGATATTTTATTTTTGTAGCAGATTTATGGCCATTATTATTTTAGATTTATGGCTATCATTATTTTGTAGCCAAATGATGGTTAAGCACATTTGTTAATATGGTTTATTTACCCTTAGTAGGTTCATGGACCAATTTATTCAAAGTTATAGCAAGGTTCATGGACCGATTTATTTAAAGTTATAGCAAGTTCATGCATAAAAGCTTAGAGTTTTCTATTTTTAAGAGCAAGGCCCAAAGTGGATTGTAAAAACTATTTTGGCTCACGAGAGTAATGAAAAATGATATCTAAATACACTTGCTTGAAAGCGTGAGCCATCAAGCAAGTGGGGGAAATTTAACCCATTTTGGTGCCATACATGTTCTTCTTCTCTGTGTATTCTAGTAAGTTGGATATATATATATTTTTTGCTATGGTTTTGAATAAGCAATTAGAGAGAGAGAGAGAGAGAGAGAGAGAGAGAGAGAGAGAGAGAGATGTGGATTATTTTAATTATTTTTGTGTAAGAGGACTATCACCCTCTTGTATTAGATTAACACACCTCTGAGCATCCTTAGCCTCTCTCATAGGGCCTTCTATGATCTAAGACAAGTGGTCTAATTGACTAGCACTATTGTGCGTAACTCCCACGACCATATGAGATTGTTTCGACCCTCAAACGTGCCCCACAACCCAAGAATAGTGTGTCCTCGCTAATGCAGTCACTTAGTGCGCAAGCATGCATCCTACTCAATCAGCAGAGTGCCAAGTCTACATAAGCCGTCTCCTAACCATCTGGCCACACTTGGCCACCATCCAATGTCTAAACTTGGAAGTGTCGGGTGTCCGAGTGCTCACCACACAACAACTACTCCTCATAAAGGGGGCCTTATAAAATAGACGACATCCATTACCCATAGAAACAACACGAGGGTGGAGCATTGAGCAAATGCTTTTCCAATACAAAGAGTGTAACTACTATCAAAGAACTTTCTGATGAGAATAAAGAGGTGGGTGCCAAAAGTATGGGTAGTGATGCTTGTATTATATGGATGCATTTGGAGAACCATAGCCTTCCATATATAGTGTTGAAAGAGAAGAGTTTGTTGACATTGTGCATTCTAAAGAGGAGGAAAGCGAGATTGACCGTGTGCCCAACACATCTTGCTAAATGAGGGTTTTCTAGTAGATCTTTGAGAAACGTTTGTTTATGTACTAAAAGCTATGGAAGTATAGGAGCATTTGGTATGGACCAAGGATTAAACATATGAACTCAACTTATGAAATTTTATTTTGTTGTTGGACATTGTATACTTTTTCTTTAAAAAAAATAAAAATTTGGCGACGACTACTAGAAGGGAGCAAAGTACTCCGTGAGGACCCCTCATATCCTCTACAAAGCAAGGGCAAGGTAAAAATCGGGTGTGATGTGGTTTATCTCAAGTGATTATGGTGAGTTTTAAACATCATTTATAATGCTATTCGTGGTTTATCTAAAGTAATGTTGAGTTTTAAACAATATTTTGTATGTGTTTTAGATTAAGCAAGAAATATCATCTTTTTATGTAACTTTAAATAATTGAGTTTTTATTATTATTCATATGATGTCATATTAAAGATGTTGAAGTATTATTTATCTTGTTGAGAAGGACACTCGTTGCTTAAGTTTGTAAATACTTGAAGTACCCAAAGATGTTGAAGTATTATTTATCTTGTTGAGAAGGACACTCGTTGCTTAAGTTTGTAAATACTTGAATACCCTACCTGAACAAAATGTAAATGGGAATATGAATTTATGTAAAATTGCGAAAGTGAAAAGGAACAAAACTCTTGATTACAGCTTATGCATCAGGAATTGCTTCAATTTTCAATAGATTTTTGAAAAAGACGATTGTTTGTCTTTTTTTGTGAGTCGTAGAGCGGATGGTTGGAAAATGGAAGTAATTAACACTAATCAAGAGGGAAGACTAGTAAAGCTAATGAGTTTAAAATAACACAAATATATTAAATCCCTTACAAATGTGAGCACACAATACATGTTTTATTAGCTCACAAGGAGCATATCTAGATCCTAAAATCTATTTCCTTGCTTCTCTCAATTAGATCAATGTGACCTAATTTGCTCCTTGACATTGTGGGTTAACATATTTTATGGGAGGAAGTATAGAGTCTTGAACCGTGGACATAGACTTTGGACAGTGGAAATAGTTCACTTGTGGAGATAGTGTGAAAATACTTTATGGGATAAAGGAAAGATTTTAGTAATCAAAACGTAGGTTTAGGCTTTAAATATAACTGAAGGGCCTTAACAATTAGGTAACAAGTCATCAACACAAAGGTAGTAACATAAGAATTTAGGAGTTCTCCATCATCCCTGGGGTCCAAAATTCAATCTTCCTTAAGAACAGATTCCTAGAGCAAGCTGATTCCCAAGCTCATCAAGCAATTCCAACTATTCTTTAAGCGACGTTGATGGTCAAAAATCATATTCTTATTTTTTTGTATTGTGAGGGATATTATTTTTATTTTTAGTGAGGAACAGACATACCACATGCCATTAAGGCATGCGAGAGGAGGCGAGTATTGAACCCAAGCCCTCGCGGTGTAGGGCAAGAGCCCTCGCGTTCCGCTATCCTCCCCACCTCTTAAAATCAGATTTTTTTAACAAAACATATGGAAATGAGCTGTTTTAGTGTATTTACTGACTTACACTCAATCCTGGAACATACCAAAATTTTGGAAAATTGAAAGTTTTCTCAAATCTGTTAATTTTGAAAATGCAAAAACTAATAAGTGGGTGAGAACGTTTTGCCCTTATCCACAGTCTCTCAGACACGGATGGGTCTCTCGGTAACCTCCACTCAAAGTCTTCAGCTCAGCACCACTACACTGTCCAAAATCAGGTGCTGGCGGGAGCATGAGGCGCAGGTGTGCACTCTCAACGGAAGAATTTCCGGCAAGCGCTCGTTCGGGAAGCTCTCCCACGGTGCGGGTTCTGGCAAAGCAGGTAGAATTTCTGGCAATCGTGGGTGCCGGGAACTCGTCATTGCGGCGACCCAGACAGGTTCAGATGCCTGTGTTAGTGCTACACTGCGCGATGACCGCGTAGACTCGGCCTTTGCGCGCCCTGATGATGTAGATCATGAGGATGAAGGGCATGATGTATGTACGACCAGGAACCCATCGAATGCTGCAAGAATGCCCCCTGATGATTCATATCATGACGGTGAAGAGCATGATGCATGTACGAGCAGGAACCCATCAAATTCTGTAAAACTGCTCCCTGATGATGTACATCATGAGGCTGAAGGGCATGATGGGTGCACGACCAGAAACCCACCAAATTCACTTACGATGCCTCCTCGTGATGTACATCATAAGGTTGAAGGGCATGATGCATATACGGACAGCAACCCACCAAAGGCAGGAGAATCAGGATCTAAGGGCAAAGTCAGAAGGTTTTCTCTGGACCAGCCTGGTTATCTCAAGACTGTGCAGGAAGCTCTCACTCCCCTTGAACAGGAGAGATTGAAGCTGCTCATGAAATTCAAGCTTACCCATGACAGCTTGAAAGGCCGCCTGGTAGTACGAGCTATGAGAACAGAGCAGCTCAAGGACTTGGAACACCTGCTGACTGACTCATATTCGGAGGTCATGTGGGGGCCCCTCACTTACCGCCCTGCGCTTGCATGGATTCTGGCAACGTATTTGAGAGACAGGCAAGCATGCCTCCCTCATGCTGTCACTTTGGTGGGTCTTTACCTCCCATCAGAAGACATAGATGTTGGTGATAGTGAGGTCCCATCCCACAAGTGGTTATTAGCTGGTGCTGTGGAGATTTCTTTCAATGCAAGTGGCAAACCTAAAGATCTGCTAACACCTGTGCCACCCGAAGACGCCCCTTTTCTCAGCAACATGGCTGTTCTGAAGAAATTTAGAAGGTTTGTCACGTTCTTAAACATCGTCTCTGTTGACTGGGATCTTGCCTCTCTGGTTCAAACCTTGTTTACATCTTGTAGATATTGTCTAACTCTCAGAGAGTGGGGCTGCCCCTTCCAGCATTGGTTTAAAAATTGCTGACTGTCATTTAGACAGTAGTTTGACCTACATTGCTGGCTGTTTGGTTATGCACATCAGGAGAGGCATTGGCCAGGAACTTCTGAAAGCAGCTGAACAGCTTGCAGCTCGCATGGGATGCAGAGAGATGTATCTGCATTGTCGCTTGATTGATGAAGCACCTCTGAACATGTATAAGAAGTCTGGGTATGTGGTCGTGGAGACAGACAGCATTCTCTCCCTCCTTACGCTCCAACGTCGTCGACACTTGATGTGCAAAACACTCCCAGCACCTTTGTGTGATGGGACTCTGGTACAGTCAGACTGACCCTTGTAACTTGTAAGCCTTTGGAGATCAAAACACATAGAAGTGTTTATTTCTTTATACATATTATATGCATTCTCTTCTGGGCACTGAGTCTACAGGGCCACCCAACCATTTGCATATATGAAACTCTTCATTCTTGGGACCTAATGATGGGCGTTTTGTAACCAATTCTGCAACAACTAATGTATTAAAGGCTTGCATATGGAATGAAAAGGGACATCCCTCACTTGCTCCCTCCCCGCCTTTATTTTGGTTTCTTGAAACTTGAGTCTCTACTGTTCAATCTTGGTGATCCTGATGCAAACGGCTTGTGTTCCCATCATTCCCTCTCCCCCGGCTGCAAACAGGTTAAGTTTCCATCACTCCCTTCCCCAGTTCCCTAATCCTTCTCCTTGTTTCCATCGGGGTTTCCGTCATTGTTTTGTGGCAACCACAAGTTCTTCCTCGTTTCAAACCCTAACCCTAGTCTAGCTCCTAAAAAAAAAAAAACTCATCAAGGTCTCAGGTTGACTTCCTTCTCAGCATGATTGGTGCCATCCTCCATGGAAATAATCTCACTTAAATGCATATTACAAAGAAGTGCAAGCATTCAAAGCTTCAACAAAGACTCGATTATGTTAATGGGAGTGTGTTTTTTCTCAATACTCAAAATGTTTTATATTCATAGTTTCATTTAGCTACCTACAGAATGTCTAGGCATCTTATTACAAGACTATTTCTCCATATAGGCCATGTACATACAAAACATGATTGCTAGCTTACTCTTTAAACTTTCTAATCTTTGCAAATTATGTGGTTAGTAGCACATTTGATCTTATCCTTTTTTGAGAAACTTTCATCCAAAAAATATTCATCAAACTAGCTCAACCTATAGTGGCCATCCTTTTTACCATCAAACTTTGCAAAAGTAAAAGAGTGACGACTTATCCTAGATTTCTTGTGTGCGTGTGTTGAACATCAAAAGTTGGTTTGAGAATTTTGGCGATGCGGTCATTCTCTTGAGAATCCTTTGCTTGATCTCATGCTCAAATAAGGATTTTGTATATATGTAATGTTGTTGCTCTTCTTTCAATTGAGCTTGGATTAAAGAAAGCTTTTGATCGAGCATCGGCCCAAGAAATGGAGAGTTGGTGAAGCCATGAGTGTTGTCGATATGTAAAGCATCATTACTTAAAGAAGGATTTATTGTGAATTTTGTTGATGAAATTGGAGATTTGTTACCTCGTTTGCACAATGCAAATCATGATTAGGTTGATGAAAATGACGTCATGTGTGTCGAATGTAGGCAGAGGTTCACCTTGTTTTATTTAAGCAAAGAAGTACCACGACCAAGTTGCTTTGGTGTGTTATTTGACCACCACAAAATAAAATTTTGTAGACATTGTAGAGGATACACAAGGATTCACTAGATGTTGAAATTGATAATGGAAAGATCAGCACTAGGAACACTGATTATGAGCCTTGCAAACAACTTTGTCCATGAAATGAGCTCAAATTTGATAGATAAGTTGAGAAAAAAATGGGATTTTATGGGAATTTTTGGATTTTGTAAGGATTTTTAGGGATTTTTTACATTTTTAGGTTAAAATGATTAATAAGGTTGAAAAACTTCCTAAAAATATGGATAAAATTTTGAAACTCTCAAGGAAGCTATAGAAGTTTTCAACTTGCAACTTGGAAAAAACAACTAATACTAATAATTTTCATGGACTTTTAAAAGCTTAAAAGCTTGTAAGCATGTATTTTGCAAGCTTCAAAATCATGTTTTTTCACAAAAGCGAATTTGTGGAGGAAAAGAGAGTCTATTTAGAGTCACCTACAACTACTGATTGTTAGAGAAGGTGAAATTGAAGCTTTTGATCATGTTTGAGCAGATTTGAAGCCTCCTATGCTTGTAAAACACATATATGGTGCACGATTAAGAAGAGGATTAGTGTAGAGGAAGATGGTTTTGGATTTTTTAGTGGATTAGCGTAGAGAAAGATGGTTTTGGATTGTTCAGTGGATTTGTGAAACCATCAATGGTTTTCCACCTCCTATGGACTTTGAATAATAATCAATGTATAAAATTACCTCTAGCTTTCAAGGCTTGATTAAGACCTTTGATTTGGTCTTTCTCCCTTCAATTTCTTCACCTCCTTGTCCACTAGTCCTTCATCCTTGAAGATTTGGATTTGTCCTTAGCTCTGATACCAATGTATAAAATTACCTCTAGCTTTCAAGGCTTGATTAAGACCTTTGATTTGGTCTTTCTCCCTTCAATTTCTTCACCTCCTTGTCCACTAGTCCTTCATCCTTGAAGATTTGGATTTGTCCTTAGCTCTGATACCACTGTTACAAGAGCGTGATGGTCTTTTTATACAAAAATAATTAAAATGATCTCTCCCCCTCTCTCCCCTCTCTCTCTCTCTGTCTCTCTCTCTCTCATTGCTTGTTCAAAACCATAGCATAAAAATATATCCAACTTCCCAGAATACACAAAGAAGAAGAACATGCGTAGGCACTAAAATGGTTAAATCTCTCCCATTTTCTTGATGGCTCACGCTTTCAAGTAAGTGTATTTAGATGTCTTTTGCAGTACTTGTAAGCTAAAAATAGTTTTTACACTCTACTTTGGGCCTTGCTCTTAAAAATAGAAAAGTCTAAGCTTTTATGCATGAACCTTGCTATAACTTTAAATAAATTAGTCAATGAAACTACTAAGGATAATTAAACCATATGATCAAATGTGCTTGGCTACCATGTGGCTACAAAATAATGGTCGCCATAAATCTAAAATAATGACGACCATAAATTTGCTACAAAAATATAATGTTGCCTAAAATTGTGCACACATGTGCAACCCTTATCGTCGAGTTGCGCTCACGTAGCCCATCTGGTATCAAAAACACATGCCAAATATTATATCTAGTGACTATCTACCCAACACGATGCAACCTGTAAGTCACTAACCATGCAGTAAGTAATTAAAAATAAATATCCATGATAAATGAAACACATTATAAAAATATAATTTCAATAATTTTTATTTTCATAACCCGTTTTGCAGCATTAATACTTACTTAAGATATTTCAAATATTATTACTACTTTATTAAATAGTCTTAACATGAGAACTTTGTGTCGAAATGAAGGTTTAAGGGAAAACCGTTCCTTTTGCCTCAAACTTCTATTCTTAAGGAATGTTATGTGGATTTAATCCAGTATTATGGAATATTAGATTCATTTCATATATATACATTGACACACATTTAAGTCTTCTATATTTTATCATCTTATGTGTATGTGGAATGTGTCTTTGTGGTATGTGACACTTAGAATTGTGTCACAGATGTTCATTTGATTTGATTCTTACATATATGCATTATGTATTGGTCGAGTTTTTCACACTAATCATAAAGCCATCCTCTTATACATTTATGTAACTGAGAACAGTTGCAACCCAATCAATAGGGATGTTACAAAAATCACTCTTGTGAATTATATTTCTGATTTATATTAGGGACATGTGTGTGCACTATGCCAGTGTAGGTACGTGTAATTTGATACTATGGTTGCGTATTTCTCAAGACAGTGTTTGGATTAATTGATGTGACTTCAATTGATTGTTTAACTCATGTGGATCATGTTTGTGAGTACAGGTGGTGAGATGTGCGAGGGTATCGAGGACGACTGAAGTGCCGTATTGTGCGAGGGTACCAATTGAGGCATCGTTCAGATGGATTGAGCAGTGGTGTGAAGATGAAGATCATATGATATTAATTATGATATTGATTATTTCGTAACCTATTATGTGGCTAGAGTTTATGTGCGTATGTGCACAAGATAGTTTAATGTGTGTGTGAGCACGAGTGAATGCAGTTGTCAAGCTGATCTCTCTGTTGCGCAAAGAGTCTTTCTCTCTGACATAGTGGTAATGCACCTCAATGTGCTTAGTGCGGAATGAAACACTGGGTTCCTTGCAACTACTAATGCGCTCTAGCTGTTAGTGAAAATGGTAGTGCTAGATGACTGTCCAACACCTAAATCAGCCATAAGACGTCTGAGCCACACACACTCAACTGTAGCTGTAAAAGCTGCCCTATACTGAGCTTCACAACTGGAAGTGGCCACTGTAGGCTTCTTCTTGTTGAGCCATGATATACATGAATCACCAAGGCAAAAGCAAAACCCACTAGTGGAAACTTGCGTGTCATAACATCTAGCCCATTCTGAATCACTAAAAGCATGCAGCTGTGACTCACCCCCCTATGGATAAAAAAAATCCAAAATACTGAGTGCCCTGTAAATAGCAAAAAACCCACTTGACAGCCTGCCAATGCTTAGTACCTGGGCTATGCATAAATCTGCTCAACTGTGAGACCACATACTGTATATCTAGCCTCGTGTTGAATACATAAAGAAGGGATCCAATAGCCTATTGATACAAACTAGCATCAAAAGAGTCTCCTATATCTTGAAGACTAAGTCGAGTACCTATCTCCATAGGTGTAGCCATAGGTTTACAAGATTAAACCTCTTTAATAGCTTATGTATATATTTAGACTGCAACATAACAATGCCATCATTGCGCTGCATAAACTGAATCCCCAAATAATTATGCAAGGGCCCTAAATCCCGACATCTCAAACGATGACTGCAAATCAGCCTTAAAGGCTGAAATCTGATCTATATTGGGTCCCATGAAGCATGTCATCAACATGTAGAACGATGACTAAAAATGTGTCCTTACTCCTCTTCACATAGAGGGTACTCTCTATTGGACTGTTGCAAAAATCATTTACAACCAAGTATGCATGAATCTTCTCATACCATGCACTAAGAGCTTGCTTAAGGCCATAAAGAGCCTTTTTCAACCTACATACTTTAGACTCTTCCCCTTTCACATCAAAAACCAGGAGGCTGCGATACATACACCTCCTTATGTAAATCACCATTCAGTCTTAATGTCCAACTGATGTACATTCCACCCATGATGTGCTGCCAAAGCAATGAGACACCTAATGGTAGTCATACGAGATGTGGGTGGAAAGATCTCATCATAATCAATTCCCTTCTGCTGGGCATACCCCTTTGCAACAAGTCTGACCTTGTAGCAATCAATGCTACCATGTGCTTTGCGTTTTAACTTGTAAACCCACTTAGTACTAATGGCGTTCTGAGGTAGATCTGTCAAATACCAGGTGTCATTCTCGAGTATAGAGTTATACTCATCCTGCATAGCATGCATCCAATAATCATCATCCTGTGCTTCCTCAAAGGAAACAGGTTCCTCCTCATCATTACATAAAGTAGAAATGAGAACATGATCCACATGAGAATAATCTGCATGATGAGAACGTGCACGAGTTCTGCTAAGTAAAGGAGCTGCCAACTTGCTATCCCTCAATGTCTGCACAAGCTATTTTGGCATACGCCTAGATTGTTCTATGGTTGCTCTCTCTTCATCCACTACATCCTCAATAATTGCCTCATCAACAAGTTGATTTGTAGGCTGATTTTACACCTGCAAAGGCTGAATTTCAGCACTTGGTTGAGCATTCAATTGCTCTACATATGGCTACCCTCCATTAAACAAAGGTAGGAGCGAATCAAACATGTCCTATGAGCATACATTTGTGAGCATACATTCTACTATTTTTTGCATGAAAGCATGGGTTGAATTGAGTTTTCGACAAAAACAACATCTCTACTTACCAAAATCCGCTTTGAGGCCGGATGGTAGAGTCTATATCCCTAACTTTCTGAACTGTATTCCATAAATATGCATTTAATTGCCTTACCATCAAGTTTACTGCATTGTTGCTCAAGCACAAGAGCATAAGCAAGACAACGAAAAACACCTGCCATGCCAAGCTTCATTAAGGAGTTTTAGACTGCAAGGCCTTGGTAGGGCATTTGTTCAACACATAATTTGTGCTCATAGTTGCCTCTAACCAACAACCATAAGGTAAATCTTGGGCTTTCACCATACATCGTGCCATCTCCACATGAGAGACCTGTTCTTCCTCTCAGCCACACCATTTTGTTGAGGTGTGTATGGCACTGTACATTGATGCCTTGTGCCTTTTTCAGCTATATATTCATGAAATTCCTTGGACATATACTCCCCCACTCGATCTGAATGAAGGGTGCCAACTTTACATTCACATGCATTTTCAGCCATGGATATGAAGTGCTTAAAGCACATAAAAACCTCCGACTTCTACTTTAATGGATACACCCAACTATATCTAGAGTAATCATCAATAAAAGTGAAAAAGTAGAGATATCCCCCAATAGATGGTGTCCTCATAGGACCACATACATCACTATGTATAAGCAATAATTTCTTAACAGCTCTCACAGATCCATCCTTTGGAAATGATGCCTGATGCATTTTACCAAGAATACACCCCTCACACACATGTCTAGTAGGGGTCTCAAGAGTTGGCAACTCAGACACCATATCATGCCTTTGAAGGCGTAACAAACTGCCATAATTCAGATGGCCAAATCATGCATGCCATAATTCTGCATCACTCATAGCACTAGTCGTAGTAGAGACTGAGCAAGCATCATGCTGCAACTTCTCAAATACATCCATCTTATATAGGCCATGAAATAAGGTACCCGAGGCAATGATAGAATAACCATCATTTCTATCCTAAACTGTACATCTGTCATCCACAAATTTCACCCTATCAATCCTGACAAGGCTAAGGCTGAAACTGACAGCAAGTTCTTCTTAATGCCTGGCACATATAAAACTTTAGAAAGAGTAAATGCGCCCCCATTTGCAGCAGTGAGCACAACTCTACCAACTCCTTTGATAGGATATGAGGAACCATTTGCACATGTGACGGTTCTTGCACTTGGGATAGATTCTAGAGATGAGAACAAACCTTTTTGTGAAGTAATGTGCTTACTAACACCACTGTCAAAGTACCAAGCATCTGATTCTGCTACTGACATACATACATTCATGAACAAAAGGGTCATAACTGTAATGTGCAGTCCATACCCAATCATCTAAAGCAAAACCTACAGATTCCTTCTTCTCTGCACTTGGTGCAGATGCATCAACCACAGCCATGCCCGATTCTTTCTTTTTCTCCTTCTCTAGCCTTTTCTTGCACTCATGTATGTAGTGCCCTGGTTTCCTGTAATAGTGACACTTGCCCTTCATTTTAGGCTTATCACCTTCTTTCTCTGCATCCTTACCTGAGGATTCTAATTTTGGCTTATAGCCACCATGCGAAGAAGCTTTACCTTTGCCTTTCTGATTGGCAACAAAAGCTTGGTCTCACTAACTCGCATATTAGATCTGTTTTTCCTAGACTGCTCTTCTTGCAAGGGTACTGAAACCAGCTCATCAAATGTAAGGGCATTTGGATTTCCCTTCATCATGAGTCTAAGGGTAGAGGCAAAACTTTGATAAGAATCCGGCAATGCATTGAGAACTGCGGGCAACAATGTACTATCAGGATATATCTTATCCAAGTTGCTCCTTAAAATCTTTGATCTTGGTCAAGAAGCTGTCCATTGAGTCTCCCTCATTCATGTGCTCAGACTCCCAACTGTTTGCGTAGATATGCAACACGTGCTTCATTGTGCACATGGTATAATGCAGCAAGTGCATCCCATGCCTGTTTTGAAGTCTTACATGACCGAATATGAGGAATAATGCTTTGCTTCACAGAAAGTGCAAGCAATGCATGTGCCTGTGCATCTCTTCCATCCCATCTCATTTGAGCAGAAGTGGAAGGTACTGGTGGTGCATGTGGAGGAGCCACATCTGTCAGATTCTACTTCAGATGTACCTGCACCACTTGGTTGCACTGGTAGTTGTGAAAAAGGACGAGTTTCACTACCACTAACCACATTCCAAAGGCCTTTAGCAACCAATACATGCCTCATCATATAGGACCACAATGGGTAGTTAGTCCCATCAAGCTTGTCCTCAACAGCAAACAACATGTTGAATACATCACTACTGCCAGCCATGACTTTCTACCAAATGCAAAATCTTTCAACACACTGCAAGTACTCAGTATTCACTGAATGCATCCCTGGATGGCTACCAACTGACTGAATCACCCTGCAAAGTGTATGAAAAAAAACACAGAGTAGAGAATAGAGTGTTACTGGCAAAAGTATGATGGCCGATGTTGTCGATGACACTGTAGATGCTGTTGCACACCAAATCTTTGCCGCTACAAAGCCAAAACACCCAAAATCAAGTAGAATCAATCCAAAATGACGCCTCTCCAAAACATCTGCAGAAACCTTGCGATGCCTAAAATGCGCGTGAAATGTATTCGAATCGTGCACCGCAGACCCCGAAAATTTCGTTTACTTTGTATACAACATACTACATTATACACCTTCTTCTCCTTAGAGGGTATCTCAATCGGAGACAGAAAAATAGGGTCGTGAGGAGGGAGGCAGACTACTAGATCAAGAGTCAAGGAAGCTAGCTCTGATACCAATTGTTGGAATTAGGGTTAGGGTTTTAAACAATGCACACACACAAGATTGAGAGCACACAAACTCACTAGAATAGAATCAACAAATGTGTGCTAGATACAAAAGATAAGTACACACCCCAAAATGAGTAGATAAGAGGGTGACATACGCACGGGGGAAAAAACCTCCTAGTGAGTGAAGGAAAAAATACCCTGGCAGTCTTAAGTGTGTTCACACACATCACTACCATATAATGCTACAAGCTTGAGCTCCATTGCAAGCACACACACACACACACACACAATACACAAGAGAGATGGATGTGTGAATTTTCTTCTATTCTCTTCACTTTTCTACAACCATAATAAACGTAAGAGAAAAAAAGTACTCTCCTACTAAAACATACAAGGTCCTTCCATAGTGTGAACCCGACTACATGAGCTTGCACTATAACTCTGCCATAATTGTAATGAGCCAACATGCCTATCACACTGCCTATAAATCAATGGAAACATATTATCCATAATCTTACTAACTATGCTAGCGGCATAAATATGGAGCTGTTATCCTAGCGTGTCATATTTATGCCAATGGCATGAATGTGGAGCTATCATCCTAGCGTGTCAATGATATCCACATTAGTATCTCAACATTCTTGGCCTCCTAGTGCCTTGGTAGAAATCTTAACCTTTTTCTACTTTGATTCTTGGCTTGTTTTTATTTTTTTGTTCTGTTAAAAAATCCCCTGATTATTTCTCTTGCCTTATCCATTTTCAGAATGACAATGTTAGCTACCTCGAAAGGTCTATTTACCTTGTCCCTTAACTACTTTCATTTATGCTTTCATGTTCTTGTAGTAGAATATCCATATAAACTTGACCTTAACACTCTTAGGTTGATGTGGTGGATCACATATTGATAACCACTTTATGGTAACAATATCTTTTTTGTAGCATGTGGTATGCGCCAAACTCTCATTCTATGCTCCGATACATCATTGCGTGGCTAGCTAGAGATTGTGTAAGTGTTATTTTACCTCTCTTCACCTTTCCAATTATGCTCCCTTTTAGTGGTTTTTTTAAGAGCAATCTATCTTGTATATGTCAATGTGTTTAGATTGTTACAAACACATCAAAGGAAACCCCACATCCAAAGCATGCAAAATGTGTAAAGAGCACACCTACCATGCAAGCAAGCTAAGAAGTGACAAGTACGAAGAAGAGGAAAAAAGTGCAAGAGGAAGATGATGATGATTGGACTCCTCCTCGAAGGAATCCAAGCCGAGTTGCTAAGTCTTCAAAGAAAGGTGATTCTTTAAAATCCATTAAAGAAACGAAGGAAGTAGGAGAGTGAAAAGATGCAAGGGAGAAGGAAGCTTGAGCTCTTGCAAGCACACACACACACACATACCCTAGAAGATAACACACAAGGTGAGAGGCTAAAAACCTGTTCTTCTTCTTCTTCAACAAAAGAGGTCTACAAAGGAGATAAAGTGACTAACACACATACTAGAGTATATACAAGCAGTCTGTAATGTGAACACACGCTAAAGTGGAGTGGGTAGGTGTGGACTCGTCAATGTAGTCCAACTATAGAATCTTTGGCGAAGATATGTCAGTGCCACCTACCAAACTCACCACCAGTGATGTAAATGTCAAATGGTCATGCAGGCACCTCGTGAGTGGTCAGCTCATGTTAAGCGTAACATCTCAACACTCCCCCTCAAGCTTAACTCCAGCTCACAAACTCCAAGCATATCTCAAAATTTATAGAGCTTCTCAGCTCCTAAGGCCTTCGTGAAGATGTCGGTGATGTAAATGTCAAATGGTCACGCAGGCATCTCGTGAGTGGCATCGCATGCTGAGCTTGACATCTCAACACTCCCACTCAAGCTCAACTTTATCTCGTGAACTCTAAGCATATTTTGGAATCTGCGGAGCTTCTCAGCTCCCAAGGCCTTTGTGAAAATGTCAACAACTTGATCCTGTATACTGACGTAGGCCAAGTCAATGTCGCCTGCCAAGACTCTCTCCTTGATGAAGTGGTAGTGTACCTCAATGCATTTCGTCCGCGCATGGAAAATTGGATTCCTGGGACCAACTATATACTTCTAATATTGTCACAATATATGACAACCTTTCTCTCCCTTGATGAAGTGGTAGTGTACCTCAATGTGTTTCGTCCGCCCCTAGAAAATTGGGTTCTTGGCCAACTGTATACTTCTAAGATTGTCACAATATATGACAACCTTTCTCTCCACATATAACCCTAAATCAGCAACAAGTAGCTTGCATAACCAAGCTACCTCACATGCTGCCACTGTAGCTCCTCTGTACCCTGCCTCTATACTCCATAAGGCAACTGTGGGCTGCTTCTTGTTGCTCCATGTTACAGTCGCACTTCCCAATGAAAATATAAATCCACTAATAGATCTCCTATCTAAGATGCTATCTACCTAATTTGCATGTGTGTACCCATATAGCTCCAATGGTACACCTGCTGCATAAAACAATGCATAATCAACAGTGGCCCTCAAATAACGAAGTGTGCATTATTGTACATTGTCAAGATGTGGTTTGCGCAGAACCTACATAAACTGGCTCTGTAAAAGCCAACAGTGTAACTCAAATCTAGCATGTTGATCGTGACATAGATCAAACTCCCCACAATCTTCTTGTACATAGTGGGGTCCTCCAACACAACCTGCATCCGCACTAAGCTTGCCATTTTGATCTAATGGCACCGATATTGGCTTACAAACCAGCCATCCCATACTTGGACAACATGTCCAATACATATTGTCTCTGTCAGCCAAATACCATCAGGTGTGCGGATGACCTCAATGCCCAAAAAGTAGCATAGATCTCCCAAATCCTTCATGTCAAAATTCCTTTTGAGAACACTTTTCACATGCTCAATCTCTTCCAAGTTGTCACCCCCAATAATAAGATCATCTACATAGATGGTGATGATCACAATACCCTTATCACTATTGCATACATACAAAGAGTGATCTACATCTGACATATGAAAACCAATAATGACAAGATACTCAACAATCTTGTCATGCCATGCTCATGGAGTTTGCTTCAGCCCCCATACAAGGCCTTACGAAGCTTACATACATACTCCAAGTGACTTGTATCCTCAAAACCAAGTAGCTGATCCATATACACTTCTTCTTGCAAGTCACCATCATGCAAGAACACATTTTTTACATCCATATGATGTAAAAACCAGTCTTTAGTTGCTGCCACCGCAATCACAGCTCTCACAATTGCCATATTTATAACCAGGGCAAACGTCTCCTCATAACCAATCCGATGTGTCAATGCATGTCTTTTGGCTACTCATAACCAATCCCATGTGTCAACGCATGTCTTTTGGCTACCAATCTAGCCTTGTACCTTCTTATGCTGCATCACTGTTATGTTCAACCTTATACACCCACTTACATCCAACAGCTTTCTTGCCTTCAGGCAATGGCACCAAATCCCAAGTCTTATTTCCATACAATGCATCCATCTCCTCATCCATAGCTTTCTCCCAATACACATTTCCAATAGCCTCATCAAAACATGTGGGCTCTACAATTTGCATAACTTTTTCCATATATGCATAATGATGAGTGACATAATGATCATATGTTAACCTCTCAATAGGTTTTGTGAATCTCCTTGACTTGCGTTATTCATGATCACTACCTGCTGGTATTTTTGCAGCTTCTCTTACCTTTCTTACACCATGTGTTCTAATAGCTAGAATCCCAAGCTCATCATCAAGGCTCTGCCCCGAGCTATTAGACTCTCCATCAACATAAGAATGCCATGTAGAAATGTTGGGCATACTAAGAGGCTCACCAACCTTCTCTTTACCTTTTTCACGACGATGAACCAATTACATTTTTAGGACTAGTATTTTGATGCATCTTGCCACTCCATGGTCTATCAATAGACCCAAAACAGGAGGACTCTCTAGGTCCACTCAATGATTGTGATTGCGACTTGCATTCTGTGCACTCACATTTCTAGTTACATCAACCCCAATGGCATCTTTTTCAACAGCATACTAGCTACTCATTTCATCAAACACAACATCTCTGCTTACCCTTAACTCACGTATAGTAGGGTTATAGCATCTATATCCCTTTTTCCTCTCAAGGGAATATCCAATAAACACACATTTTTCTACCTTTGGATCCAACTTCGTATGTAACTCATCTGGCACATGCACATATAGGCAATACATCCAAAAACTTTCAAGTGAGACAAATTAGGTTTCTTGCCACACTGAATTTCTCCTCTGGCATCACATCATGTATTGCTGTAGTAGGAGTCCTATTCATGATATAAACTGCTGAGAAACAGCTTCAGCCCAATAGCTATACGGCATATTCTTCTCTATCATTAATGCTCGTGCTATCTCTGCAATGTGCCAGTTTTTTTACTCAGTAACTCCATTTTGTTAGGGAGTGTATCTATATGTAAACTATTTTTGAATGCCATTCTTCCATAAGAAATCAGAGAACTCATTGGAGAAGTATTCTCCCCCTGCATCTGACCTTAGGCACTTTTTCACATGCTTTCCTGTCTGCTTTTCAGCCATCACTCTGAAATTCTGAAAATGAGTGAAAACTTCACTCTTCTCCTTCATGAAATACACCCACACTTTTCCACACTTTCCTCGTGTGGTCATTAATGAATGTTACATAGTACCTGTATAACCACCCATAGACATAGTTTTTGCAGGACGTCATACATCTAAATGCACCACATCTAGTACATTCCTTCTCACATTTCTATCATGTGGAAACACATGCTTTGTCTACTTTCCAAATTGACATGTTTCACATACTTTCTGCCTACCATCAACTTTAAACTTAGGTAGTCCTATCACGATTTCTTTAGTCTGCATAGACTTCATTCTTTGCACATTTACATGCCCAATTCTCTTATGCCAAATATTTGTATCTGCAACAACTCTTGAACCTCGTGCAACCATTGCAGCTTTCACTTCATGCATATTTACATCAAGCATAAACATTCTGCCCACTCTATTGCCTTTTGCAACCAACCTACACTTGTCTATAAAGTCTTGGACATAATAACCATCAGGGTTAAAGTGGACCTACAAACCCTGCTCAATCATCTGGCCAACAAAAACCAGATTGTTTGTAATATTTAGAACGTGAAGTACATCTGCAAAGATACTTCACTTTACCATTATGCATAGACAATGGCACATTTCCAACATGGGCAATTGGATGAGTAGTATCATCCCCTGTCTCAACAAAACCCAGCTTTTCAAGATTTTTCATATCCTTGAACAATGCTCACCCATGACTGGTCATGTGGTTTGAAGCACTTGAATCCACATACCATACATCATCATTGCATGTGCAAATACATCATTTTTTGACACATCATTAAGCACATGTCGCATAACAAACAACCTTTCATTGTTCTCATTACTTCGGCTGCTAGAGGACGCATAATTACTTTGGTGCACTGTTCCACTTCTCATGTCATTTTGCTTCTTATAACAATCTGCCTGCACATGCCCAGATTTTCCACAATAAAAATAGCCTCGTGTATCATTTTGCTACCTTTGCCAATTTCCACGACCTCTGCCTCCTCTAAATTGACCTCTTCCACCTATGTGTTGTTGTTTTGAATCCTGGGACTGTATGATTACCTGTTTGGCCACTCGCGTGGCCACATCCGCGAACTCTACCTCGTCCTCTACCTGAACTTGTGTAGAAGGCTTGCTGCTATGAACTATTTTTGTTTTGTGAAGACTCGTCTTAACCCCAAACTCTTTTCTTCAATGATTAGCATTGATTCTAAGTCTCTAAAGTTAGGAATGTTCTCCTAAGTCTGAATAGACGTCTTGAATGCCTTGTATTGTGGCCCGAGACCATGTAAACAACATACTTCCACCTTATCATCATCATCAATAGAAACACCAATAGATAATAAAAGGGATTCCGTAATACCCTTAATCTTCAATGCATAATTATTTATAGACATGTTTTTCTTCTCCACAGTATGAAGCTCATTCTTTAACTGAATCTTTAGTGCCTTGGTGTTAGTTTCATACAGGTTCACCTAGGTGTCCCATGCCTCCTTGGGTGACTTGGCATCCTATATATGCCCAATCATGGTGTCATGTATGCTAAATAGAAAGCCAATATATGACTTTCCTTGCTCCTTGATTTCTTGTATTCTTTTACATCAGCAGCAACAGTTGGATTAATCTATAGTATCTCTGGTGTCTCCTCATGTTCACCTTCAATGTAGTCCCAATAGCCTTTTCCCATCAGAAATTTGTTAATATAAACCTCCAAGCATGGAAGTTGTTCTTGTTAAGATCCTCTGCAACAACAATCAAGTTAATTTCATCATTCTCCAACACAAACTCACAAAAAACAACACTCTCATTTTACCATTATAGATTTGAGGAATCTCTTCTACTTTCTTAATATATGTGCTTTGCTAATAATAATCTATGAGGAATACTAGCATGATATTCCTTAGTCAATAAGTATTTGACCACACTCTTCTAAAGTGGTGTACTTGTGGGAGAATCTTCTATTGTAAGGTCAATAATGACTTCTTTTGGGGTGCTTGTTGTAGTGTTGCTTGACTCTCCTATTATTGGAATAACAAGGTATTCTGTTGTTATATCGTTATTATCAAAGATATAATATCGTTTCTCTCCAGTGGATCTAATTGACTGGTTAGGTATAAGACAATCTACACCATCATCTTGTGGTTTGATTGCAAAAACTTTCAATCCAGAAGAGTGAGGACACAATATTCCATCAACATCATCACCTTTAGTAATATAAAAACAATCCTGTACAGTTCTAACAATAGGATCACTTTCCAAACCTCCACAAAATTGTGAAAATAAGTGTTCTCCATGGCAAGAAAAGATCTCAAAAAACCAGCCCACAAACACACAAGCTCTTAAAAAACTAGCTCACAAACACACAATAAACTAATGATAACAAATTCAAAATCTTAATACTAATTCTATACATATTAAATTTTTTTAAAAGCTATACTCATTTTTTAAAAATAATCATTATAAATAATGTCATTAATACACAAAATCTAAAATTCATTTTCAATAATAATGTTATATAATTAATTCTCTTAGATAATGATTATTCCATAACTAACTCTCATATAATGATTGCATAACCTTTATATGTCTTCTGTGATCCCAATTTAAGCTCCCAATTTAAGCTATATTTTCCTGCTATTCCTTTTTATGATTCCATCCATTTGTATTTCAAGTAAAAAGTATAGTTCTTACTACTTAAGCAATTGATTTTAACCCCAAGTAAAGACGTTCTTGGAAAAAGTGGGTATGTCAACCAAATGGCCTATATCAAGTTTAGATCTCGTGAATTGTATGCGCCAAACAGGAGACAGGGATTTGAGGAAGGTTTAGGTTTGTTTTAATCATGTCAGGCATGTGCAAGGATGGACACAACAATGGCTGCACGTGTATATGATCCAAGGTACAGTTTGGTCGTGTAAAGTTCTTAAAAAAATGATCTTGTTTTTAGTACTTTTCCAATTGTGGTATGATAGCATGTAGCCTGCAAGAGCTCATGACAATTGCAACTTGCAAAATGAAAGAGGGTGACATAGTGGCACAAGTGCTTTTTTGGGAGATGATTAACAATGTTGTGGTCCAAAAAGGCTTTTCCAAGCCAGAGTTTTTTGGCTTCATGGTTGATAAGGCTGGAGCCAACTAGAGGACAGTTAGGATAGTCTATAATAATGGACTATAGAATATATTGGAAGATCATGAGTGTTCGTGTCTTTTTCATTGGAACAAAGCTTGAACATCCATACAGTACAATATGTAGTTAAGAATTTTCAAGAAGAGCACAAGCGACTATGTTATCAGCGGCGTTGTGCTGCATTGAGTGAGGAAGAGGCACTTTTAAAATACAAATACATTAGATCATGGTGGGATGAACGATAAAGTCACTGATGCAAACCTACCAGCCATGGATTATTGGCTTAGTTGGTGGCATACTAGATATCCCCAAGTAAGGAAACATCTTGTAGGGGTAAGAATAGCTTGTATTTTGAATATGAATTGTTAACTTAACTATATGGTTATAGAATGCGGTTGTAGCTTGCAATTAACTTAATCTCCTGTTGTTGGATGTCGACGATGCTAGTGTGTCGCACATGCCAACCACCAATCTAGCAGAAACAAAACATGCAAGTTGGTTAGCAGGAGAGGGTTTCAAGGAAACCATCTCTTTATATGATGTAGCTGTTTCAGACCTCACTAATGCCCACTTGCAATTCACAAAGAAGTATGCATTCATGCAAGGTAAATATCACGGAGTAGGCCCTACAATAACATAGTTGATGGAGAAGGCCAGAACATCAAAAGCTCCAAGTTCGTCAAGCACTAGAGCAGATTAGTGGGGGAAGCAGTGAGTGGTACACCAATGCACGTGCAACCAAACTTTTTTGGTAATAACATTAATGTTAACTGACATCAAAAACCCAGAGTTATAATCTTGAGGAAGATAACTCATCACATCGTCCAAAGTATGTCACAGAAAACCAACCACGCAAGAAACAAGGTAGGAGATTAAGCTTTCCACCCATTATTCCTTAGATACAAGTGCTCAACACGCAGAGAGGAGAGACAACTGAAGTAGAGATGCAAGAAATTATGGAGAGTGACATACATGATTCAATGTGGTCTATACATTGAACATCTCTACACAGCAAGGTAACTTGCCAAGGATGGTTAGGTGGCCAAGACAGCAAGTGCAAAAAGAGCATCAAGAACTTTGGGCAAGGTGCTCCAGCTCCTTTCTATGGTATGAGAGAATGGTCCGAGGGTCAAAGGCGTCAGTTCATATGGTTTTGTAACAACATATTTGGAGAGTATGTAACACCATCTGTCAATCACCTACTAGACCCCTAGTTCTTTGGCTATAATGGGACAAGGTACAAACCTGATTGTGGATGAGATATGCGAGCATTGGAGGCTAGTGGGTTTGTGTTGCAAAATGGACAATGTCACGAAGCAAATGATGTAAGCCAATGGTTAACAAGGTACATAAGTGGCATATCAGATATGGTAGCCAAGAGAATAGATTCGGCAATTTCAATTTAGATCTCGTGAATTGTATGCGCCAAACAGGAGACAGGGATTTGAGGAAGGTTTAGGTTTGTTTTGATCATGTCAGGCATGTGCAAGGATGGACACAACAATGGCTGCACGTGTATATGATCCAAGGTACAGTTTGGTCGTGTAAAGTTCTTAAAAAAATGATCTTGTTTTGAGTACTTTTCCAATTGTGGTATGATAGCATGTAGCCTGCAAGAGCTCATGACAATTGCAACTTGCAAAATGAAAGAGGGTGACATAGTGGCACAAGTGCTTTTTTGGGAGATGATTAACAATGTTGTGGTCCAAAAAGGCTTTTCCAAGCCAGAGTTTTTTGGCTTCATGGTTGATAAGGCTGGAGCCAACTAGAGGACAGTTAGGATAGTCTATAATAATGGACTATAGAATATATTGGAAGATCATGAGTGTTCGTGTCTTTTTCATTGGAACAAAGCTTGAACATCCATACAGTACAATATGTAGTTAAGAATTTTCAAGAAGAGCACAAGCGACTATGTTATCAGCGGCGTTGTGCTGCATTGAGTGAGGAAGAGGCACTTTTAAAATACAAATACATTAGATCATGGTGGGATGAACGATAAAGTCACTGATGCAAACCTACCAGCCATGGATTATTGGCTTAGTTGGTGGCATACTAGATATCCCCAAGTAAGGAAACATCTTGTAGGGGTAAGAATAGCTTGTATTTTGAATATGAATTGTTAACTTAACTATATGGTTATAGAATGCGGTTGTAGCTTGCAATTAACTTAATCTCCTGTTGTTGGATGTCGACGATGCTAGTGTGTCGCACATGCCAACCACCAATCTAGCAGAAACAAAACATGCAAGTTGGTTAGCAGGAGAGGGTTTCAAGGAAACCATCTCTTTATATGATGTAGCTGTTTCAGACCTCACTAATGCCCACTTGCAATTCACAAAGAAGTATGCATTCATGCAAGGTAAATATCACGGAGTAGGCCCTACAATAACATAGTTGATGGAGAAGGCCAGAACATCAAAAGCTCCAAGTTCGTCAAGCACTAGAGCAGATTAGTGGGGGAAGCAGTGAGTGGTACACCAATGCACGTGCAACCAAACTTTTTTGGTAATAACATTAATGTTAACTGACATCAAAAACCCAGAGTTATAATCTTGAGGAAGATAACTCATCACATCGTCCAAAGTATGTCACAGAAAACCAACCACGCAAGAAACAAGGTAGGAGATTAAGCTTTCCACCCATTATTCCTTAGATACAAGTGCTCAACACGCAGAGAGGAGAGACAACTGAAGTAGAGATGCAAGAAATTATGGAGAGTGACATACATGATTCAATGTGGTCTATACATTGAACATCTCTACACAGCAAGGTAACTTGCCAAGGATGGTTAGGTGGCCAAGACAGCAAGTGCAAAAAGAGCATCAAGAACTTTGGGCAAGGTGCTCCAGCTCCTTTCTATGGTATGAGAGAATGGTCCGAGGGTCAAAGGCGTCAGTTCATATGGTTTTGTAACAACATATTTGGAGAGTATGTAACACCATCTGTCAATCACCTACTAGACCCCTAGTTCTTTGGCTATAATGGGACAAGGTACAAACCTGATTGTGGATGAGATATGCGAGCATTGGAGGCTAGTGGGTTTGTGTTGCAAAATGGACAATGTCACGAAGCAAATGATGTAAGCCAATGGTTAACAAGGTACATAAGTGGCATATCAGATATGGTAGCCAAGAGAATAGATTCGGCAATTTCAATTTAGATCTCGTGAATTGTATGCGCCAAACAGGAGACAGGGATTTGAGGAAGGTTTAGGTTTGTTTTGATCATGTCAGGCATGTGCAAGGATGGACACAACAATGGCTGCACGTGTATATGATCCAAGGTACAGTTTGGTCGTGTAAAGTTCTTAAAAAAATGATCTTGTTTTTAGTACTTTTCCAATTGTGGTATGATAGCATGTAGCCTGCAAGAGCTCATGACAATTGCAACTTGCAAAATGAAAGAGGGTGACATAGTGGCACAAGTGCTTTTTTGGGAGATGATTAACAATGTTGTGGTCCAAAAAGGCTTTTCCAAGCCAGAGTTTTTTGGCTTCATGGTTGATAAGGCTGGAGCCAACTAGAGGACAGTTAGGATAGTCTATAATAATGGACTATAGAATATATTGGAAGATCATGAGTGTTCGTGTCTTTTTCATTGGAACAAAGCTTGAACATCCATACAGTACAATATGTAGTTAAGAATTTTCAAGAAGAGCACAAGCGACTATGTTATCAGCGGCGTTGTGCTGCATTGAGTGAGGAAGAGGCACTTTTAAAATACAAATACATTAGATCATGGTGGGATGAACGATAAAGTCACTGATGCAAACCTACCAGCCATGGATTATTGGCTTAGTTGGTGGCATACTAGATATCCCCAAGTAAGGAAACATCTTGTAGGGGTAAGAATAGCTTGTATTTTGAATATGAATTGTTAACTTAACTATATGGTTATAGAATGCGGTTGTAGCTTGCAATTAACTTAATCTCCTGTTGTTGGATGTCGACGATGCTAGTGTGTCGCACATGCCAACCACCAATCTAGCAGAAACAAAACATGCAAGTTGGTTAGCAGGAGAGGGTTTCAAGGAAACCATCTCTTAGGGTTTCAAGGAAACCATCTCTTTATATGATGTAGCTGTTTCAGACCTCACTAATGCCCACTTGCAATTCACAAAGAAGTATGCATTCATGCAAGGTAAATATCACGGAGTAGGCCCTACAATAACATAGTTGATGGAGAAGGCCAGAACATCAAAAGCTCCAAGTTCGTCAAGCACTAGAGCAGATTAGTGGGGGAAGCAGTGAGTGGTACACCAATGCACGTGCAACCAAACTTTTTTGGTAATAACATTAATGTTAACTGACATCAAAAACCCAGAGTTATAATCTTGAGGAAGATAACTCATCACATCGTCCAAAGTATGTCACAGAAAACCAACCACGCAAGAAACAAGGTAGGAGATTAAGCTTTCCACCCATTATTCCTTAGATACAAGTGCTCAACACGCAGAGAGGGAGAGACAACTGAAGTAGAGATGCAAGAAATTGTGGAGAGTGACATACATGATTCAATGTGGTCTATACATTGAACATCTCTACACAGCAAGATAACTTGCCAAGGATGGTTAGGTGGCCAAGACAGCAAGTTCAAAAAGAGCATCAAGAACTTTGGGCAAGGTGCTCCAGCTCCTTTCTATGGTATGAGAGAATGGTCCGAGGGTTAAAGGCGTCAGTTCATATGGTTTTGTAACAACATATTTGGAGAGTATGTAACACCATCTGTCAATCACCTACTAGACCCCTAGTTCTTTGGCTATAATGGGACAAGGTACAAACCTGATTGTGGATGAGATATGCGAGCATTGGAGGCTAGTGGGTTTGTGTTGCAAAATGGACAATGTCACGAAGCAAATGATGTAAGCCAATGGTTAACAAGGTACATAAGTGGCATATCAGATATGGTAGCCAAGAGAATAGATTCGGCAATTTCAATCATAGCTATGGTCTTTGAGCATTTGGTCATTAAGGTTGAGAAAATGGAAGTGTTTGTGATTGAGACTGAGGAATCACTAGTACGCAATGAAAAATACCGAGTGACTATGGAAAAGAATCCATCATGCACATGTCTCAATTTTCAAATCAAGGTAGGTAGTACTAGACGACCATATTGTGCATGCAAGAACCTTTATTTTGTATATTTGTGTTTCTTTGGGTTAGATGCAAACTATAATATGTTTATACATCAACCCACTCTAAAAAAAGAGAACCTAATGAGAATGTTCAACAAACATGAGAACAATGTGAAAATGACCTAGTACTGTTGATGGCATTGCACTGTAGTTTTGAAAAGATCCTTCATGTTGCAATAATAAAATGTCCTTTGTCTCAATTCTCTAGCAAGGACTATTTACTTTTCATTTTTTTAATGTTTTAGTAGGACAATTAATATGGTTATATGTCAATGGCTTGAATATGTTCATTCTATTCATCTACTTTTTTAAATAAAGGAGATAGCCATTCATCTACTTTTCTAAATAAAGGATATAGCCATGCATCTACTTTTCTAAATTTAGGAAAAAGCCATCATGTACTTTTTTAAATTTAGGAAGAGTCCATGCATCTACTTTTTTAAATTTAGTGGATAACCATGCAAAGTACCTTTTTGCCTTTTGCTTTGTGTATCTATAAATTTGACCCGTGCCTCTTACTCTAATCCTCACTTCCAGTTGCTTGGCTTTTCCAATCCGGTCCGTAACTTTTTTATGAGAGCAGTGGTACAGATTCTATTTTTTTCATTCATAGAGGTATTACCCAGCATGGTTTATTGCAAGATGTTCCTCACTCTGATTATACACCCCCTAGACAAAGGATTGACACCAGTTGGGAGATTATTGCCAATATTATAGCATGGTAGGTCTGGAGAGCTAGATGCACGGAGGCTATTGAGGGTGTCTAGATTTTTGGGTCTCAGTGCATTAGTACTATATGGGGTGATATCATTCACACTCTTATGGCTACTTGGGCTCGCATTCAGGGGCCCTCTCGTTCTGCGCAAGCAAAGTGTGTGATATTTATGCAGGAATGGGACCATGGCATCTTCTTTTCCTCTAGTACCACAGGTCTTACATGGCATCATGATGCTCCTCATCAGTGGTTGAAATCACCTTACATATTGGGGTGATTCTATTCTCTTCCGGCTTATAGCTATGATTGTTGTATGTTTTTCTCATACTTAATAGAAGTCTCTTTCTGAAAAAATAATAATTATCCTCACTTCCAAATCTTGTTGACTCCCTCTCCCTCTCATTTCTCTCCCTCACTATCGTTCTCTTCCTTTACAACCCTCACCACCATCAACTAACCTTCGTTAATCTCTCATTTCTCTCCCTCACTATTGTTCTCTTCCTTTACAACCCTCACCACCATCAACTAACCTTCGTTAATCTCTCATTTCTCTCCCTCACTATCATTCTCTTCCTTTACAACCCTCACCACCATCAATTAACCTTCGTTAATCTCTAATGGCCCTAGCTATACTCTGAAGGAAACCTTGGAAAGGGTTTCCAAAGATTTATGTAACAAAATGGGCAAAGATGCGACAAAACATCTCAGAATTATGGCAAAGGCCCGCAATCTTTGGACAAAGATGCTAGCAGATGAGCCTATTGATTCTGGAGATTTGTTCGTGTGGAACATGAAGATTGGAAGCACCATCGGCACTTGGCAAAGTTACTAGTATATTGCCGACGAAGAGACGGAGGAGCTCCTACGGGAGGAGTTAAAGAATAGAGTAACCCAAAAAAGTGTATAGGTGTAGGATCTGTAGGTAGTTATGGTATGTTTTGAATTTTAAACAATGTTAGATTGCAGTAGCCCATGTAATAACCTTTTTGAGAATAAGGTGTTATCAACTATAGATTGCCTTGTATTTTGTACTAATTGCCTTGGAAAATTTTTGGTTTGTTATTGTTTTGATTAATCATATCAAATTCTCAGTTTATTGTATGTTTTAAATAACAGTTCTGATAGAAGAGTTATATTTGGAAGGTGTATGTGAATGAACTTGGTTTTATCTGTAATTGAAAGTGATACTGTCGTCATGTTCTTATCTCTCTCACTCCTTGTCTCTCTCTCACTTCCTCTTTCTCTCAAATAATTAGGCCATGATCTCAATCATAATTGAAAAATTATTGACCTTAATAAATTTACATTCTTCATTGCTTCTTACACAAGGCATAGTAGATATCTTTCCTAGAATGAAATTATCTTGTATGTATATGTTTTAAATTATTCACCTTGTTAATTATACTCACATGGAATGATATGCCATTGAATGAAAAGGCTTCAAATGATATGAAATCACATGCAAAGGCATGCAATGACATGTAACACTATGCCAATGACATGCAACACTATACAACGGGCATGGAGTACCATGCAATGAGATGTATTGTATGTCACATACATGTATTGACATGGAATTAGATAATAAAGGCATGCAATGATATGCAACACTATGCAAAGGGCATGGAGTACCATGCAATAACATGCACATGTAATAACATCTAGATGCAATGCAATGCCATGCCATGCAATGCCATGCCATGCCATGCAATGCAATGTATTGTAATGGCACATACATACATTGTCATGCAATTGGATAATAAAGAGTAGCCCATGTCATACAAATGTAGAAAATAAACTCACATGCAATGTTATGCAAATGCATGTGAAGATGAGGGAGATGGAGAGAAACGAGGTGGAAGAAGAGATTACGCATAGGGAGGGTGGGACAAGGGGGGAGAGAGAGAGAGAGAGAGAGAGAGAGGGAAGAGGGTGGAGAGGAGAGGGAGGGAGGGTGGGAGAGTGAAAGGAAGGGAGAGAGAGAGAGAGAGGAGAGAGAGGGAGGGAGGGTGGGAGAGTGAAAGAGAGGGAGGGTGGGAGAGTGAAAGAGAGGGAGAGAGAGGGAGGGTGAGAGAAGGAAAGAGATGAAGGGTGGGAGAGTGAAATGGAGGGAAGAGGGTAGGAGAAGGAGAGAGAGAGAGGGTAGTGCGGGCTGGGTAGTGGTGGACAACGTAGTGCAACGTGACGGTGTGACAACGCTCGTGGGAGACGCGATGGAATTACTTCTCAAGGAGTTGTAGAGCTTTGAGACCTCAAGGGTTACGAGCTTGGACATTGGAAAGATTCTCATGATAGTTGTGGTTCACTAGGTAATCTCTTATTGGATATGTTTCAAGGGGGGTTCGGGTGAGCCATAACAGTGGACCATGTAAACTGCCACATAAGAATTTGCATGGAGCTTTAGCATCTACATCATAGGCCCAAAATAGCCTATCACCATAAAGATATATCGATGAAGAAACTCTAACAAATAGTGAAAGATCCCTGTCCCCCTCGCAACGAATTTCGCAACGAATTCAGGGGTGCTAGTAGCGGGAGTAGCACTTCTTGCATGGGGCCGGGTCCCTCACTTGAGGCCTCGCCCACGGATATCCGGACAAGAGACTAATCCCTCAGTTCTTTCAAAACCGAACCCGAAAAAAACTTCCCTCACCCGGAAAGCATAGGTGATTTCTCCATGGATATTTTTACTTTAACGTAGTCAAGAGCCTTAACTAACTAAACTGATCCGACTGAACCCGTAAGTCCCATGGTCAGATCAAGGAAAAGACTTGCACTTGGATCATAGAGACCAATGCTTTTTTCCTCATTGAGAGGCACAGCCGTTGATTCTTTTTCATAGAACAATTTCTATCCAGGATTTACTTCATCTATCGTACCATAACAGAATTGAGTCTCATTTTAGGGATCCATCAATCTAGCCTAACCCCATCCAGTCTCGTGGGTTAGCTATCCGCCCAACCACTGTAATGATGGGATCAATTTAAGAATTTGGTTAGGTTTTGTCCCAAGCAGGGAAAAGAGTTCCTACACCCTAGCTGGAACTTCATACAAACTTCAAGCTAGTCATACCACTTACACACCCAATATGAAATTGCCTGTTTCACAGATTCATCTGACTTTGAAACAATCTTTTAATGAAATCATAGTATCACTAATCATAATCCTCCAAAATATCCAATTGAATTATCATTTCCAATCATTCCTTCATCGGTGTACGCATGGCATCATTGGTAACCAAAACGCTCACCACCTGTCCACTCACTCAGGGGCCTTTTCCATAGTTCCTAGCTCATAGTACCTGGCTATATATTCACTTATAAAAATCAAAATGGAATCTCCATTGAAGATCAGCAATATCAACCAACAAAACGGATCCATATAAAAGAGACATGGACTCATCCGTTGAGGACCAGCAAGGTCAATCAACCAAATCCATGCCCGGTTTCAGAAAACAACTCTTACTCCTTGTTTCAATATCTTTCCCAATACATACATGTGGGTATCTTTGGCAACCCAGAGCCCGAGCACCGTATGGTCAGCACCCTCTAGGATGATCCTTCGCAGGTCGCCTAGCGCTTCACTCATAGGCCGCTTCCTTGGTCCCTCATCCACCATACCAGAAGCTCACCATTTAAATCGAACCGAGGCTGGTCAAGACCTCGGCCGACCTTGCTAAGTGAGACGTCTTTCATTGACTCTTCGTCAGCTGTTGTAACCTTATCAGTTTAGATCTCCACGACCTCATTCACAAGACGGTCAAAATGCTTCCCCAGCAATATTAACATAAAATAGTCATTTAAAAACAAGTCATAAATACAGTTTCTATAATGAACTCTTGTCTTTCCACATTAGTCCACATTACTTAATCCACGTCCACATTACTTAATCCACGTCCAATTTATATGTATTCCCATTTTCATCCAATCACATCATTTTCTATCTCATCACATCTTTCCTCATTTATCCTCATCACATCTCATCCACTCGCATCTACCCATAACCTACTGGTTGTTGCGCCTTTCAGTTTGGCTTCATCAACACAGCCTTCAGGTATTGTTTGACCACCATTTTCTATTACATGTGGGGTTTGGGACATAGGCAACCTGTTTTTTCAGGACAACAGCTTCTTTTGCTACGTTTTCCTCTCCCATGGGTTTTCTCCTTTGTAGAGGAGGTCTTTGGTGTTGCAGGCTTTGGTGGCACTCTTGGTACCTATGGAGGACACTTCTATTTCAGAGATTGTGCGTTTTCTTGAGGAGAGCCCAAGCTACTGTCCTTGTTGTTGCCTTTCCCTCTTGCACCCTCTTACAGCAGATTCTCAGGTGCTGTCCAGCCTCTTAGGGTTGCGTTTTGGTGGGAGAAAAGACCCTATATTAGCGTTTTCTGATTTGGACAGTTTTATCTTATTGGGGCTGGTTCTATTGATTGGATCAATGATGATAGCTTCAAATTTGGCTCCCATACCACTCTCTTGTTATTTCCTAGATGAGGCAGACAAGTTGGATGGTGGTAACTTTTAGTCATGGAAGTTGCAGGTTACTTCTATTCTCAGGGAGTATGGTTTGATGGAGTTTCTCTCGTACAAGAATCAATGCTTGCCGGACCTTGCCTCTGCCGAGGATGTGTGTCGGTGGAAGAAGATTGATGGTCAGATCTATGGCTTTCTCCTTAGAATTGATAGGATTCGGTTCTTCGACACTTCATCTATGCTCCTGATGATGCTTCTACCTTCTATGTGTGGTAGTTGCTTTGTGACCTCTATGGTGATGCCAATGATCGGCATATGCTTTCTGCTTTTGGGTGCTATGCAGCCAGTGATCTTATGGATACTTCTTTTGGAGATGTTCCTGCAACAACGAAGGATAGTGGGCCAGTTTGCTCACTGCATCTAAGGAGCATGTTTCTCCTGTTGCATTGCCTTCAATTTCTGTGCATACTTCTCCTTGCCACTCAGGATGATATCTCTAGTAATGTTTTTGAGGATGACAGTGGGCTATCTTTGCTCACAGCTTCTGAGGGGGATTTTTCTCCTATTACTTCACCTCCAATTCGTTCTTCGTCAACCAGTGACCAGGATGTGTTGCTGGTCCCTTTGCCTTCTATGGAGGAGCCTGCTTCTATGCTATGTGATTCTATTGAGGAGGCTACTACTACTTCAGTTACCACTACAGTGGATGTTCCTCTTCCTCTTACTCTGTGTGAGGATTTTGGATTGTGGTCAGGTGTGGTCGTGACCGTGCCTGGGGCACAGTGGTACTTCTAGGGATTGAAGGATTAGGATTTGTGGAGTCCTGACATCAATTTTCAGAGGGGGAAGTTGAGTTCTTACATCTGGTGATGCCGACCTTTGAGGAGGATACTATTGTACAGCATTTGGCTACTCTTAGTACAGAGTTGGAGCAGATGGACTCTATTTCTTTTAAGGGTATTATCTTCTTGGAGCTACAGGCTTCTAGGGATTCTTGTGACACTGCGTCTACATTTGGGTTTAGCACCAATATTTGGAGCAGCACGACGCAACCTACATGGTTGTTCTCTTCTAGAGGAACAGTGTACCTGGCAACTTGTTCTGTTGCTTTTGTAGCTGAGCTGCTATGGAGATTGCTTGTGGAGCTTTCCTGGTACCTGTTGTTGTTGTTTTCTTTTGTCTTTGATAGAGGATGACTTCTTCGGCTTCTCGGAGTATGTTCAACATCTGGTGCTGAGGGGGGGTGTTAGCACATTTATCCCCAGTTTTTCTGCTCATTTATGGTGGTCCCTTTTGCATGGCCCTTACTTGTGGGCTGGCCACCTGTTTTTCTAGTATTTTTCTAGTATTTTCCTAGGATTTTTTCCAGCTTTTTGGCATTTTCCAGTTGGCCTGTCCAGTAGCTCCAGCCGGCCTGTTTTACAACTCCAGTCGACTAGCTTACCTCTACTATAAATAGTGGGTGCTAGCCTCTCATTATTCATTCAGTCTTGTACATATTTTGCTCCCTCACTTATGAGACTTGTAGTGTCTCTTGCTTGGGACTGTTTTGCTTTAGTATATTCAGCATAGTTTTCTCCATATATATATCTCTCTCTTGCACTCTCTATTTAGCACATTCTAGTGCTACTCTGCTTCCGCTCTATGCACTCTTTCAATAATGAAATGTCAAGGAATAAAATAGTTGATTGCTTTATAACTTTGTCTCACATAATGAGGGTGGTTCACATAATGAGGATACTAGCGAAGTCGTACTACCATATTTAGATAAAACAATATGATGGCTAGATACATGTTTTAATGAAATGTCTCACTATCACATTCAAAGATCTGAAGGGTATGGTCCATGCTCCACCTATGTCTCTACTCCTCGCGTAAGTAGGAAAGTATAGTCAAATAAAGTGTTCTAAGCACAACCTTGTAAGTCCACCTCGTGTCAAGGAGAGATGGTTGAAGGCAAATGCTTTCATATCATTCTCCTGTGATAATCCAAGAATTCTTGAGAGATGGTGGTGACTCAGCGATTGCTGTTGGGCCATCTTAAAAAGAACCCCCATTCAATATTGTAAGTCTCCCATTCGAAAACCTTAACAAAATAAACCACACTCTGATACTACTAGCTGGTGTGAAGACCCCCTACCCCTTACAGTTGCTCAATTATCTACATCGGAAGACTGGCATAAGGGTAGAGTAGTCTCACTCAGGGCCTCCACACAACACTATCTTGATGTTTGGCTACTCTAGCAGTTTTATCGCATAATTGTTAGCATAAGCTTAACATTGAGAATTGTGTACAATACCTCCAAGGGGGGTCATCCATCAATAATTCTCACAAATAGGAGGCATATTGGTGACTCAGGGAACCATTGTTAATGTCCTATTCCTCAATTATAAAGCAGACAATTCTACCTAGGTAACATTGGTTCTAATCATTCATCTTGTTTTTCCCAAGTTTTCCTAACTTTACAACGGTTTTGGTCTCGATTCTTCTTTGTTTTTAGAAATCACCCACAACTTGGGTCCACCCTACTTGTCACTTTCCAGTGGTTTAATCCTTTTTCAACTTAGACGACCAACTCCAAGGGTACAACTTAGCCTCAATCACACAATGGGTCTAGCCGCCCTCTTTAACCATAGGACATGAGGAGCCGGTATGAACTCACACACCGGTAAATTGATATTCCTTTTCATTACACACACACACTAACAACAATAAAAAAAACAGAGGTCACACACACCCCACAAAAAACTATCATTAATTAGAAATTTTATAGTATCAAAATAACATATGTCCATAAGAATCTCCAAGCTTACAACTGCAATCCTCAGACTTGAAAGATATGCACTGTTGAGCCCGAACACTCGAGGACAACTAAGCCTCCTAGTGAGGAGCCCATATCACCCCTAATACTGATGTCATGAATCGCCATATGGAGTCACTTCTGGCAGCCATATTACTTCTAAGGCACGAATGCTCAAACCAACCAACGCACCAAGGTTCTTATAAAAACCGTCACTTGGATCTTTTCTCATAGAAACCATGGCCCTGTATAATCACAGCAACCTCTTGTCCATCACACAAATTACTTCTAGAGCACACCCACATTTGTCGAGATGGGTCAAGGTCTCGGTTGATTATCTTCATCATGTGATTCCCCACTCGGGAGAGATCCATCCGGTACAATAATAATCTGTGAGGTACCTTCATAGACTTCATAAATAATGAAATCCAATGAATATAGTTATTCAAGCAAAACATGGGCACAACCATGCATCATACATGCTGTCCAGCGCTAAGTAAACCACTACAAGTGCAAGTAAGATTTTCTAAGTCCTCGAGTCGACACTTCGAATGTGAATCTCTCAGGATTACAACTAGTCTAGTTGCATTCTAAACTAATAAAGTAGTTAATTTTTAGTCTTAGATTTACATTCTAAGGTTCAAAACCTTGGAAAATTATGTATTGGTTAAGTCCTTTAAATCAAGGTCTAAAATTAATCAATTTGAGGTCTATATCAATTCATAAGATTATCTTCTTCCATAATATGGAATATGCAAGGGCCAAAGGCACCAACAACTGATGATGTAGGGGGAGCCATGAAGGGCAAGGGATTTTTTGGTTGAAATAAATAAATAAATATAATAACTTAATTAATTAACAAACATCATTTTTCTTCTTGTTCTTCTTTTATTTGTTTTTTTGTTTGTTTTTTTTGTTTTTTTGTGTTGAAAATAAAGGGGAAAGAGCATTAGGTGCTATGTTTGTTGTCGCAAACCCCCTTCCCATTTCAAGTGCTATCCTTAGCATCTCTTCTATATATTCACATTGTATATTCACATGGCAAGGGAATGTAAGGAGGTGGTTACATAAAACAATCATGATATGAGATCTCTTGCCCTATGGGGTTGGATTGTGCAATTTCCAATGGAACTTGTTCTCTATCAACCTAACTTTAAGGCTATATGCTTGTTATTGGTGGGCAGCTCAAGATACATTCTGTGAATGCTTGTGTGGATCCCTTTGTGATGGGCCCCCTAAAATTGGCTCCTTACCCCTCCCCATATTTTGGGTTCCTCATCCAAATAGAGAAGAAATAGAACTTGGTTCCGTGGTAACAAAAGTGCTTCTATAGTGGCCTCATGTGGAGACTGGGACTCCTACTTGTGTTGTGTGTGCTTGTTATTGCATGTACTATGGAACATTTGTCCCTAGTGGTATAATAAAGTGACACGTGCCGGCCATAATCACTGGTTTTTTTGAGGTTGCTATCATAGTCTACTTGGGATAAACCCAACTTAGGATCCTAAGTTGGGTTAAACCCACCTGAGGATCAATACCAAATATTTGAAACATTATGGCATCAGACATAGTTTGATCGCTTCCTAATGGGAGAGAACCTTGAGGTTCCAAGTCCTACTCCTGCTCCTTCACTAGAAATGCACCTAAAAATAAGGTGATTGAACATCTTCTTTATAAAATTTAAGGTGCTATTAATAGAGCCAATTGGTGAATTTGGAGCTCGGAGGCCTATTGTGGCGGCTCCTATTTCCAGGTGTTCCACTATTCCTCCACTTAGGTTTGTGTTTCATTGGCTCATTTCCTCCCAACACTCCTCGCTTGAGGTGAATCTAGAGTCTAGCCTTCTTGTCTAGACTTCTTAACTAGAAAGCACTTTGTTGAGTTCTAGTCGTTTTCTCGAGATCCAAGCATTGGGTGGGTTTGAGGAAGTATGGTTTGATGTGCTGAGTGTTAGTCGTTTACTAGGATCGAAGGAAAATGACTAGCACTCTATTGAGGGCTAGTCATTTGTTGGATAGAAGGCTTGGTGGGTTTGAGAAAGTGTGGTTTGATGTGTTGCACTTGAGTGTGTTGTCATTTCCAATAATTACTCCTCGCTTAAGGTGAATCCAAAAGAGTATAGCCTTCTTAACTAGGGAGCACTATGTTGAGTGCTAGTCATTATTCTAGCATCAAAGGCTTGGTGGGTTTCAGATGTGGCTTGATGTGCTGTGAGTGCTCTACTGAGTGCCGGTCCTTTGCTAGGATCATAGACAAATGACTAGCACTTTGGACTGAGTGCTAGTCATTTGCTAGAATGGAAGGCTTAGTAGGTTTAAGGAAGTGTGGTTTGATGTGCTACACTTAACTGTATTGTCATTTCCACACTAGTCCAGATCGGGCCAGATTAAAGGTCCATGGTGTTTCCTAATATATGCTTGAAAATGGTTTTAGATTTAAAAAAATTACTTTTTTTTAAGTTTCTTTAGTTGTTTCCAGGTTCACACCTCTACTCTCATATCTCTTGGCTCACGTATCTAGGCTCATGCCTCTGGACTTAGGTCTCCAAGCTCACATGCCTAGGCTAGAGCTTCATGTACATCACCCTTGACATACAACATCTCAAAGCGTAAGTAGTCTCCATGCGTGTTGCCTCCTTGTCCATCCGGAATTCCCCCTTGCTACTTGCTTACTAATGCCATTGTTTTAGAAACCCCTCCTTAATAATACCACCTCCCACTTGGATACTGGTCGTTAAGCATTCTATGTTATTCAAATACTTTGCGTCCTCTAATGAGGATGTCCTTGTTGCAAAGGCAACAAAATAAAGAAGAAAAACATCAAAAAAATAAATAAAGAGTACTACTGGGCACATACAAAAAAGCAAACTCATAAGAGCCTATCAGATTAGCTGGATACTTAATCACTAGTACTCCACTAACTTCTTTTCATCTCACTACCACTCCCTCTCATTTCTAGAGAGCCAAGAGAACCAACCAAGTGCGACCCTTCCTCGCGTGCCTCGACAACCCCTCACCGATCATCACGAGGACGCGATCAACTTTAGGAAGGAGAGTATGTTAACCACATATTAACACATTCCAACAACAACTATGTCTGCACACTTATGTAATGGGAGTCGGCACTATATATTGTAAATCCTGTGATTTGATGAGGAAAATGTCCTAAAGATGCTCCCAAGTATTGAGCTTCGATGGACAGACAAGAGGATCTTGGTCAATTGGCCAAACCATAGAGAAAAGCCTTGTAACTATGTTTTGGGCGCCCGGGTCACTTACTCTCGAGCGACCTAGTGGGAAAAGGCTTGGAACTATAAAAGACAATTTCTTTTGTTTGTAACTCATTCTCCCATTTGTGCAATAGAAGTGGAGTGTTCTCTCTCTCCCTCTCTCTTACAACTCTAATCTAGCATGCGTGGTGTGCTTAGCGTTATGGTTTGGGAGTGATTAGTGCTAATCACTTGTTCTTGCTTCCTCTCTCTCTCTCTTTTGGGAATGATTAGTGCTAATCACTTGTTCCCTCTTGCTTCCTCTCGAAGGATTGAAAGGAGAGCTCTCAATGCCTAGATGGAGACAAGAAGATATCTGTCTTCATGATGGTTCTCTCCACAGAGGGGGAAGAACAAGAAGAAGTTATTGTAAGAAGAAGACCTATAATCAATACTATCTAGCATGCATCCATCAAGCAAGCAAGATTCAATAGCATGCAAAGCAAGTAAGAAGAGGGAAGAAGGAGAGCTCATAAGAATACTATTGCAAAGGTGTTGCTTATTGTTAAAAATGACTTATATACAAGTGACTAGTTTTTACACTAGGCCGGCCAAATTAAAAAATGGTCCGACCTCTATTACTAGTCTTAAGCAATTATGTACACTAAGTTCATAGACTTTCCCTATTTTACATTAAGCGCATGGTAAGGCTACTCTATATGTTCCAATACCATCTTACAAAAGTTAAGTGCTTGTTTGCATGGGTAATATGGCAAAGCACCTTACAGTAGGTTGGGCAAGAAAAACCATGTTAACCAACGGAGTGATATAATGTTTCCATCTTGAATATCTCCTAATTTGTGATTTAGGTTTCCCTATGTGTTGATGCATCAAGATCACGTGACTATCATCTTAGGTGTCAATGTTGCATTATTTTTAAACCAAAATATTAGTGTGTTTCTTAGCAAGTCTTCTTTTAGTGTGTTTCTTAGAAGTCTTCTTTCAAAGTTTTCCAACACTAAAATCTCCTCCTATTGTGAAAATTGTTTTTGTCTTTGTAAAGTGCATGGTAAAAAATGATCACTTAAGATATTCTAATCACATACAAGTGGTGCAATCTTCTTTTATCAAGTGTCATACCTCATTTTTGCCTTAGCGACAACACAAGCTCTTTTAGCCACATGTGTAACTTGCTTTCATAATGTGTCACCCCTATCCTTTTGTCACCTAGTGGCATGTCATCTTTTTGGCATTCTACCCTTACCTATGCCGATTTCTGTTGAAGGTGACTAAAAAATCAAGCTTCATCCTAGCTCAAAAAGAACACTAGAGATATGCCAAGCTAATGTTTTTTGTTGACACATCTACTCTCCTTCTACCATCATGTGGCACATCATTTGGATGGATGGCTAGGATTGAACAAAGTTTCTAGGCTTATAGCTTCTAGAATAGACCTAGATTTCATGAGAAGGATTGTATCCCCTAGCACACTTAAATAATCCAAATTAGCCCAACCATCTAATTTTATTAGGAATTACAAATAAAAGGAAACTTGAGAGGGCTTTAGCGTTTGATCAAGAACTTGAAGCAAACGAACAGTGAAGTACTTTAAATTGTCAAATGCGATAAGCCCATGAGACTTACTTTTTTTTTAACAAAAATCAATGTCAACATTAAGATGAATATTGATGCCACCCTGCGTGCATCACCTTTTTCTTGTTAATGATGTTTGTGCCACCTTGCCACCCTACATGAATAAATATCATCTTTCTCTAGTTTGAAGAGTTATTAGTTATGAGAAAAAACATTTTAAACCTTAGATATATTTGTATTGTAGAAGACAGACAAGCAAAGGCAGGAAAAGATAATAACTTTGCGTGAATCACTTCTATAACATAATTAAACTTGCGCATTTCTATTGGTGCTCCTCCTTGCATACAACTTTTGGGGTACAAGTGACTTGATTTTTAGGGATGTTCATTTCCACACACCTTATAGCTAGTCCCTCATGTCTCCTTCAACCATGTTCTTAGAAAAATATGAGAACATGCACATAACTACTTATGTGCATGCACACACTTGCCATCTATGACCTAATTACATGTCACCATGTAATGTCGTTGAAAACAAGCTTTTTGAGCATCTACATTGCTAAAACATAGTGAGTCTAGTTGAAGCAGTTACTCCTCTAATAAGGGGCTTACACATGAGTCTACTTGAAGCAATCAAGTAGACTTTCTACCAAGTTTCTTTTATTAAATGGACATGCTTTGTAAATCTCAATTCGCTTGTCGTACTAATATTCTATACAAATAACATTTTATTATGATCGTACTAACATTTCTTTATTATGATCATCGTACTAACATTTTATACAAATATGATAAGAAAACATTACATGGTACATCACACATGCTATTGACATGCAATTGGAATTCCATGGCCTCTCTCAATTCTTCAAAAAATATGATAAGAAAACATTACATGGTACGTCACACATGCTATTGACATGCAATTGGAATTCCATGGCCTCTCTCAATTCTTCAAAAAAAAAAAACACACGCAATAACTTTCTTCCACTCCCCCATGCACCCCCCCTCCCCTTCCCTATTCCCAAAGCTTTGCAAAGCTCAATTTGCTAATGTTTCTTTTTTTATGATTGTAACATTTTATGCAATATGATAAGAGAATGGTGCATGGTACATCACACATGCTTCCTCATGTTGACACATACCTAGAATTGCTTATGTTTGTTTTTTTATGATTGTACTAACATTTTATGCAATATGACAAGAGAATGGTGGATGGTACATCACACACATGCTTCCTCATGTTGACACATACCTGGAATTGCATGGCCCTTAGACATGCAATAACTTTCTCTAATCAACTCCTTTTCTTCCCATGAGCAAACCTAGATCTTCCCCTCTTTTCTCGCATGAAAATCTAAATCTTCACTTGTGCCTATGTGTGCAAAGGTAGAAGAGTCAATTTGTTTGCGTGCATATCATATGCACATATGCATGTGCATGAGTATGCACAGTTTGAGTTGGTAGGCGACATGTAGGAATGAAATGGGTGGGTAGTAGCACGAAGGTGGTGGATACTTGAAGTGTGTGGGTAGGGGGGTGATTAAGGCGTGCGTGCGTGCGTGTGTGTGTGTGTGTGTGAGAGAGAGAGAGAGAGAGAGAGAGAGAGAGAGAGAGAGAGAGAGAGAGAGAGAGAGAGAGAGAGAGAGAGAGAGAGAGAGATTTTATTAACGTCTTCCAAAAGAGTGAACTCAGCCTCTGAGACAAATCAGTGTACTTGTGTGTGAGAGAGAGAGACAGACACAGAGAGAGAGAGAGAGAGAGAGAGAGAGAGAGAGAGAGAGAGAGAGAGAGAGTTGTATTAACGTCTTCAAAAGGCCAAAATGACCTATGAGACCACAAGGTTACATCATATCCATGAGGTACATCATCCTGGGTACAAAATAGTAATAAAGAAAGATAACAAAAATCTAGAACTATAAAATCTGATCTAGGTACATGAGCAGAGAGCTCTCATATCACCCTAATACATCCCTCATGGGCCGCTGTGACATGGTGCTCAAGGTGGTAAAACTAAGCTGGCACGAGAAGGTTAACATCTACAACTTGAAGGGCATATGAGACCATGAATAGTACAATGATACCATGGGTATACATATAGTGCTAGGAAAAACTAAAAAAAGAATGTGAAAACTTAAAACTGAAACATGACTCTCGAAGCCTCTTGATGGTAGATATGGCTATAGTGAGGGCATGTCATGTTGTTGCATTAGAATCTCATGGATTTGTCCCTGTGTGGTGGAGATCCTCGGTGCTCTATGGCGGGGGCGGCTTGCACATAGGCCTTCCCACTTAGGAGTTCTCTAGGATGCGAATATGGCCCATGTGGATGGTTGGTATGAGCTAATGTCAATGTGTGGTGATGTCAAAGTGGGTGGTTGATGTGGATGCTCGTGCTATGAAGAAATTAGCATGTCCTCTCAATACTCCATCCCTATGTCCCCCCCCCCCTCTCTCTCTCTCTCAATCTGTTGAGAAAGAAAACACACGCCAAAAATGGCAAGGTTAGAAAAATTGCAAAAAATATTCACCCTTGAAAACCTTTAAAATTCGGCATATTCCCGGAATATTAATTGAAAGTAAAAAAGAAAGTACTCAAGGAAGCAAATTTAGCATGCACACCTGTGAAAATGTGGATAAACCACGGTGATTCACTAATATATTATTCGACTACCCGCCTTAACGAGACGGAGAGATCTTGAAGAAGAAATTGGCTAGCCGGGCTCGGTGTTTTGGTGCTACGGGCAGCCCACGGTTCCCTCGCTTGCATCTGCATATCCTTTGCATCTGCAGCAGGAGCTGCTGCAAGATCTTCTCTTCATCCGCAACAACTCGTTATATATATATATTTTTTCAAAGTCACTCGGGCTCAGAATTGCAGGTGCGCTTCTTGTCGTGGTTTTTACACAGTCCGTCGAGGATCGCCTGCAGGGGCGGCATTACTCATATATTTATCCTTGGTCTGCTCATCGCCTCTCTTTGGCCTCCTTTCTGCGCCTTGTAAGGGATGAGTCACACGCAAAGCCTGATCGCTGCCTGCGGTGGGGACACCGTCAAGCTCTTCGACGTCTCGGTGGAAACCGGGGATCCTTGCTCCTGCCAGTACTCGCCCTCTCAGGGCTCCCAAGTGAACAGCATCAAGTGGAACCATACAAGTAGGTGCTCATACAGTATGATTGCCGGATTTTCCAATGGTTTCTACCATTGATGTCTTGCATTTGTTCCAACGTGTTCATTGGTTCACTTATCACATTCTTCAAGAATATGATCATTCCCATGCAGACATCCTTATGCATCCTTCCTGTATGTAGATCTCGTTGTTGCCAGTGCCGGAGAGGACCGGAAGATCTCCTTATGGATGAAAAACGGTCAGAACCTTGGCACCATCTCGCATTCAGGCACTGATACAGGTGACAATATAAACGTGAGTGCTTCATTCTCATGCCTATGCAGAGAACATGTGTGTCTTTTTAATCTACATTCAACTGTGATGGCAATGGTGTAATTGCAAGTGTCTAGTCCTCATATCCTTCATTTTGAAATGCATGTCAATGCACATTCAACATTGATAACCATCACCAGTTCATTTTGGAAATATCACCGTGTCTTATTCATCAAAACATAAGCTCTCACTGCAAAAATTCACATACACTGTGCCTGCAGTCTTTCCAAAACTCAGACATAGAGACATCGCTGATATTTGTAATAAGAGAAGGTGCCATCTAGGAAGATTGTCACATGCAAGTAAAGGCAGTCAGGACTGCACATGATAGGAAGGACTTTCATCAGAGTTGACTTGCTGAAAAGGCACAGGCAATCTTCACTCCTAGAAGAAACAATGGCCTTCACGGTTCTCATTGTCTGGGGATGATCAATTTATTTGCTGCTGATGGTGCCTATCCACATCTGTTGGCTTGTATTTCCATGCATTGTTTCAAAGCTGGAGAAAGGAAGTTCGTCTGAAAGATGGTATGTTTTCATGCCAAAATCATGCATATGTTCATCTTCATCTATTCTGTGGGATTTTGACACCACGAGGGCCATGGCAGAGCTCAGAAAACCAAGGCACACACATGACTTCTGACACATGGAGGAATGATTTTGAGGGGGTTAGGGGACAGCATTTGCAGAGGGTGGCGTCCTACACCTGTAAGGAATAAAGCATTATCCATTGGAGCCCATAGAAGGCCAGGATACTCGAGGATATATATAACCAGAATGCAGAAAAGGCAGAATCAAATAGCAGGATATCTACACATAAAGCAACCTTCAAAAGCAAAGAACGGGGGCAGCATAAAGAGGGAGCCTGTTGAACACATACATGCTTACAGCAGGGGCTGCTAACAAAGACAGGTGAGGCAAGAAAGATTGTGGGCCAAACATATGGCTAGGCCCTCCTATAGCTCTGATTGTCTTCCTCAAAGAGCGGTTGAAGGGAGGGAGCAGCCTTTGTGACCCAATGTAGTATACATGTGCTATGTGCAATAGATTGTTAGAGAGAGGACAGAAGTGCAGCAGAACACAAATCGCAAGCACACAACAAGTAGACCTAAACCTGTATATCTATGAACAAAGGTTACAACTGAATGTTTCTCAAGTGCAAAATAATACTTAAACTGATCTCCCTGATCTCCCTGATCTCAGCTTTGAACACTACTTTTTTCCCCCCCAAGAAATAGATCCTTCTATTAGTTAATGAAAAACAGCCACGATGGGCTAAATACAACCACAAAGGGCTAGATACCTCCTCGCCTCAAGTACAGGGCGGGGATCAAATCATCAAAAGGGGGTGGAGAAAGATGCACTTCCCCTTCGGCTGGCCGCTCTATGAGGAGAAGGCTATCTCATACAGGGGGAGGGGGGCGGGGAAATAACCACACAGGTGGTCTGTAATGCCAAGTGGGATCACCTCCTCTATCTGTGAGAAAAGGGCCAGGCCGCTAGAGCCTCGAGAAAGCTTCCCGCCGCTTCCGCATGTGGTTAGAGCCACCCTGCAAATTCCCCCACTCACTGCGGAGGGTATGAATGATGAGCCAAATGCTCATGATGGACTCTGCTGGCGGAGTGTGGGTACCCTTGATGGCTTCATTGCATCTAGCTCGCCATATGTGCCAGGCTGCAATGCTACTACAAATCTCCCATCTTTGACATGAGCCCGGTCTCCAGTGGTCTGTAGATGGGGTTGTGATTGGTATTGCCGAAATGCGGAGGTGAGAATTCGTTGCCAAACCTGTTGAGCCTTCGGGCAATCCCAAAGACAATGTCGTTGAGACATCTTAGGGTGGCCGCACCTCGTGCAAGCTGTTGGTTGACCTTCAATGGCCAACCATGTGCCCACTGCCAAGCTCCTGTCATAGTAGTTAAAGGGTTGTTTGAAATGGGTTTCCTAAAAGTTTCAAACGCGTTTCAAATGGGTTTCGTAAAATCAGCCCGAAGTTTCCTACAAGTTTTCTACCTACAAGTTTTTGCATGTACATAATTTCAAATATCTAGTGCATAAAATATGTAAAAATAACACTAAATGCATAGAATACATGGAAACATCAATTTGAAGCCTATAGTCTATAGTCTTTGAATCACAAACAACAAAAACCATATAATCATTCTTTATCAATGTCAAACCATACATGACGCCCCCTTCCTCTGCTCCTGTTTTCCCAGTAGCTATTTTATCTGGATTCAAGTCGGCCGCTTGCTTTTCTTGATTGGTCTTATGGCTTTTTCTACCGCAGCCAATCTCTCATCACCCGGGAGAATCATCAATCTTTCACAAGACAAGCTCATCTCTCTTCAACACGACATTGACCTTGAGGTCCAGACTAACCTTGTTGTGAGAGTTTTGTCAGAATACGCAGCGGAGATGATGACCAAATCTGGGAACACAAGAGCAAAAAACGCAGGCAGAAAAACAGCACAAGAGAGAGGGAGATGTAGGCGTGTAACTCTGCTCTATATACACAAGAAGATCCCGAGATATGATACAAATGAGGTATGGGGGCTGAGGACCTATATATACCTCCCATAGAGGGCGGTCGGCCAGCATAAAGAAAGCCCACGACTGATAAAAGGTCCCACGACTGCATAAATGCAGTCGGCCAGCAAACAGGTGCCCACGACTGATGAAATCCAGTCGGCCAGCAGCCCAGTAGCCCACGACTGATCAACATGGAGTCGGCCAGCACTGGGGTGCTCCTGGCATCACCTGGCAGCCCTCCCAAGCCTCAGAAAAAATGGAAAAAATAGGGGAAAATAACGGAGAGTGGGGAAAAATGATAAAACACCTCATAAGGGCGGGCACACCCACAACAAAGGCCCTGGTGTATATATCTAGACAGGAGATGACTTCTAACACCCCCTCAGCTCCTGGCTGTGTAACCAACCACTGGGAGCTGGGGTGCCGCCGGAGCAAATCCTGAGAGCGACTTCGTGAAGAGGTCCACCGTATTGTCCTCCGTCGAACAGAACTCTAGCAAGATGTCATCAGCAACGATCTGTTCACGAAGAAAGTGCCTCTGGATGACCATGGGTTCCTCCAGTGGAAGCCCAAACCTGCCATGCAACCTCCTCCTGCTCCGTAAAACTGCTCCTGGGCCATAAGTAGATCCCCTCGTGTCCGAATCTCCTCCCCAAACTGAGTCACTCCAACCGCGGAGTCGGACTCCATCCAACAATCCCCCTCCTGTGTACAAGAGTCCCTGATCCTTCGCATGCCGCAGAAACCACAGGAAACGCAATCCTGCCTCACAAAGAGACATCTGCAACCAAGAGCTCAACTGTCTCATCAGGAAGCTCCCGTCCAATCCGGTGTCCATCAACCAGATCCATGAACCATACAGCTTCTGAATCTCAGAGACATCACACTGCTCACAAGGATCAACACCTGTTATGGTGCACAAGCAAGTCCTGGAAGCCTGATGAAACCTGTCAACCACCCCCTCTGAATCCGGAACCACAAAGCCTGGAGAAACCACCTCCTTCTGCAAGTAATCACCTGTCACCTGCCTGGCTTTCCGAAAGGTCCCCGTGGAAAGAACATCCTCATCTATTGGAGGTTCTATGTCCCGAACACTACGAGACATCAGAGCATAAGTGACCTGTTCAGCTTCCTCTGACTCACGAACACAAGAACTACCAACATCAGTACTGGAAAGTTCCTGCCAACTGCTGCCATCTACTGGCAAGCTATCCACCACTTGGTCTCGGAAAGCCCGCACCTGCAGCGTATCCACACCTGAGTAGCCATTACCACACTGCCACTCATCACAATCCTGAGGACCTGGGAGAGAGAGTGTTGAAAGCCTGTAGACTCCATTCTCCACTCCACCTTCCCAAACCACTTGGCCTGTCGCTTTGTCCCTGAGAGCAACAAAGTGCTCATCAAACTCCACCCGTACGCCAGTCTTGCAAACCTGATGCACTGACAACAGATGAAAACCAAGTGCCGGAACATACAACACCTGGGAGGAATGCTTCCCCCCTCTGCCATCGGGAACTATCTCCATCCTGCCCTCACTGTGAACTGGGATAGTGGACGTATCCCCAGTAAGAATATGACCAGAAATCCTGTAGAGATCCTGTAAACCAGAACGGGAAGGAGTCATGTGCCTGGAAGCACCACTATCGAGAATCCACTCCCGAGTATCCGTTGCGGAGAGTCCTCCAATCTCCTCCCTGCCTGAAGAAAATGAAGCATCGGTGTCCATCACCTCCAGGTGCACAAAAGCCGGAGTCTTCATGATTGCTGCTGAGGAGTCTTCACCCTTCTCGGTCTTCCGCTTGGGACACTGCCTCCAGTAGTGGCCTTTCTCGCCACAATCATTACAGGTCCTCTCTGCCTTCAGTTTCTCGCGGTCAGCGTCGGACTTCTTCTCAGAAGACTTCTCCGATGAAGCCTTCCCTTTGCCCGAGGTACGGCCTTTCGACCGTTGGCCAGTTAAGGCCTCCGAACCTCCACCTGAGGAGGGTTCGTGAATCGTTCCTCCTGGTCCAGGACCATAGGCACAAGCTCCTCCCACGTGATGGTGCTGAGCCTGCCACTGGTAATCAACGACGAGTAAAATGCTGAACGATATCTCCTTCCCAGCTTGGAGAACTTCCTGCTGAAGAGCCTGCAGCTTGTTAATATGCTCCCGCATCGTCGACGACTTTGCAGGGCTCATAACCCGCATCTGTACTTCCAAGGAAATCCTCTTCATGGGCGATACCTTGTTGTAAAGTGAGGCCAAATGCTGCCATATACCTCTGGCCAGCGTCATGTGCTTTACATGATTGATTACCTGTGGTGTGCAGTTGAGGAAAATAAACGAACGGACCCTGGCGTTGACGCGATCCCACATCTGGGTCTGGGCCTCCCGGTCCTTTCGGGTTGACGGTAACTCCCCTTCCTCTACTTCCGGCCGTGGAACACCAACAACGACGAAATCGGCGAGATCGTAGGACTCCAGAACGGATTCCATCATCACCTTCCATATGCCGTAGTTGCTCCCGTCCAACTGACGGTCCACCGGGAACGTGGGGAGTGTCGGGATCTTCACATGTCTCTCGGCCATCTCAAACAGATCTGCCATCGCGGGGATGTACTCTGAAAAGGGTGGGTGGGTGGGAACAAAGAAGAACTGATACCTGCAAGTGGCTGTCCAGCAAATCAGCCCGCCTTCCTCTTGCTTCTCCTCTTCCCGAACAGTCCAGAACAGTCCACCAATCAGCCACAAAACAGCCCCCTCTTGCTCACACAAATCCCAAGACCTATCTAGAGCCTCGGCTCTGATACCATGTCAGAATACGCAGCGGAGATGATGACCAAATCTGGGAACACAAGAGCAAAAAACGCAGGCAGAAAAACAGCACAAGAGAGAGAGAGATGTAGGCGTGTAACTCTTGTGAGTGAGAGACGGTGTGGAGCACGCGAAGAAACAGAAGAAAAACGTGTGGAGACCTGGAGCAAAACGATGGAGCTCAAAATATGAAGCTAAGTTTGTTACAAAACTTAGGGCATATAATAACCCTAACTGGTGCTCGTTTCACATAACGGTAAGTTGGGCGCCTTATTGGGCGCGGGGAAAAAACCTCACTTAAAGTGAGTAAAAAGTGCCCGGCCGGTCCTAATACATTGGCCACTGCCCATAATAATGTCAGGACATTATTTCTAACACCCCCCTACAGTGCCAATGTGGGTACAAGGCATGATGTCAATCACCAAAAGGAAGTAAGCCTAAAGCTTTGCGGAAAGCTTCAAACTTTTCTCGAGGTAAAGCTTTGGTGAAAATGTCTGCGACATTGTCATGTGTTGGACAATAGATCATGCTGATCTCCCCTGCATGAAGTCTTTCTCTGACATAATGATAATGTATCTCTATGTGTTTCGTTCGTGCATGAAACACAGGATTCCGTGCTACTGCAATAGCACTCTGACTGTCAGTGAGAATCGGAGTAGGCTCCTCCAATAAAGGATGAAGATCTGCCAAGAGTCTGCGTAGCCAAACACATTCCACTGTCGTTGTGAAAGCTGCCCTGTACTCAGCCTCACAAGACGAGGTAGCTACTGTAGATTGTTTCTTGCTCAACCATGAAATGCATGAGTGTCCCAAAAAGAAACAATTACCACTGGTAGACTGCCTTGTGTCGAAGTCACCAGCCCAATCTGAATCACTGTATGCATGTAAATGCAAGTCACCCCCCCTGGGAAACATCAAGCCATAAGACTTGGTGCCTTGCAAGTAACGAAACACACGCTTTACAGCTTGCCAATGAAGCATCCGTGGGCTGTGCATATATCTGCTCACCTGGGATACTGCATACTGAATATCCGGTCTGGTGTTGCACAAGTAAATCAGGCACCCAACAGCCTGACAATAGAGAATAGCATCAAAAGATTCACTGCCATCATGTACTGTAAGTTTCAGCCCTGGTTCCATAGGAGTGGAAATAGGCTTACAATCTTGAAATTTGAATCTTTCCAACAGTCTCTGTACATACTTCGACTGTAACATAAAGATACCCTTCTCACTTTGTATGAACTGTATGCCCAAGTAATAGTGCAACATACCCATATCTGACATCTCAAAAGCAGATTTGAGTTCGGACTTAAAATCTGAAATTTTATCCGCATCAGTACCTGTGAGCAACATATCATCTACATAAAGAATGATTATCAAAATATCCCCCCCATCTCTCTTGATGTAGAGGGTGCTTTCAGTTGGACTGTTGGTGAACCCCTGGCTAGTCAAAAATGCATCAATCTTTGCATACCAGGCACGCGGTGCTTGTTTTAAGCCATACAAAGCTTTCCTCAACTTGCACACCTTGTGCTCTTGACCAGACATAGCAAAACCAAGAGGTTGTATCACATAAACCTCTTCCTCAAGATCACCATTCAAAAAGGCTGTTTTTATGTCCAACTGATGTACAAACCAGCCATAATGTGCAGCCATAGCAACAACAACACGGATGGTGGTCATCCGAGAAGTGGGGGCAAAAGTTTCTTCATAATCTATGCCCTTTTTCTGAGCATAGCCCTTAGCAACCAGCCTTGCTTTGTACCTGTCAATGGTACCATCTGGTTTGCGTTTAACCTTATAAACCCACTTTGTACCAATTGCCTTCTTGCCAGGAGGCAAATCCACCAAATCCCATGTATGATTCTTATCAATAGAATCCAATTCAGCTTGCATGGCCTGCATCCAATGCTGATTTCACTTGCATCTTCAAAACTCTCAGGTTCCTCTTCATCCATAATAGAACTCACCCAAGCTGACTCTGAAAAGTGAGAGCTTTCAGCCTCACGTGTACTCCTACGTGTCCTACCTGGTAATGAGCAGCAAGTCTACTCTCTTGAAGAGTCTGTATAGCCCAACGAGGAATGGTTCTAGCTTCTTGCAAAGCTGTCCTCTCTTGTACAACAATATCCTCTTCTGCTTGCTGTATGTCAGGCGCAGCCTGGGGCTGATTTAAAGCATCAAACACACGAGGTGGTGGCTGCAAATTCTGAAATTCAGCCGGTATATCAGCTGTGGTTCCTATGCCAATGGGTATCAACCCTTCAAATACATCAAAAGACTCCTGAGGTTGCTGAAATTTAAATTCAGCAATGGGTTGTGCTGAATTCTCTGCAAAAACAACATCTCTGCTCACAAAAATCCTCCGTGTGACAGGATTATAGAGACGGTACCCTTTACTTTGATTGCTGTAGCCAACAAATATGCACTTTATGGCTTTATCATCAAGCTTCCCACGAAGCTCCTGTGGTACATGTGCATAAGCCAAGCAACCAAACACACGAAAATAATCAACACTAGGTTTCCGATCAAACCAAGCTTCATAGGGTGTAACAGATCTGAGTGCCTTTGTAGGGCACCTGTTCAACACATGAGTGGCACACATAAGAGCTTCCACCCAAAACTTATGTGGCAATCCCTTTGCTTTCAGCATACACCTGGCCATCTCCATGAGTGACCTATTCTTTCGTTCGGCGACACCATTCTGCTGAGGTGTATATGGTGTAGTACACTGGTGTACTATGCCCTTCTCTAAACAAAAAGCATCAAATACTTTAGATAAGTATTCCCCCCCTCTGTCAGTTCTTAGAGTCTGCACTTTTTGTCCTGTTGCATTTTCAACCATGTTGACATAATGTCGGAAATGCATAAAGACATCAGATTTGTTCTTCAAAGCATACACCGAGGCATATCTGGAAAAGTCATCAATAAAAGTAACAAAATACCAATGACCTCCCAAGGATTGTGTCCTCATTGGACCACATACATCACTGTGAATGAGCTGCAATTTGCGGACAGCTCTAACAACTCTATCCTTTTTGAAAGCCTGACGATGCATCTTTCCCAAAATACATCCCTCACACACATGTCTGGGAGGAGTCTCTAAATTAGGTAGGGCATCTACCATTTTCAGCTTCTGAAGTGCCATGAGACTGCCATAATTTACATGCCCAAACCTGGCATGCCACAACTCTGCATCCTGCATAGCAGATGTAGAGGTAGAAACAACACATGCACTGTGCCTCTCATAAGGATCAAGACGGTACAAACCGCGACATAAGGTCCCTGTAGCAACCAAAGCAAAGTCACTTTCCCTGTCACGGACCATACATTTAGTATCCTCAAAGGAAACAACCAGCCCTCTCTTTGCAAAAGAAGACACTAAGAGAAGATTCTTCTTTATCCCAGGCACATACAATACATCCTGAAGGAGAAATTCTGAGCCATTAATGGCTGTAAGCATAACATCCCCTGTGCCCTGAACTGGATAAGAAGCATTATTTGCACACGTAACCTTTCTGCCACAAGAAGAAGGTACCATCTTGCCAAACAAATCCTTTCTGGACGTGATGTGCCTTGAGGCACCACTGTCAAAGAACCATACATCACCACTTTCACTCACACTGAGTGAATGAACCTCATTTGAGGGATCATAGCTGCAAGTAAAGAAGCACCAATCCTCTTCCACAAGGTTGACTGTGGCATCATCTTTCTTGTTATCCACATCTGAAGAGTCTTCAACTGAATTACCAGACTCTTTCTTCTTTTCCTTGGCTATCCTCTTATAACATTCATGAATATAGTGACCTGGCTTCTTGCAGTAATGGCACTTACCCTTCTTTTTAGGTTTCTGTGCATCATCCTTCTCTTTACTAGATGGCTGTCCTGATTCTGACTTAGGCTTATATGCACCAGATTTTCCTTTGCCCTTGTTCTTGGCAAAGAATGCTTGCTCACCACCTCTTTGCATGACATTTTTCCGAGTCTGCTCTTCCTGCAGCAAAAGTCCAACCAAATCCTGAAAGGATAGAGGGACTGGATTACCCCTCATGGACAAGTGAAGAGATGTATGAAAACCCAAATAAGAGCTCGGTAAAGAGTTAAGTGTAGTGGTGACCATCTCAGCATCAGAAATGATTTCATCAATATTCAAGAGCTGTTCTCTCAAATCCTGAATCTTCGTAAGATGATCCTGCATAGAATCACCCGCATCCATGCACAAGTGTGATAGTTCCCGCTTCAAAAAGGCAACTCTAGCCTCATTGCGAGCCTGATACATGTGCTCCAAAGTATCCCATGCAGCCTGAGATGTCCTGCATGAACGGATATGCGGAATAATGGACCTCTTAACTGAAAGTGCAATCAAAGAGAGTGCCTGAGCATCCGTGGAATCCCACCTAGTTTGTTCCTGTGTAGGTGCCTGAGGAGCTGGTAGTACAACCTGCTGCTTGCCATGTTGTGGAGGGGTAGCTGGGGCCACATGCATAGGCCTTGCCTCAACTCCACTTACATAATTCCACAAATTCTTTGCAACTAGCAGATTCCTGATCATAAAGCTCCACAGGGAATAGTTGGTTCCATCCAACTTATCTTCCTGGGCTAAAAACCCAAACACATCAGCGGTGTTCTGTGCCATGAGAGCAAACTGTAACCTGCAAAAGAGACTGACTGCACAAGAGTCCACAAATATTGCTGGAGACTGTCTGTTTCACACAGATAGACAGCACAGCAACAAAAGCCCCAAATTTCTGGTGGCTCAAATTTCTCTGATTCCCACAAAAAACCAGTGGGAGCTGTCACAGATTGTGCAGCAACACAAAAACAGCAAAAGCCCCAAATTTCGGACTTGATTTGCTGACAAAATTCACAGTTAAGCTCCAAAATTCAGCAGGTAGACTCACCCGAGTTGCTGCTGCAGATTGCTGAGGTACGAACTGATGCAGAAGACGGTACAGAAGGCTGTACGGACAGCAAACAGCAACCAGCAGGTGCTGTACGAAACTGTACGGACAGAAAACAGCAGATAGGGCTGTATGACAGCTGTACGGCTGCTGTACGATCAGAAAACAGCAGCAAAACTGGTCGTACAGACCTGTACGGACAGAAAAACAGCAACCAGCAGCCACACGTGCTGCACAGATGCTGTACGGCCTGTAGAAAAGCGACCAGCACTGCTTTTTGCACCAGAACAGTGCCCGAGACACACAGAAAGCAGTCGCCCAGGTCTGTAGAAGGAGGGCGACCTGTTTTTCAGCACCAGAAGCAGGCGACCAGCACAGTAGAGAGTGTTCTTCGCGACGAAAGTGCTTCACCAGCAGTAGGGAAGGCGGGAGCAGGAACAACAACCAGCTCTGATACCAATTGTGAGTGAGAGATGGTGTGGAGCACGTGAAGAAACAGAAGAAAAACGTGTGGAGACCTGGAGCAAAACGATGGAGCTCAAAATATGAAGCTAAGTTTGTTACAAAACTTAGGGCATATAATAACCCTAACTGGTGCCCGTTTCACATAACGGTAAGTTGGGCGCCTTATTGGGCGCGGGGAAAAAACCTCACTTAAAGTGAGTAAAAAGTGCCCGGCCGGTCCTAATACATTGGCCACTGCCCATAATAATGTCAGGACTTTATTTCTAACAACTCTGCTCTATATACACAAGAAGATCCCGAGATATGATACAAATGAGGTATGGGGGCTGAGGACCTATATATACCTCCCATAGAGGGCAGTCGGCCAGCATAAAGAAAGCCCATGACTGATAAAAGGTCCCACGATTGCATAAATGCAGTCGGCCAGCAAACAGGTGCCCACGACTGATGAAATCCAGTCGGCCAGCAGCCCAGTAGCCCACGACTGATCAACATGGAGTCGGCCAGCACTGGGGTGCTCCTGGCATCACCTGGCAGCCCTCCCAAGCTTTAGAAAAAATGGAAAAAATAGGGGAAAATAACGGAGAGTGGGGAAAAATGATAAAACACCTCATAAGGGCGGGCACACCCACAACAAAGGCCCTGGTGTATATATCTAGACAGGAGATGACTTCTAACAAGTTTATGGTTCCCACCCCTCTCGTTCGCAGGCCCGTGAATGGCTTCTAGCAGCTCTCCCTTCGGAGCTGCTTGTGCACTTTCAGGATACTCGTTTACTTGGTCGAGGCTTCTTCCAGGTGGACTTTTATTCTTCAGAAGCTACTTCTCAGGCTTTGGCTAGCAGCCCCTTTCCTCTTGGTCCTAGGAAGATTTTCTTCTTTCATTACCAGGTGGGCTTTGATCCAGTGGTGGAGGATCAGCGCCTTACCCCGGTCTCACTACGGTTCCCTGCTCTTCCTCAGTCCTATTGGAAGCTTACCAATGTAGTAAAGCTGAGTCGATGGAAGAAAGTCCTGTGGTGGTGGGGGGAGAGAAAGAAAGAAAGAAGGAAAGATATATTAAGCGTCTACTAAAGACCCAATGGGCCTATGAGACCAAAGTGATACAATAATTTCCATGGCATATCTCATCATGGAATGGAAAATAAACAGAAACAAAATATAAACATATCTAGCTCATTGAGGTGATACAAAACTATCCATGGAAACTCATCATGGAATGGAATGCTAGGAACATAGAAACATGAGAGCAACATCAGCCCTGAGTAGATGGTATACCACTCTTCAAAATATCAAGCATGGGGCTAATGAGGATGGCCGAGAGGTCTTTGTCACCATTTGGTCCCTTCACCAGTCTTCACCAGTGTTTCACACACTGGGTGGAACCAAGGTATGAACGGGGATTTTCCACAGAAGAAAGCTAGAGTATTTTACTGGCATGGTTTGGCCTGAAAGATGGCCATACAGCATGAGCAGCATGGAATTTTATTGAATAAATTGACTTATAATATTTATAAGTCGGTGTGTTCACACATCATCAAAGACGGGCTCAACATATTATTATTTTGGGCATGGACAGGTGGACAAAAGGAGGCGCCTAGATGAAACTTGGGCATCAAGCCAGGAAAAGCATAAAAGTTGATATTTTTGGGCTAAAACTTGGAGTACAAGCCAAGGAAAGCATAAAGTTGATATTTTTGGGCCAACCCGGTTATTTTTGGCAAAAAGGGGAAAAGTACTTCAAATATAGCTAGTCGACTTCATTAAAAGGAGCGGGGGGCTTCTCTTTTTGCCATGTGCGTCTCTCTTGGAGTTTTTCTCTCTGTCTCTCTTCTGCTGGCCAATTGCAAATTTTCTCTCTTCTCTCTTGTGCTGGCCGTACATCAGGCAGTTCTCTCTCTCTTCTGGCCTTGTCATGGGCAGATTTGGGCTTGTTTATGGAGCAGATTTGGCATGGAATTCGGGTCTGTTTTGGCCTCCGTATCGGGCTGTTTTATGGACTGATTACGAGCTGAATTCATGGGACTGTTTTGAGACAGTTTTTGGATGGCTTTTGGTGCCGTGTTTATATCTTGGCTCTAGATTGAGATCTGGGCAAGAGTTGTGCTGATGCTTTGTGGAAAATCTGGTGTTGATTGCACCCGCACCTTGATATCTTGTAAAATCTTCTGTATCAATAAAGAAGTTCCTACGGGGGCTAGCCGTTTCAGCTTAGTGCGATGGTATTGCATTCTTTATGGTTCTTCCGCTATGTTTCCATGCTGTGTTTGGTATATTTGAAGTGTTGGTCTATTATTATTTATTGTTCTGGGTAGTTCCCCTACTTGTGACAGTGGTATTAGAGCATCGGCTTTCTTGGAAGCAAGAGGCTTTCTTCCAACAATCAGAAAGAGAAAAGATCAGAAGTGGGGACTACACTGACCAACAGTTTTGCTATTGAGCTTATGGAAGCAGTCATGAGCATGAGCAGTAGACAGCTTGGTCTAAGGATTTATGGATTCACAGATTTTATCCTGGGAATATGCAGTTGGTTTTATGTACTCGGTGGAGTATGTTTTTGGCATCCCTTTATTTGGGATGCAGTGGATTTCTTGAATTTATGGATCGAGAATTTTCTATGGATTTATATCGATGGGCGAAATGCCTATAAAACTATTTGTTGCAGACATGTTTATGGAGAACCAGGATATTTATGCTTGTGGCTTATTCTTATCTTATCTTCTACACTTGAGTCCACCTCTCCTTCCAGGTCTGTGATCAGGATACCACCACAGAGTGCACGTGTTAGAGTGAACTTTAGCCCACCTCCTCTAAGGTGTGTGGTCGGAGTACCAACATGGAGTGCATGTGGTAGAGTGAACTTGAGCCCATCTCTCCTCCAAAGTGTATGTTCAGAGTACCGACATGGAGTGCATGTGGTAGAGTGGACATGACGCCTTGTTGGCTGGGGACTTATGTCTATGCCAAGGGTCATGTGATCTGGATTCACTCATGAAAGAGTGGTAGTCTTGGTGAGTGAAGCTTCGTGGAGGGGGAAACCCTGGCGGGCATGTTCATTCATGGAAGGGTGGTAACCATGGTGAGTGAATTCTATGAACTCATGGAAGGGTGGTAACCCTGGTGAGTGTCGCATGAACTCATGGAAGGGCAGTCGCCCTGGTGAGTGAAGTCTTGTGAAAGGGGAAACCTTGGCTAGCATGTATGGTTTCATGGAAGGGTTGTTGCCCTGGTGAACCATATGGCTTGGGCATGCGTATGGATCATAGGGGTGGTGCCCTTATGCAGTCCAATGGCATGACAAGATGTTTTGTGGCTATGTATGCTGCTTCTTTATTTTTGCGGGTACTTAAAGCTACTTATGAGTTTATGGATATTTGGGACGCAGTTGGCTCTTGTGCCCGTGTAACATGCGGAAGCTCTGGGGAGTCTTCTTTCAGCCCTAAACACTCTTGGAAACCTTCTGATGCAAAACGCACCATCTGATGCAAAAGCACAGGTAGACAGAGAGTAGAGAGAGAGAGAGAGAAGTGCTGGAAATTCAGTATATACTATGGTACAAAAAGGTACATATCTTGCAGCCCTTGGTTGCCTTCATAAAAAGGTGGTAAAACACCAAAACCTGTCCCCTATGGGACCTCTAGTGATCCCAACCCCTAGTGGGTTTGAATGAATAAGACATTGAGCAAGGGGGGCTATTTATAGCCCCTTGGAATAAATGGTGAACTGGCCGACTGCTGGTCGGCCAGTTCATACTTCATTAATACCCTTTTTAAGCACAGCCGACTGGATATCCTCCTGCGCATGCTGCTTGTGTATGATGCGCCTGCTGCCCACTCTTTGCTGACGTCAGCCGACAGCTCTTCTGGCAGCCAGCATCCTCTGTCCTGCAACCGACAGCCCTCTGATCCATGCTTTGCTCCAAGTCCTGCTCCATGTCCATCTTCTACTGGTTCATGGTCTTTATCTGTTGCCTCTTCTGGATCTAGCCCTGGAAATGTCCATGGCATCTGTGATGCACATGACATCCCCCTCTGCTAAACTTGATGACGGGAATCCAACCTGCTCTTGGATGACTGTCATCATCCCAATCCTGTCCCGAAGTCCCTCTGTCATCATCCATCCCTGGCAAACCTTTTTCTCTGAAAATCCGGTCTGTTCTCCAAACCACTCTGTCTTTGATGAAGATCTATGCATCTGGTCTTCCTCTAGTCCACAATCCATTCCTGCCCTGACTCTGAACACGGTCTTGGTCTTCATTCCTGGAACTGAGTCTGGCACTCTCACATCACCCTTGGAGGATCAACCTCCCTTGGGACTGTTACCTGAGAACCTATCTGGCTCACGGAACTGCCATCCCCATCTGGCACTGTGGAACACCACCGACAAACCTCCTGGGAGTTCTTCCCCATATGTGTTCTTGCCTTGGGCTTTGAATCCGTGTACTTTCCTGTACCTTGGACCTGTACACCATCATCTGGGACTGAATCAGTGATTAGCTTGGCTGAGCCTGATGCTCTGATACCAATGTAACATGCGGAAGCTCTGGGGAGTCTTCTTTCAGCCCTAAACACTCTTGGAAACCTTCTGATGCAAAACGCACCATCTGATGCAAAAACGCAGGTAGAGAGAGAGAGAGAGAGAGAGAGAGAGAGAGAGAGAGAGAGAGAGAGAGAGAGAGAGAGAGAGAGAGAGAGAGAGTGCTGGAAATTCAGTATATACTATGGTACAAAAAGGTACATATCTTGCAGCCCTTGGCTGCCTTCATAAAAAGGTGGTAAAACCAGAGTCACACGGGGACGCGGGGACGGCCCTTAGGGACGCGGGACGCGGGTCGCGGGGACGGGGACGACCGGGGACGGGGGGGGACGCGCAGGGGACGCCGTGCAGAATGGGGACGCATACAGTCGTCCCGGGGACGCGTTCCCGAAACGCGGGACGGGCAGGGGACGCAGATAGGGGACGTAGACAGGGGTTATAAATGGTCAGAAAATGGCCAGAAACGGCCAGAAACGGGCAAATTTCCAGCTATGAAAGAATGCACACTTTAGGACTTTTCTCCACACTCAAGTTTGAAGCTTCAAGCCTCATTGCTCAAGCCTCAAGCTTCCAAAGTTCCAAGTTCCATTGTCCAAGCCTCAAGGCCCAAGTGGCAAGTTAGCCCTCTCTCTCTCTCTATACTATCTACATTGTGCCAACTTCCAAGCCATCTCTCTCTCTCTCTCTCTCTCTCTCTCCAAGTTCCATGATCCATCCCTCTTGAGACTTGCAAGCCTCAAGAGTCAAGCGGCAACTTGCAACTCTCTATTGCACCCTTCTTCCCTCTCTCTCACACTATCATCATTCATGGCATCTCAAGGTGAAGGCGCCGCCGCCACATCTTCCGTTGCGAGCTCTTCACGAAGGAGGCCGGCGGTGCACACATGGTCATGGTGGGATGAGGTCCACTACACTAGTCGTGGAGTGGGCGGTGGTTCAAGGGCATGGAATTGCATGATCTATTGTGATCTATGATTCTATCATCTATGATCTATCTAGTATCTCTATTTTGTACCCACTCTTTTTTGTAACCCTCACTGCCCATGAGGCATGTACTTATCTCTTTGTATCTATCAGACTATCAATCACATAATCAGTGTGCCATCGATGTTTTATTAGCGCATTTTGCTCAAAATGACTCTTGTTTTTTTGTCTATTCGGTGTAAAATTTTGTTCAAAGTGTGTCTCTATATGTATGTCATGCATACAACTCCTAAATTGCTTTTAAAAAAGAGGTTTTTTTTTGCCGTTCCGGACCCCGTCCCCGGGACGGCACTTCCCCCTCCCCCTCCCCGTCCCCGTCCCCGTCCCCCGTCCCCGTCCCCCGTCCCCATGTGACTCTGGGTAAAACACCAAAACCTGTCCCCTATGGGACCTCTAGTGATCCCAACCCCTAGTGGGTTTGAATGAATAAGACATTGAGCAAGGGGGGCTATTTATAGCCCCTTGGAATAAATGGTGAACTGGCCGACTGCTGGTCGGCCAGTTCATACTTCATTAATACCCTTTTTAAGCACAGCCGACTGGATATCCTCCTGCGCATGTTGCTTGTGTATGATGCGCCTGCTGCCCACTCTTTGCTGACGTCAGCCGACAGCTCTTCTGGCAGCCAGCATCCTCTGTCCTGCAGCCGACAGCCCTCTGATCCATGCTTTGCTCCAAGTCCTGCTCCATGTCCATCTTCTACTGGTTCATGGTCTTTATCTGTTTGCCTCTTCTGGATCTAGCCCTGGAAATGTCCATGGCATCTGTGATGCACATGACAGCCCGTGTCTAGTTATATTATGGAATTATGGATATTTGAGACAGTGGCTCTTGTGCCTGTGTCTACATATTTATATTTGGCTCTTGTGCCTGTCTAGTTATTATCCGGTTTATGGAATTATGGATATTTGAGACACAGTTGGCTCTTATGCCTGTGTCTAGTTATTATTAGAGTTGTTGACTTGGGATATGGATAAAGTTTCGATACGGTTGGATCTTGTGCCCGTATCTGACTTGGGATCATGGATCTGGATTTATGCCTATAATGCTAGAATTATGAAATATTTCGGATTGGCAGTGCATCGGCTAAGTGGCATCAGGTTTATACAATTGCGGACAACTGCTTTATAAGACGGAGGGGATGCCACCATTTGGTCCCTTCACCAGTCTTGACCAATGTTTCACACACTGGGCAGAACCAAGGTGTGAACGGGGATTTTCCACAGAAGAAAGCTAGAGCATTTTACTGGCATGGTTTGGCCTAAAAGATGGCCATACAGCATGAGCAGCATGGGATTTTATTCAATAAAGTGACTTATAATATTTAAAGTCGATGTGTTCACACATCAGTAAAGATAGGTTGGACATATTATTATCTTGGGCATGGACAAGTGGACAAAAAGAGGCGCCTAGATGAAACTTAGGCATCAAGCCAGGAAAAGCATAAAAGTTGATATTTTTGGGCTAAAACTTGGAGTACAAGCCAAGGAAAGCATAAAGTTGATATTTTTGGGCCAACCCGGTTATTTTTGGCAAAAAGGGGAAAAGTAGTTCAAAGATAGCTAGTCGACTTCATAAAAGGAGCTGGGGGCTTCTCTTTTTGCCATGCGCATCCCTCTTGGAGTTTTTTTTTCTCTCTCTCTCCTCTGCTGGCCGACTACAGACTTTCTCTCTTCTCTCTTGCGCTGGCCGTACAGCAGGCAGTTCTCTCTCTCTTCTGGCCTTGTCATGGGCAGATTTCGGCCTGTTTATGGAGTAGATTTTGGGGCTGATTTGGCACAGAATTCAAGTCTGTTTTGGGCTCTGTACTGGTCTGTTTTATGGACTGATTATGAGCTGAATTCATGGGACTGTTTTGAGGCAGTTCTCTCTCTCTTCTGGCCTTGTCATGGGCAGATTTCGGCCTGTTTATGGAGTAGATTTTGGGGCTGATTTGGCACAGAATTCAAGTCTGTTTTGGGCTCTGTACTGGTCTGTTTTATGGACTGATTATGAGCTGAATTCATGGGACTGTTTTGAGACAGTTTTTGGATGGCTTTTGGTGCCGTGTTTATATCTTGGCTCTAGATTGAGATCTGGGCAAGAGTTGTGCTGATGCTTTGTGGAATATCCAGTGCTAATTGCATCCGCACCTTGTTATCTTGTAAAATCTTCTCTATCAATAAAGAAGTTCCTACGGGGGGCTGGCCGTTCCGGCTCAGTGCGGTGTTATTGTATTCTTTATGGTTCTTCTGCTATGTTTCCATGCTCTGTTTGGTATATTTGAAGTGTTGGTCTATTATTATTTATTGTTTCGGGTAGTTCCCCTACTTGTGACAGTCCACCTCAACGATGTCAGGTGGAAAGGTAGCTCGATGGCGGTGGAGCATGTCCTCGATTTGAAGCTGATGAGAGAAAGAAAGAAAGAAAGAAAGATATATTAAGCGTCTACTAAAGACCCAATGGGCCTATGAGACCAAAGTGGTACAATAATGTCCATGGCATATCTCATCATGGAATGGAAAATAAAACAGAATGAAAACATAAATATAGCTATCGCATTGGGGTGATACAAAACTGTCCATGGAAACTCGTCATGGAATACTAAGAACATAAAAACATGGGAGCAACATCAACTCCGAGTAGATGGTATACCACTCTCCAAAATGTCAAGCATGGGTGTTGACAAGTATGGCCGAGAGGTCTCCCTCAGCTATGTCATGTGGAAAGGTAGCTCGATGGTGGTGGAGCATGTCCTGGTGGATCTGGAGTTGATGAGGTGATCGTGGCCGATGGGGCCACGCTGGAGTGCAGAGACTCGGTCCGAGGTAACTCCTCTCGGGCGAGGTAGGTCCAGAGCAGCTCGTGGAGGGTCCACAAGATCCACTATGTCGGTGTCCTCCACCTCCTGGGTCAGGAAGAAACTGGTGATGGTTGGCTGCTGAGGTAGGGGGTGGGGTGGCTGGGGCTTGTGTCTCAAGAAGGTGTCCCTATGTCTGCGGAGCTCAAGCAGGAAGAGGCCCAGGCAACGTTGCTCGTGGAAGTCAATAATCTTGGAGAGTGGACCGAATCCCTCATGAAATAGATAGTGAAACCTCCCGTGGATCTCATAGTATACTTAGCAGCGGCATATGTAATGCTCCTCTGTCTTGACCTCTGTGTGGCATAGTTGGCAGATCCTCTCCTCTGTGGGTGTCCGTACGAGCTTCCCGGCTCTGAAGATGTGCTCAGCTCTACCTATCTCCACTCTGAGGCGGTGGGAAGAAACCCGTATCTGGCCAATCGCAATCCGCATGGCATGGGACATGTGAACACTCAAGTAGCCCGGCTCCTAGATGAATCCATCCTCAGTGAGTGTGAGGAAGTGGTCTCTGTAAAAGTGCATCTTTGTGGGGAGCTCTGGGGTGTGATCCATGTGCAATGTGTGTAGAGGCTTAGAAGATCTGACTGGATAACCTGGTTGGTATCGTCGTGAGACCGCTGGAAAAAAGGGGAGTCCAAACTGTACTGAAGGGGGGGTAGGCGGTCCATGCAGAGCCCATATACTGAGAACCAAGTGGAAACTAGTGCATACCATACTCCAGAGTGTCCCTCAAGTGCTAGCTGTCTGGTGGACTCCAGGGCAAGCCTCGGGTACTTGTGGGGATCCATGTGATTGATGCGATGAAGGTATGTGACTGTCTGGAAGAGTGCCTCCACTACCATCGGGGCTGCAGCAAACTCTGCCTGGATAATTTGGTGTGGGATTGATGGTTTGCTGCGGCATACGGGAGAACATCATGACCTGGGGCCTCTCAACTCGCTGCCAATCCTCATCGGATAAATCTGGCCCCCAGAAAGCTGCTCCATACATCAAGGTTGGTGTGACGAGGGTGTCAAAAAGCCAACCCTTCGTCCTGGGGTCTTGGAAATGTGCTTGGAAGCATTGCCGCTCAAGTAAGCTCAAGGCTGCATATCCCCGCGTCACTCTAGCATGTGCTGCGGGAAGCATGGTAAAGCTTGGGCCACTGAAAGTGACACCAAGGTAGACATAGGATGAGACAATCTCCACAGGTTCCCCTCTATATGTGAAGCTCAAAGTCATATAAGGCATCCAATTGTCTCTGAGGTCCCGCTGAGTGCAAAAGTCATATAAGGCATCCAATTGTCTCTGAAGCCCTTCGGCTGAGTCTGAGAGGAGGACGATGTCATCTGCATAAAGTAGTATGGGGATCAATATGCCTGCCAGTGTGGGACCAGCCCCCGGTAATCCATCAATGAAGCTCGAGATCTCATCAATGTAGAGGCCGAAAAGAGTGGGTGATAGAGGGCAGCCCTGCTTCACCCCAATGGTGCTGGAAATCTCCTGTGATGTACCTCCTGGGGCTCTCACTCGTCCGGTGACAGACTCAGAGAGGGCGATGATGCTCCAAACCATGTCAGATGGGACTCCGATCTCTTGTAGACGGTGTAAGAGGCGGGCTCGGGGTACAGTATCAAAAGCTTTGTGGAAATCCACAAAGCAGCAGTAAATCCTCTGGTGTCGTGCTCTACCCTCCTCAATGATGGCACGGAGGGTGAAGATGTGGTCAAGGGTAGAGTACCTCCTCCGAAAGCCTGCCTGTCCTGAGGCTATGCATCCGTGGCTCTCTGCAAATGAACTGAGCTCCGCCTCTAGCACTGATCCGTAGAGTTTGGCCAATCATGATCGTCCTGTAGTTATTAGGATCAAGTGGATCTCCGGCTTTGAGGATTGGGCTGATGGTGTTGGTGGACCAAGAGGGTGGAAATCCTTCACAAAGGGCTCTATTGAACATGTAGGCTAGTAGGGGCGCTAGGGTATCATGGGCATGCGAGATGTACTCGGGAGTGAGTCCCTCATGATCTTGGGCTCGCCCATTGCGTAGTCTACGAAGGGCCTTGAGGACCATGCCCTTTGTGAAGAAGGTGGAGGTGGTGGGGCGGGGGTCTGGTGGTGGGGGATATGATAGAGGGAGCATGCATAGGAGTGCCATGTGTCTGGGCAGGTGATAGGTGTGGGAGGGTGATGTTCTCGGAGTTTCCTCCATGCCTCTTTGCAGTTCGACCCTAAGAAAAGTTGGTATAACTCATACTCTTTCCGAGCATAGAACTCCCGTTTCTTGCATTGGGTGAGCCGTTGAGAAATCCGTTGCGCTTGGCGCTTTGTGATTTGCCCAATCCGTACCTCATGCTTAAGACGGGAGTGTGTGGCCCGACATTCGTCATCATACCAACAGTTCTGGGGCATGGAACCGCAAGGTGGCTTGGCGGTAGACCGCCGCGTGCAGATGAAAGAAGCTGTGGCGGATGTGTGGAGTATGGTGGTGAGTTGTGTTGTGAGGGTGGATAGGGGGACAGTAGGTTCCACATCTTGGAGTTGGCGGTAGATGTGGTTGGAGTAAACAAGGTCAAGCTCGTGATCAAAGAGGACCTGAGTGTAATGTGAGATGGGGGGAGGTGGTGGAGGGACGGGTGGTGTGCAGGTAAGAGTGAAATAGAGGTAGGCATGGTTAGCTTCAAAAGGGGGTGGCAGAATGGAGAAGTCAGGGATAATGTGTGCCAAAGCCGGAGATCCCATAAGGTAGTCCACAGTGCTAGTACCTCCTGAGCGAGGGAAGGAGGTGAGGGCGCCGGAGGAGGGCCATTGGGACATCCCGTTATAGATAACGATACCATGTGCAGCTCCCAGCTCTAAGAAATATCTCCCGAACACTCTGACCTCCTCACGGTCTTGTGATGATCACTGTAGCCCTGTGTCAGTGATGTCCAGCTCCTAAAGTCTGATAGGGTCGTCTAGATCGAGTAGTGGGACTTGCTGACTTCCTGTCCTGGCGTTGAAATCCCCGAGTAGGAGGACTTCCCCCAACTCTGAGAACTCCATGATATCCTCATATAATGGTAAGTACGGTGACTGGCCATGTTGTGCGGCGTAAGGGGAGTGGCGTGGTGCAAAATAACACACAGCAATGTGGATGACTCTGTCTCACTGCTAAGTTGTAGCCGCACCCAAAGATATCGTGCATCCTCGTCCTTCCGGACAATGCTGAGAATGTGTCGGAGATGGGATCTAAAAAAGACAGCTACCCCCCCCCCCTCTCGCCACGTACTCCTCCTGATGTGCGGGTTTCGCCTCGAAAAGCCGACTCCCACTCATACCCGGCTATGTATGGTAAGCCCCTCTCAGGGATCTGATGAGTCTCTGTAAAAAAAAAAATTTGACATCCCTGCTTGTGAGAATCTCGCTCAAGCCTCCTGGATCCGACCACAGCATGCCATTGCAGTTCCATAATGCCAACCCCAGGTGTTTTGTCTCATAGACCCCGCGTCCCTATTTGGGACGGCGCTCAGTGATAATGACTCTACCATCTCTGAAGAGAAATGAAATGAAATGAAATGTTATATTACCGTCTTCAAAAGGCCAAAGTGACCCATGAGACCAAAGTTACAACCATGTGATATCTGATACACTGTCTGGAAAAGAAAAGAAAGAACTGAAGGTAAGTAGAGAGAGAGAGAGAGACAGAGATGTGACAAAGCTCAAGAGATAGAGTATTGCGCGACTCAAGGATGATTAGATTGATAGATGTGTAGTTTACTTATGAAGTACAATGCTTTTGTAGGCTAGGGAGTAGCCTTATCTTTTGACACATAGCTGGACACATCACATTCTGGAAACGCACGCGCACACACACACATACTAATGACACATGGCACACTTATTATCCTATGATTCATAGGGAGTTTTCACATGCTCATAACAAGTACACTCATATAGAGGGTGTTCATACCTAAGAGGGCATTCCCACCTACTAGACTCCAAATATCCAACACTGATGTGGCAGGTCGTGAACATGTGTTTATATTGGTTGACCACCAGTAGTCGTGTGTATATATACAATCATCATAATCATTTGCACTCAAGGATAGAGCCATGCAGATACCTGGTGAGGAGAGCATATGCACTATGTGCCAACGGGACGTCGAGTCAGAGGAGCACTTCATATACAGATGCACCGTATATTATGAGATTCGAGGGAGGTTCCTCTGTCTCTTCAGAGAGGGGTTTGGACCCTTATCTAGGATCATGGATTACCCAGATCAGTGGTGCTTAGGCCTCTTCCAACTAGAGCCTCATCGCCACAACGACTCACTGATTAGGGAGTCGAGACCCCGTGGGAGATGTCCACCCTAGCCTAGGCAACCATCACTCAATTCTTCCGACCACAAGAGGATACCGCACCAGCCATGGATGACATACCCACAGCCTCATCGAGCCACACACTCTCGAGTGCTCGTCCCCCCATTGGACCCCACTTTGGTGTGACTCTAGATGAGGCCACAGCACTAAAGTGAGCGCGACGTCCTAGACTCCTTGGACCTCGCCAGCAACATAGACATCAGCCCCAACTTGAGGAGATCTTGGAGAGGCACAAAGCCACCTTCCCACGCCCAGCAGATTTGCAGAGCCTTCTATAGGCTAACCCCATACTTGATATCCTTGATGGGCCGCTCCTCCTATAGGGGGGTTAGCTTCATAGACTGTATGACGATGATGGTCCCATTTTGTATCATATGGCTCGGATTTGACATTCCGAGCTCATAGCTCTAGTCTTTGTTTTCTTTTGTACCATGATGAGATTATATGGACACAACTGTATCACTTTTGGTCTCATAGATCCAATGGGTTTGGTGAAGACGTTTAATATAACATTCTTTCTTTCCTTCTCTCTTTCTCTCACTCTCTCTTTTTCATCATACGCCCATGCTACATGGACACACATCTGTCATTTGGGGTGAAATGTGCGATTGGATAGATCCGCACCTCATCCCATCAGTTGAGAGTGGAGACAACCAGATATGGGCCGGGGGTAGGGACAAGATATGCTAGCTTTTTTCATACAGAGGTTGAGATTGACAAAGTGCCAAACAATGAAAGAGAATTGAAGTTCACAAATACAGGATGCACAGGAACTGAAGGAAGATCATATACACCAAAAGGTGGTTACAAAGCTGGAGTAGGCAGCACGAGGCACATCGTAGGTGCAGCCAAGATCCTAGAATATGCGGGAAATGAGATGATACAACTGAGGGCAAAGCCCATGCTTATATAGCACCTATAGAGCCCAGTCGGCCAGCATAAAGCAGGCCGATTGGAGCATAAAATAGAACATGCCAGAAAAAGGTGTCAAAAATGTGGGAAAAATCCAAAAAATATGGGAAAATTTCCTAGGCTGGGAGAGGTTCTCTAGAGGTGCAGAAATAGTGGGGAAGCACCCAGAACAATGGAGATGACCCCTCCAACAGAGACAGAGGCCAGCTATATATTCCGATTGCCCAGTATACTATGAGATCAGAGGGAGGTTTCATTGCCTCTTTCGGGATGGATTTGGACTACTTTCCAGGATCATGGATTTCCCAGACCAAAGATGCCTAGGACTCTTCTTTTTGGAGCTCCACAGACACAGGGTGTCTTTATTGCGGCCCAACCCAGCTAAATCTGCCCGAGGACCAGTACAGAGAACTCTCACTGACTTCTTCTTGACTAGAGTTCCGAGAGCAGATCCACCCACTACACTCGATCTCCAAGTTGATGCACGAGCCCGGCAGAGAGGAGTGACAATAGACACAGCTATCGAGCTAGGACTTTCTCCCGTCGGCTCAGCTTTACTACAGTGGGTACCATAATGTAGCGCCCTATGCGGGATATTTTAAGGTGATGTAAGAGCTTGATGCTCTTTGTATTGGGATCAACTTTGGCATTTCAGCTCTTGTTCCTTTCTAGTACCCATGATGATGTATTCCATGGACATGATGTTCATGTAATCTTTTGGTCTCATAGGTCATTTTGGCATTTTGTAGACATTAATATAACTTTCTTTCTTTCTTTCTTTCTCCTCCATCTCTTTCACTCTGTGAAGCACCATGTAATCACAATAGACCCGGTCACTTTATAATAGATGAGGAACACTGCGTCTTTCCCAAACAGGTTTGTGCACACCCCCGTCCACAATAAATCCAAGCATTGTCGAGGCAAACCAAACAATGTCACAAATAAAATAAATGTCACGGCACGCATATGAATGCATGATGCACGTGTAGCTGGGAGGATCGCCCATCTGCTTTCTTGTACTTCCAGATATTCTGCGTGCCATCTCGGTACCCCATGTGCATATGGCCAGAATCCTCACAGGCACCATGTGTACATGTTTACATGGCCAGAATCCACATATATATTGTGGATATCACCTGACCCAACAACCACCTTGGCCCCCTTTGGGCATCCACACAGAAGTACAAAAATATCAATCCCCTCCAGGTAACCACATTGAAGTCCAAAAATGTATCCAATAAGCCATCACGAGCATCCACATCAGCCACCCATGCGGGCACTGCTGCATCGACATCAGCTTATGCCAGCTGTACACATAGGCCATATTTGTCTCCCAGAGAGTCTTGAGGCACCCATCACGAGCATCCACATCAGCGGACACTGCTGCATCTACATCAGCTTATACCAGCTGTACACATAGGCCATATTCGTGTCCCAGAGAGTCTTGAGCAACCAGGCCTGCTCCAACTTACATGCCAGACGTCCCCAACCCAGAGTGTCGAGGATCTACACCACACAAAGATAAATCCATGAGATTCTCTGACGACATGACATGCCTTCGCCATGCCGTCAAGAGGCTTATGGAGTCATGTTTCAGTTTTCAGTTATCATGTTCTTTTTTAGTTTTTCCATGGCATTGTGTATACCCATGGTATCATTGTACCATTCATGGTTTCATAGGCGCTTCGGGTCTTTTGTAGACGTCAATATATCTTTCTTTCTTTCTCAGTCACTTAAATTTCAATGACCTTTCTCTTTCTTTCTTTCTTTCTTTTGTCGATTCACAAAGGTCTCCTGCCTGACTTTTACTACATTGTACATAGTTGTGGGACAGTGAGGGAAGAATTAGTATCAAACATGCCCCAGCTGTTTTTAAGTCTCAAGTGTCTTTACAATCTTCCATGAAGTCCTCTTGTGTAACGTGTTGTCGAGATCATTTTGGTCTGTCACGATGATGTAAATACTTTCAGATAGTTTTATATACTCATGTTGACGTGGCATGCATCTGAAGTCAAGCTGTATACTCTAACCTTCAAGGTTTGGTGGTATTTTGATTGCATTTTTCCTTTGTGATGAAGCATTGCGTGATACTGATTTGGTTTTTGCAAGTCTTTTCCTCTAATGATGTTAGATCTGAAAACAGACCCTTTTGGTACTATACTACTTGTCTGATTGTGGCATGATATAAGGTTCTGATGAAGAGGACCATTTATTGTTCTGCAGGAGTCTATTTTGGCTATCAGCTTTAGTTCCAAGGGCTCACGATATCTTTGTTCAGGTGGTACTGGGAAAGTTGTTAGGATATGGGACATGCAACGAAAGAGATGCATCAAGTGGTTGAAGGGGCACACAGACACAATCACAGGTGTAACATACAATAGCAAAGATGAGCATCTAGCTTCTATCAGTCTCAAAGGGGATTTGATTCTACATAATCTTGCATCGGGTACACGGGCGGCAGAGCTGAGAGACCCCCACGGTCAGGTAAATGGTGCAACCTCAACATGTGGTGGTCTTTTGTTTATCTTTATGTTATGAAGCAAAATTCTATCCAATTATGATTGAGTACCAATTCAATCATGCTTTTCTTTGTTGACAAATAGTTTGGTGGCTCTTCTATTATTCAATTGTTTTCTTTGGTGCAGGTTTTGAGGGTGCTGGAGTCTTCTCGATTGAGCAGACATCTCTTGGTGACAGCAGGAGATGATGGCTCTATACACCTTTGGGATACCACTGGACGTAATCCCAAGGTATCAATATATGGCTTAGTGTTCCTCTCATGTTATAAGGTTCTCGTATTAGTACAGGTGATGTTTTGGGGTCTTCACATATTATTAGGTCAGAAAGCATGCATGACTCTGAGGTTTGATGTTTTCAAGTAAGGGGTTTTTTCCAGGTGAACATGATCACTTACATTAGGTGTTGTCATTCCTAGAATTGTTTGGAGATCATCTCTCCTTGGGCTGTGAACTGTGAGTCAATGGTCTTAGATCGCTTGGGGTGCAAATCATCTTACTTGTCTCTTTTATTTTATCTGGTTGCATGTTTGGACTTAGAATGTATGTACCAGATGGCGCTAAATGGAATGCTATGAGAATAGAAAATTGCTGCGAATTCCCCCATAATGCCACTTAAAAAAACAGCATAAATTTTTGAATGAAGGGGGCGATGATTCAGTGCCATGCTAGTGGTTGCAAGGAAGAAAAATCACTGTGTTGTGGTGGCTGAGAGAATAAATTGGGTGCCTGACTTGGTTGCGAACAGGGTGCTAAAGGTTCTTAGCCTAAGGTGCTCCTCTGATTTGCACTTTTGGCTTGCATGTCTGGTTTAGGGCGACTTGGGTTAACACACAATTTCTTGGTGGGAACGTTGTAAATTTTTGTCAGTTGAAGTACCTTCCCAGGTCATTGCAATCTCTAGAACACCATGTCTTTGTCTATATCTATTCATACATCTACGCCTATCTAGCTAATATTTGTCTTTTTCGCACCCAGAATCTATTGCTAGGAAAACCGGAGGAGATGTAAGTATTTCCGCACGACGCACAATTGGGGTTGTGCAGTAACAACCCATGCTGCTCCATTTAAGTATCTAGGCAGAAAAAAATGTTCTCCGTTTTTTTTTCTTCCTATGGTATCATTATTCTGATAATAAAGAAAAGATTTGCTTGTGTGGGCTCATTAGATCGTTAGAAAATTCTCTGTAAGAAAGGAGAATTGATCATCCCTTATAAAACTAGGGATGATGATTGTGGGTGAGGAGGGATTCGAACCCTCAACCATCGTCAGGATCTAAGGGAAACCTTACCATCCTACTGCAATTTCAAGATAATTCCCCCAAAACCCATTATTTCTTTTTCAAATTTCAAAGGAACGGTAAGATTTGTGTCCCTTAGTCTATGATCCATTACTAATTCATTTAAGTCTGTGCACCACGAGGAACTCCTGTGCTACTCACTTGATGACTACTTACTTTAAGCTCTGTTATCCTCATCCAGGGCCAAAGTGGTGCCTTACAATAATATCTTGAATCTGTCCTTGCTGCATTTCCACTTGCACATGGTGTGCATCACATATTCGGACTACCAAGGTTCAAGCACCCTGTGTATGCCATGAATTGCTTAATATTTCCTGCAGGTGATATTGTGATTGATTAACTTCAGGACCTCACTGGTACATGGGTTTGAGTTTTTGCATATGGTCTCCATTATTCATGCATTTTCAAGTTTCCATTCAATAGGTTTTAGATACATGCTGTTGAAATTTCTTGAAATGGCTTTGTGCTTCAGGTATCATGGATAAAGCAGCATTCAGCACCTACTACAGGCGTGGCCTTTTCTCCTTGTAATGATAAGGTTATTTGTGAGAATATTTACTTTGATAACAACAAGGATGCCTCGATCAATGTTCTCAATTTGAAGTAAATATTAGTTGTAAGCCGCTGTCTGAGAGCTGCTCTGTGAAATGACAGATGATAATTAGTGTTGGCTTAGATAAAAAACTGTACACGTTCGACCCAGGAATGAGGAAGTTTGTACATTGTATTCCATCAGAGGCACCATTCTCCTCTTTAGCTTTCAAAGACGATGGGCTGATTTTGGCTGCTGGAACAAACAATGGTCGTGTGGTCTTCTATGATGTCCGTGGAAAGCCACAACCTTTTACGATTCTTCGTGCCTATGGTACATCTGAGGCAAGCAACAAACTCTGCTTATTGATACTATAGCATTCCTTCCTTTACCAATGCAAATTCAATATGTTAACTGACATGTTAAAGAAAAAGAAAACTATGTGGGACTCGAAGCTGAAGTGAAGAGTTGGCAAGAACTGGAAGCTGACTTTGGGCAATGCTAAATGTGGGGACAATGCTCAATGGACATGTTAAAGATTTTCTTAAAACTTAGAAATAGAAACTGAAGTGAAGGGTTGGCAAGAACTGGAAGCCGACTCTGGGCAATTCAGCCCTCACGGTCAGTCCATGTTAACCATGTACATTCCCATGGATCCCACAACCCATTCAGAAGAAACTCATAATTACCATCATGTGATCTGTGGGGTGCAAGAAAATTGCATTTGAATTTTTCTATGACATCCTTCATGATGAGCTCGATTGTCAGCTGAGGAGTTGTGACACACCCACATGTCCGGCAGCCTATGGACAGATTGGGAGCATTTTTGAGTATTTTTTGGGAAATTTTACCTGCTTGTAGGCTGTAAGGCTGCTTGACCAGCCCCAAGCCTTCCTATATAAACACAGCCTTGCCCCAATTAGTTATCATCCACATCCAGCACTTCAGGGAGTCTTTTGCTAGGTGATTTCATGTGGACCAGAGGCTTAAGCAACAGATTTGCAGCAGGCGTTAACTTCAGGCTGAGATCTAGCAGCTGTTGGTCATCTTTTGTATTTGGAAACATTTTGTACACTTTATAGAAACATTTTGTACACTTTATATTGTTCATATTATATATAGTAGGTTGAAGTTATCTCTATTGTGCTTGCAGTTGAGTACTCCGCTGCCATACAATCTCTGTTAAACTCTTGCACAAGCATAGGTATACCATAGTTGGTATTGGAGCCTAACCTTGCTTCAACTAGATTCGCGCACAGGTGGTTCTAGAGTGCAAATGTAGTATACCTTAAACGGCGAGCTATGTGGACACTCTACAGTTGGGCTCCACTATCAGTTTAGCTTGAGAGCTTATGGCTAGCCTAGGGAACCTACGATTTTTTTTTTCTTTTGTGGCACCAGTGTGCATTGATTGCTTGGATAGGGTAGAGTCCCTAGATTCCAAGAGTGTACAAGGTTCAGTGCGGGGAAAGTTTAAGGCGGAAGTTTCCAGCCAAATATCCGATGGAGAGTCTTTAGAGCTGTTAATTGCATTGGGTGGAGATGTGAGATTTATAGTGGTGACCATGTGAACTAGGGACACACCAGGGCACCTTTTTTTTCCCCCAAACTGGCCTCATGCCCAAGATCCTCCGGTAGTTCCCATTTTTTCAACGCCTGTAGGCGTGCCCACCCATAGACGCTTTTTTAATCTGCCCATAGGCAATGCCGCCGGGGAAGCACCATGTGGGATTTTGAACCCAGGACCTTGTGGTCCTAGTCAAACACCTCTACCACTTGAGCTGTCACCTCATTGGCACACTCTGGGGTACTTTTTACCTTCACACTGAAGGGTTTTCCCCCCGCGTGTGAAAACGTGTAAAGTGACTTGTTAACTCACTCACTTTTGTACTTGCACCCTTATCTTATTATTATGTGCATCTTGTTGTTTCACTGTCTTTCCTTCTGCATTTTGACTGTCTTTGTGTGCTTCATTGCCTATTAGTGGTATCAGAGCATTGGTTGCCACCCTTGGGCATGTGCATTTGCCCACCATTCTGCAAATTTAGGGTTTCTATTGATTTTAGGGTTTTTGCATAGATTCAGCATATTAGGGTTTCGATACAGCTACTATATTAGGGTTTTTGTCTTGTCTGTACAGGTCGTGGCTCTGTCCGTACAGCTACTGTACCAGCGCGATCTGTTGCCCATACACCTGCTTGCTGTACCTTCTGCAACTGTTGCACTTGCTTGCTGTACCTTCTGCACCTGTTTCACTCGACGGTACCTGATTCCACCTGCTTGTGTTCGATTGTACTTGCAGCCGTACCTTCACCCGGCTGTACCTGCTCATACACACGTGTATGCGCCTACTGAAGCATTTATGTAGCACATACATTAGGGTTTCGACACAGATTGGGGCTTTTCACAATATTCGAGAGAATTTGCAAGATTGAAGCTCCTGCACACTTGGAAATTTGGGGCTTTTGCATAAATCAGCCTTATAAATCAAAATTGGGCCTTATGCATCCCCAAATATTGGGGCTTTTCTTTTGCAAACATCGATCGACAAATTTGGGTAAAATTTGATACTGTGCCTAGCTTTTCAATCATTTTTTTGCATGTATTCAGTCTCTGGTCCATATTCAGCTCCTATAGAGAGCTTGGGCATCATAACTTGGGATTGTAGCAGAGCAGTGTGCATTTTGTGTATATGATATTTTGCATAAGCAATGGCTCAGCATGGATCAGATGTATTTGGTGTATTTGCATAGGAAGATAAGCGTGACGGGAGTAATTACTCCCTTGTGGAGCTTCATGATTAGAAATCTCTTGGTAGCCTAAGGCATGTGGGGCCTTGTGAATGGAGAGGACACCCGCCCTACTATTCAGCCAGGCATTCTAGCAAGGTGTGGTGGTAGAGGTGCTCTACAAGAAAGAAAGAAAGTTATATTTACGTCTTACAAAAGGCCCGATGGGCCTATGAGACAAAAGATGATTACAAGTATCCATGGAATATCATCGAGCAAGAGCAACTTGGTGCACCGGCTTCAACACAGGAGTAAAGGAGATGGGATGCGAGAGATGCACATGCCATGTCTCTCATTGCATTGTCAGGAGTCAAGAGGCCAATAATACCTCACATTAGGTCTTGCAGGACTGATAAACTTGCATGGGATACTATGGAAGCCATGTAGACAAGGAATGAGGCTAGAGTTGCACATGTGAAGGGGTAGCTTGGCATTCTCAAAAAGGAAGAGGGTGACGCTATGACATAGCACTTGACTAACGTCAAGGACCTTAGAGAGCAATTACTCAACATTCATGAGGTGATCCCAGACAACCAACTAATCACTACTACTTTGAATTCATTACCCCATCTTATCTTGGTTTCCGCACCTCCCTCAATCTGTCTATGTGAGGAAACCCAAATCCTCTCACATTTGAGGAGCTGGTGGGTCTGCTATTGCATGAAGAACAAACCAAGATAAACATGTCAAGTATGCATGGTGGTATTCATGCATTTGCCATGTAAGACAAGTGAAAAGGTAAGGCATCGGTGACCATATGGGGAATGGGGTCAGCACTCCAATGATTCCAATATTGGCAGATATGGAAACCCATGAACAGAAAGAATTATCTTTGCGGACCGTGTAAGCTCCCCGAACCCTGCCTGTGCCCCTGTGCCCCTGTGCCTGTGTCGCCTCTGTGCCCATTCCTTCCTCCGCCTCCCTTCTGTCCTTTCACCCCTGCCTCTGCCCGCCATCATTCCTCCGCCTCTTCCCTCTGCACAGCGAAATTCTCCTCCGCCTCCCATCATTCCTCCTCCGCTGGTCGCCCCTGCCTATTCCTCCCCTTTGTTCCTCCGCCTCATCCCTCTGCGCAGCTCATCCCTTCGCCTGTGTGTCTTGCTTCCTGTTTTTTTTTTTCTCCCTCCCTTCCTTTCTTTCGCCTTCTTGCCTGCCTCTTACCCTTGGTTCGGATTGCTCCTCATCCGGGTTCAAGTCGGCCTTCTTTTTCGATTAGCATCATGGCTAATCATTCTCCCTCGGCCGGGCGAACCATTGTTTTTCCGAAGACAAGCTCGCGGTCCTCTTCACCAAAATCGAGAAATACTCCAAAACGACCCTCATTGCTAGAATCTTTGGATCTCACCCTTCCCGTCTCCAGGCTCGGGATTGGGTCCTGGCGGCTCTGCCTTCCGACCTCGCTCCACACTTTTGAGATGTCAGGTTGCTTGGAAGAGGTTTCTTCGAGGTGGATTTTGATTCCGAGGATGCAGCCTCAGATGTTTTGAAGGGCAGCCCTTTGCCATTGGGCCCGAGGAAGATTTTTTTTCTTCCCTACTCTAGCTATTTTGACCCTGTTGAGGAAGACCAGAACCATTTCCCGATTACTCTCAGATTCCCAGGTCTTCCTCGCGCATATTGTCCTATGCTAGAGGCCATCGGGTCTGCCTTTGGGTTGGTTCTTCAAGTGCCCTCCCTCCACGCTTTGCCGACATCTTCTGCCCAGGTGGTTACTGCCTCGGCGGATGCTATCCCCAAGGTCATGGTTCTTGCCCGTGATGACTGAGAGCTTTTTAAGGACTATGTTTTGTTTCCGGGCCCTGGTGGTCTTTTGAAGCAACGTATGGAGATTGCAAGTAAACGCGATCAGTGCCGGGAGTCACTTTGCTCGAGATTGCCCTCGGGCTTGGGGTCGCAGGAGGCCTCGCAAGCGTGCTTCTCAGGCGCCACCTCCCTTGGATCCTTCTCGTCCTACAGTCCACCAGGTGTGGCGAGCTGTCTCTCACGCCCGCTCCCCTGGTACGATTGATGGGAAAACCTCCTCGCATCTTGCACCTCAGATAGATGATGTTTCTGGGCAGAGGGATGTATCAGCTCATGCTTCTTTGTAGGGAGATGATATATCAGATCAGGATGATTTTGTTGAGTCCTCTCTACAAAATCATCCTGATCTCATGGTTGTAACTTTGGTCTCATAGGTCACTTTGGCCTTTTGAAGATGTTAATATAACATTTCATTTCATTTCATTTCTACTTGGAGGGGGCAATATGCAGGATGCTCAGCGCAGTGTGGATCATGTATTGCAGGATTTTTAGCATGATGCCATTGCCCTTGATGCCCCGCAGGGCGCACAGGTTTCTCGTACATATGCAGGTACTGTGCAGGGCCCCGAACAAGGGCATGTCAGTGGACTTTGCCCCGTGGATTATCCCGTCCTCCAGCATTATGAGAGGCGTCCTCAGGCTGCCCATCGTCTTCTTAGGTCAGTTTCAAACCCTCTTCTCTTCCATGAGAATCGTCTCATGGAATGTTCAGGGCCTTGGAGGGCTTCCCACCCGTAGGTAGGAAACGCCTTCTGAAGGACCAGCTTCACCCTGTTGTTACAGGAGGGTCTATGGATATACTTTTGTTGCAGGAACACAAATTGGATAGATCTCAGTGTGGCAAAACTGGTAAGATGCTTTCTGGCCACACCTTCTGGTCCTCGGCTATTGGGACTAGAGGGGGTGTTTGCATTTTAGTGGCAGCATCTGTTATGCCTCATGTTATTGGGCACGGTGTTATCATCCCTGCTAGAGCGCAGTGGATCTTGATCATGCATGGGGGTCAGAAATAGGGAATCTTGAATATTTATGCACCTAACGTGACAGGTGAAAGGGTGGCCTTTTGGGACACCATTACAAATGTCATTCCCCAGGTTGATCATTGGATAGTGGGAGGAGACTTCAATATGGTTGAGCAACCTTTTGACAAGAAGGGTGGATGCGAAGGGGGTTTACACCCTTTGGAGCGAGCCTCATGGGAGAGGTTCACGCTGTCGTGCCATGGCACGTCTATGGTGTGAAACCGTGCATGTGAGGCCATCAAATACACATCCAGATGCATGGGGTTAAGTGCCATGACGAGTCATTACATGATGCCATGTACATATGTTCGTATTGTAAATGAGGTTCAATAAGACGAGCTGAGGCTGAGCCAGATCTAGGAGTTTTTGTATATGAGTGTGGAGAGTGACGGTTCTGCTGTTACTCAGAGCCCATGGGTAAGTTGGAAACATCCAGTTATATATGATGGTATGAGTGGCACGTCAAAGGGATAAGTTAATGATGTTAATGGCTTCCCATGTGCATAATGTGTGGTAGCTTTTAAATGGTATCGATTGGGTCAAATCAATGAACACCTCTTATGGAATGCAAACATGAGGGCATGCCAATGTACAAAGGAATGCATTTATGAAGACATGGAAAAATATTTGAGTAAACAATTGGCGAATTCTATGAATCATATGGCCGATGTGATGACATTATAAACTATGGAGGCGTCAAGAGTAATGGATATTCAATGGGCATTAGAGTGCCGAAGTCTTAATTGAATGCGGGGAATAAAAAATGGATGATCTATTTTACATTGGAAACCTTGCCTTAATGCCAAGGTTAGGTGCTTTACACTAAGGGGGCAGATTGCGTGGCATTAAAAAGGAAAACAATGGAAAGTATTAAAGGTGGAAATGGCGGGTGGCAGCGTACGTGGAGTGAAAAGAAATGTATTTTTTTTATTGGAATTTTCTAGATAATATGCAAAATAGATGTGAGCGCAGCTTTTTGAAATGGAAATTTCCGGATTGTAAGCTGCAAAAGGTGGTGTAGGCACGATTTCCCCGCGGGAAAAAGAGAGAAAAACCAGAGGTAGGAGGCGGCGAAGATCAGAGAAGAAAAATGTCTGCAGAAAATGGGAACCAGAGCCCAATCGACCAGTGATTTTCATTTCAAGGATATATATACTGTTCGTGCCTTGTAGGTGTTAGACTTGAAGGGAATTTTGAGTACTATAAAGGGAGATGCCCTTCGTTTTTCTTCACGACCTTCATCGAACAGTCGGCAGCGTTCAGCTTAGCGAATAGTGAAACAAATTAAGGGAATCTTCGCTTGTAAACCTTCAGTTAAGTGACTTTTTTTTATATCTCTTTTAAAATTACTTTCACTCCATACGATTTAAGAAAATCGTATATCTCATATGTCAAAAAGAATTTGGAAATGAGTAGAAAGATTTGGGAAAAAAGCTAAAGGATTTGGAGCTCGGAGATTTGTGGGAAAAAAAGGTAACAAAAATACATTTAAGTCGAGGGAAATTGGTCTTACTTTCTACTCGATTGAATTTTGGAAATTACGAGTATGTTATAGCTATGCTGAATGCTATCTTTTGCTTGTGAGATGTTAGAATATTAAGGCAGGTTTTCAGGTGATAAAGGGCATCTTGATAAAATGGTTTTGATGGCACTGGATGTAAAGAATGTAAATGGTCACATGTATGTTGGAAAAAATTGAAGGATATGTTATGCCTACATGTGATTGGATCAAAGGATTTGGAGAAAGGAGTCAGTGAATAAAAGGGACAAGCACTTGATACGCAATTTTGCGCAATCATCAGGATGAATTCAAGGATGTATTGAGGTGATTCGACACATGTATATGTCATTGAAAATGGAGATGTCCAATACACCTTGGGGAATTTTGTGTGCGAGTTTCCTTGTTAGATTTGGTACCTACTCTCACAGCTAAAAGTCTCGTACTTTTCTAGCTATACCGCACACGTCACGACAGCTGCTTTGGTGAACCCGACGTGAAACTGCTGGGGTGAGAGTGTGGTGAAATATACAGGGAAGCTATGGCTGAGAATTCTGAGGGTCAGGGGTTTCATTTTGACCCCGGAGTTATACAGATGTTTCAGATGTTTACCATGTACATGCAACAGCAACAAGCTGCAGAGAGGGGACAAATTTCCACGACCAAAGCATTACAATCAATTGTGAAAAAGGTGGATCAATTTGATGGGAAGGACATTACAAAGTACCTGCGCAATTATATAAAGGAGATGGAGCTAAACAGGGTGACTGAGGAGGATATGGTTCGAAGTTTCGAGCTGGTATGTGTTCCTGAAATAAGAGAGCGTATAAGAGGATTGCAGACAGCACATGGTGGCAGAAATTGGGAGGAGTTCAAGCTTGCTTTAAAGGATGAATATTTCATGGAGGATTCTGAGCGAGTGACCAAACGAACTTTCTTGGAATGGGTCACAAAACCTAAAATGGGAATTTCTGCCACAGAATTGCTAAGAGAGTTTGAGAAGCGCTATGCCCAGCTGTCAAGGATAGAGCGTACAACTTTGGACAGAGAAAAAACAGAGCTCTTCTTACAAGCAGCTGGGAAAGATCTCCAGGAGAAATTGGAAATCCTCCTTGAGGATAAGGATACAGAGCAGGGATTAAAGAGTGATTGGAATGATGTTGAGGATGCAGTCACTATGTTAGCAAAGCGGCAGCGGAGGAGGGATAAAATGGTGATGGGCTCTGCAACCCCAATAACTGCTGTTACCCCGGAGAATTTACCCAAACCAGCTGCTACAATTCCAAAGGTAGATGGGCCGATGGATGAGCTTATCAAGGGTATGCGTGACCTAAAATTGAAGATGTCCAGGATTGAAGAAAAAGGACTACCATTGGGGCAGGCTACTATGCAAAGGCCTCAAAGCAAAGAAGGGTTTACATATAGATGCATATGGTGTGATGACCCAGAACATGCAAAGAAGGATTGTGCTAGCTATAAAGAAGCTCTTAAAAATCAACTTGTGTTTTTCAAAGATGGGAAAATCCATCTTACAGAGACTGGTCTTCCATTGAGCACAAACTTTGGGAAAGGAGGGATGAAAAAGCTGGTAGAGGATATGGCTGCTAGCCATGCCATTTCTATGGTTGAGGCAGCAACCTATGGATTAAAGGTTGGTCAACTAAAGCAGGGATTTGAGAATGATGAGGATTATGAGAATGAGGATTTTTGGCCATCAACAATGGAATTAATTGCGTCAAAGAAAGTGTCAAAGCAAGCTTTGCATGAGGCAGGTGATTGTATACGTCTTGAGACTGGCTGGGAGGAGCCTGTGGATTCTTTATCTATTCATGCCTATATTGCCAAATGCCAAAATAATGAGGCACAGGTAGAGGAGAAGCGTAAAAGGGAAAGTGAGGAAGGAGGGCCATCAAAAAGAGTTACACGTGGAAGTGAAAAGAAGGATCCTGGGCCATCACATATGCCTCCACAGCATAGCAGACCTCCACAGGATGTTTCAATGGAAGAAGTGCCAGCAAAAATGAAGGAAAGGGGTAAAGGGAAAAGTCCACTCTACAAGCTTCAATCTGATATTGAAGCTGCAACAGATCTCAAAAAGGTGCTTGAAGAGAGGATTCTAAACAGCAGGGTGGAATTCACACTAGGGGAGGTCTTGGGGATTGCAAAGAAAGAATTTCATGATGAGATAATTGATATTATACGAAGGAAAAGGCAGTCCATAATTGAATCTATTCCATCACAAGGGGAGGCAAGCACTTCCAAGACTCATGGAGTACAGGTACAGAAGAAGGAAGAGAGAGAAAATGTGATGGAATGTAATCACTCTGCTGATGGGGCACGACAAGTGCGCTTTGTGGAAGAAGATGATGAAAAAGAAGTTCTTACAAAGAGTCATTACTCCAGGAGCCATTGGGCAAGAGCAACCACTGAAACCCTTGTCAAGATAGGTGATTTGGAAGAGCCATATGTCGCTCTAATTGATCATGGGTCTGAAATAAATCTTATGGCTAAAAATCTCTACAACAAATGTAAGTGGCCAATGGATGTGGATCATGGGTGGATGATTAAGGCAGCTAATAACTCATCTGGAGAGCTTTATGCAGCATGTCCAAATGTAAGGGTAACTATAGGGGATGTGAAAGATGATCAGAACTTCTTTGTTCAGGAGATGTCATCGTATCCCCTCATTCTTGGGCAACCCTACATTACAGCTGTAAGGATGGAAACAAAGGTTTTGGATGATGGTTCAGCATATGCAAGAATAAGGAGTAAAGATGGCAAAAAGGCTGTTCAGTTTTTGACAGTTTGTATTAACCATGAAAGGAATCGTGAGTCTCTTCGGGCACAGTCACTTCCAAAGATAAATAGAGAATTCATGAATTACAGGGAGATGAGGGATTTTGGCCAGGTGCCATTGTAAGGCGGGATTCCAATGGTACAAGGAAAAATGAGTTCTCGCAGGACTCAATCAATGTAAATAGTTTTTCAGCAAATTTTCAGGGATTCTCCAGCTATGGGTCACTGGTTTTTGTAAAAAGCAAGGATTTGAAGCGTGGCATGCGAAAACATATACAAAATGAACAAAAAAGTTTTGAGCAGTGTGGTCTTTTGGGGAAGAATGAGTTTATTTCAGGGGTGCTTGATGAGGTGTCATTTGTAGATACTATGGATGTGCTTTTTGATATGGGAAGAGCATGCTTACAGGGTGGAAATGAAATGATAGAGGTGTCATCTGTGGAGATGTATGATATAATCCAGGAATTTGAGGGTGTGGAATGTAAAAACATGAATTGTGAGATGGATGCTCATGTTGATACAAAGTACAAAACGGTTGCAAAGAAGGTGAAACCAGTTGCCTTGCCCTTGCCACCAGGAAGCAAGGAGAAGATAGATGAAGCTTCTATGCAACCAAATCTTAGAGATCCGAAGAAAATTGGGCATAAATTTACTCAAGAAACTCTAAAAGAGCTGAAGATTGGTGAGAAGGATTTTCTGTTGCCAGTTGAAAGGGAATGCTTTGAGGAGATGCTTGTAAAACATGGGAAAGCCTTTGCTTTTCAGCCGCATGAGATAGGCTGTGTTGATCCAAGTGTAACAGCACCAATGGTGATCTTTACTGTTCTACATGTGCCCTGGAACCTGCGGCCAATTCCAGTACCAAAGGCTCTCTTGCCAAAGTTGATGGAATTACTAAAGGAAAAGATCAGGATGGGAATCTTGGAGCCTTCATGTGCCCCATATTCCAACAGATGGTTTACTGTACCAAAGAAAAATGGGACATTGCGCTTTATTCAAGACATGCAACCTGTAAACAAAGTCACAATCAGGAATGTGGGAGCAGGTCCAATTGTGGATGAGTTTGCAGAAGCATTTGCAGGAAAAGCTATATACTCTATGGGTGATCTGTATTCGGGATATGATCAGTTCCAGCTGGATATACAAAGCAGGGACTTGACCACAATGAGAACTCCTTTGGGATTAGTAAGGATGTGTACCTTACCACAGGGAGCCACTAACTCAGTGGCACATATGATGAATGGAATGAATAAAGTCTTACGAGACTTCATACCACAAAAAACTATGCCATTTTTGGATGATGTGCCAATAAAGGGCTGTGATGAGAAAGACAAAGATGGGGATTTGGATTCAAAGGGGTGCCGCAAGTTTGTGGCAAATCATATAAAGGATTGTGACATGATTCTATCCAGGCTTGAAGAAGTGAATCTTACTTTATCTGGGCTGAAATCAGTGTTTGGAGTTGGTGAAGTGCTAATAGTGGGACATCTTTGTAGTACTAGTGGACGCCGACCTTGTCCAGCCAAGATAGATGCAATACAAAGAATGAAGGAAACATGCATTAATGTTACAGAGCTGAGGAGATTTCTTGGAGCATGTCTTTTATGTTATTTGGATCCCACATTATGCACATGTAGCAGATCCTCTTTATCAACTTTTGAGGAAAAATAAAAAATTTCTGTGGAGTGCAGTACATATTAAAGCTATGCGGAAGCTGAAATATTTACTCCAATCATCACTCACTTTGAGAAAGGCAGATTATGAGTGTGGCAGGCCTGTGATTGTTACAGTTGATACTAGTCCTACTGGGATAGGATGGGCAGTAGGGCAAGATGATGAGGATGATCATAGGTATGTAATTAGATTTGGAGCAAAGGTATTAAGCTTTCGGCAACGAAAGTATCCACAGATCAAGAGAGAGTTATGGGGGATAGTCACTGCTCTAAAATGTGAAAAAGAATATCTTATTGGGGCATCTGTACTTGTGGAAACTGATTGCTTGCCACTTCTTGGGATGATAGCAAGTTGTACCACTCCAGATATTGCTATGCTTAGGTGGATTGCTTATATCAAGTCACTAAATCCTGAGTTTGAGCATATTGCGGGAAAAGATAATCCAGTTGCAGATATGCTATCAAGAGCCAGGTATGAAGATGAGAAAGAGATGATTAGTGACATTGATGATGTGGGTACAAAGTTCTATACTACAGCATATGCAAAAGGGGATCATATTTGCCTATCAAATGCACTTGAGTCTTTTATTGAGGAAATATATGAAGGAGATTGGTTGCTTATTGGTCAATATTTGAGTACTCTGACAAGGCAAGAAAATTGGTCTGACTCAGAATTTAAGAGGATCCGCAGAAAAGCATATGGTTATTTCCTAAAGGATGGGTATCTCTGGAAGCATCCTAAGCAGAGGAATGCTATGCCACAGAGAGTCATATGTGATAAAGAGACTCAAGGAAAGCTTGTGAAAGAATTCCATGAGAGTCTCTGGGCTGGACATAGAAGTGTGTGGGCCACCTTTACCAAAATAAAGGAAAAATATTGGTGGAAAGGAATGTACAAGGATATTTCCCAATATGTGGAAACATGCATGGTATGCCAAATGTACTCAAATGTGCGGCATCGTGATGGCTTGCAACCAACCTACCCACCTGCCATGCACTATAAATGGGTAGTGGATCTAGTTACAATGCCCTTGGGAATTTGGCAGATGCGGTATATAGCACTTGCAAGAGAAGACTTGACAAATCAGGTAGAGGGGCGTGCTCTTAGAACAAAGAGTACGGAAACAGTATGTAAATTTCTCTTGGAAGATGTGATCTGCCGGTATGGTTGTGTTGGGAAAATAACAGCTGATAGGGGTGAGCTAGATGTTGAAGAAGCAAGGGAATTCTTCTCTAGAATTGGTATCAAACTGTCTCTAACATGTGCTTACAATCCTGAGGGCAATGGGAAAAGTGAGCGAGGACATCCTCCAATCATTAAAGCTTTGGCTAAGGCATGCAGAGAAAGAATGCGAGAGTGGCCAAAGCTGTTACCATATGCCTTGTGGGCTGACCGTACAACTCATAGCTCAGTGACAGGATACATGCCTGCAGAATTAATGTATGGTCAGAAGCCAGTGATGCCAGTTGAAGAAGTAGTTCTAACTTGGAATGTATTGCCCTGGGTGGAAGGATTGAGCAGAGATGACCTCCTTGCATTGCGAATAAGACAGTTGGAGAGGAGGCCTGGAGATATAGAGCTTGCTAAAGCTCGTTTGAAAGATGCAAGGTTGAAAAATAAAGAAAGATTTGATAGTAGACACAGACTCCAGCCAAAACCTATTGAAGAAGGTGATTGGGTTCTAATGTATGATAGTAGCCTTGACAACCAATTCACCGTTCAAAGAAAATTTGCAAAAAGATGGTTTGGCCCTTACATTGTCAAGCATGTGCATGGAAATGCCACGTATACTCTGTGTGAGCTTGATGGAACAGAAATAAAGAATCTTGTGGCAAGCAAAAGAATCAAGATATTTAAAAGAAGGCATGATAGTGATCCTTTTGATTCACAGGAGACTCAGGATGAGAGGCTTGACAGTGGTAGTATGGATATGGTTGAAGAGGAAGAGGATGATCTTCCTGACAATGCAGAAGATGAAGACGACATCCAGCTATATGTAGATCTTGATGATGAATTGGCATATACCAGAGGATGTGCAGGTTTAGAGGGGGTGGATGTCGTGCCATGGCACGTCTATGGTGTGAAACCGTGCATGTGAGGCCATCAAATACACATCCAGATGCATGGGGTTAAGTGCCATGACGAGTCATTACATGATGCCATGTACATATGTTCATATTGTAAATGAGGTTCAATAAGACGAGCTGAGGCTGAGCCAGATCTAGGAGTTTTTGTATATGAGTGTGGAGAGTGACGGTTCTGCTGTTACTCAGAGCCCATGGGTAAGTTGGAAACATCCAGTTATATATGATGGTATGAGTGGCACGTCAAAGGGATAAGTTAATGATGTTAATGGCTTCCCATGTGCATAATGTGTGGTAGCTTTTAAATGGTATCGATTGGGTCAAATCAGTGAACACCTCTTATGGAATGCAAACATGAGGGCATGCCAATGTACAAAGGAATGCATTTATGAAGACATGGAAAAATATTTGAGTAAACAATTGGTGAATTCTATGAATCATATGGCCGATGTGATGACATTATAAACTATGGAGGCGTCAAGAGTAATGGATATTCAATGGGCATTAGAGTGCCGAAGTCTTAATTGAATGCGGGGAATAAAAAATGGATGATCTATTTTACATTGGAAACCTTGCCTTAATGCCAAGGTTAGGTGCTTTACACTAAGGGGGCAGATTGCGTGGCATTAAAAAGGAAAACAATGGAAAGTATTAAAGGTGGAAATGGCGGGTGGCAGCGTACGTGGAGTGAAAAGAAATGTATTTTTTTTATTGGAATTTTCTAGATAATATGCAAAATAGATGTGAGCGCAGCTTTTTGAAATGGAAATTTCCGGATTGTAAGTTGCAAAAGGTGGTGTAGGCACGATTTCCCCGCGGGAAAAAGAGAGAAAAACCAGAGGTAGGAGGCGGCAAAGATCAGAGAAGAAAAATGTCTGCAGAAAATGGGAACCAGAGCCCAATCGACCAGTGATTTTCATTTCAAGGATATATATACTGTTCGTGCCTTGTAGGTGTTAGACTTGAAGGGAATTTTGAGTACTATAAAGGGAGATGCCCTTCGTTTTTCTTCACGACCTTCATCGAACAGTCGGCAGCGTTCAGCTTAGCGAATAGTGAAACAAATTAAGGGAATCTTCGCTTGTAAACCTTCAGTTAAGTGACTTTTTTTTATATCTCTTTTAAAATTACTTTCACTCCATACGATTTAAGAAAATCGTATATCTCATATGTCAAAAAGAATTTGGAAATGAGTAGAAAGATTTGGGAAAAAAGCTAAAGGATTTGGAGCTCGGAGATTTGTGGGAAAAAAAGGTAACAAAAATACATTTAAGTCGAGGGAAATTGGTCTTACTTTCTACTCGATTGAATTTTGGAAATTACGAGTATGTTATAGCTATGCTGAATGCTATCTTTTGCTTGTGAGATGTTAGAATATTAAGGCAGGTTTTCAGGTGATAAAGGGCATCTTGATAAAATGGTTTTGATGGCACTGGATGTAAAGAATGTAAATGGTCACATGTATGTTGGAAAAAATTGAAGGATATGTTATGCCTACATGTGATTGGATCAAAGGATTTGGAGAAAGGAGTCAATGAATAAAAGGGACAAGCACTTGATACGCAATTTTGCGCAATCATCAGGATGAATTCAAGGATGTATTGAGGTGATTCGACACATGTATATGTCATTGAAAATGGAGATGTCCAATACACCTTGGGGAATTTTGTGTGCGAGTTTCCTTGTTAGATTTGGTACCTACTCTCACAGCTAAAAGTCTCGTACTTTCCTAGCTATACCGCACACGTCACGACAACGCTCTCTTTCTTTAGCTGGGATTGCTGGACTGAGGATGACTTCCAGAGAAGGCCAAATTCCTTATCTTTCTCTTGGCATAATTGCAGGAGCGAGGTTGAGAGCATCTTTGCACGTATGGACAGATTTTATGTGGATGATTGGTCCCTGGACAGAGGAGGCACCTTGCTATTATGCTTCGCACCACCAAATCTAATCATTGCCTCGTCCTTTTGTGTCTCAGAGAGCTTGGGGCTCACTTGGCCTCTCTCCGTGTCCGTATCCTTGACTCTCTTTATCTAGATGCTGACATCTCCCTTGAGATCAGAGAGATGGAGATCTTGTGATGGTCCTGATCCTCGTCATAATATTGCGTTGGCTCTTGAGAGGACCAGCCATCATTATGATAGCGTTGCCTTGTTCAAGAAGAAGGAGGCTCTTGACAAGGAGAGAGCTATTAGGCGTAGGATTGCTGCTCTTCAGAGGGAACATGAAAAGCATCCACATGCATCTTGGATTACAGACCTCTTGACCACAGTTAGAGCAGAGCTGTAGTTGGCCATGGACAGGAGGGCTGAGTTCGCGTATCATGCGAACGAGGCTTTTTGGACTCAGATGGGTGGCAGATGCAGCAAAGAGTTTTTTTCAGCGCACAGGCCTTCCTATATAGCAGCGATTTTGTGAGGTATTTGCAGGATTCACAGGGTGAGGTTCAGATTGAGCCTGACAAGGTAAGGGGTATTTCTTCAGATTTTTATCGGTCTTTGTTAACTGCAGAGGTGCCCTCTTCTCCGAGAGATGTGGCATGGCAGAAATTCTGGGAGTGCATGCCCAAGCTCATTACAGATGCTGTGTGTTCTTCCTTGGATGCCCCTTTCTCGAAGGATGAATTCCTTCACGCACTACATGCTCTTTCCAGTGGTTCATGCCCAGGGGATGATGGTCTTTCTCCCGCCTTCTTTATTCTTTTTTGGGATGATATTGGAGATGCTATCACTGTTGCCCTTCAGGAAATGTCACTGTCGGGTATGATGCCGCCTTACCTCACGGAGGGGCTGATTCACCTTATCCCCAAGAGTGGGGACAATACTGACATTAAACAATGGAGGCCCATCACTCTCCTTGGATCTGCATATAAGATCTTAGCTAAAGCCTTGAGTATAAGGTTGCTGCTGATTCTCCAAAGGACTATCCATGATACATAGAATGGGTTCCTCCAAGAAAGGAGTATATTTGATAACATTTTTTCTTTCTGGGAAGCTGTCGAGTGGGCAAAGTCTAGTTAGCAGCCTCTTGCCATTCTTTTGGTTGATTTTGAAAAAGCTTATGACAGAGTGGATTGGAATTTTTTGGAGGGCACTATGGCACTTATGGGGTTTTCCCAAAACTGGATCAGAGGGGTATCCTGCCTATACAGGGAGGCTCATAGCACTGTCTTAGCTTGCGGGGGGCGCGCGAGCGTTCTGAGATTTCCCGTTCAGTGAGGCAGGGCTGTCCCCTTGCCCCTTTACTGTACCTCATTGTAGCTGAGGCTATGAGCAGGTTTCTTCGGGCTGCCCCTGGTGTTGTGGGTCTCAGGCTGCCTTTATGCACGAAGGAAGAGTTTTTGGACTCTTGAGTTAGTAGATGATATGGCATTGTTCCTTGAGGCTTCACATGCTTATTTATGTGCTTTCCGGACAGCCTTGGAGGCCTTTCATTTGGCAGCAGGAGCTACTATCAATTGGCATAAATCAGTTGGTTTTTGGATCAGTGATTCTCCTCTTGCAGATTGGCGTACAGATGTTGGTTTTACTTGGATTGAGAGAGGATGCTTTGCCAGATACCTTGGTTGTCAGGTGGGCGTTGACATCTCTCTTGCACAACAGTTTGCTCCAGTGCTCTTAAGCATTAAAAGCAAACTTCATCACTGGAGTAGGAGGAAGCTCGACTTGGCCTCTAGAGCTTTGGTGGTTAACCAAGTTTTGCTAGCCACGTCTTGGTTTATTGCTTTGTGTTGGATTTTTCAGAAGGGCTGCATTGGCCAGCTTCGTCGCCTTATTTGGAACTTTCTTTGGTCAGGGCTTGATGGAAATGCACACACCAGGGCCAGAGTTGCTTGGGAAACCATTATCGGGCCTAAGCAAGAAGAGGGATTGAATATCATTGACCTGGAGGTGCAATGTAAGGCTTTGCTTTGTAAGCTTGTTGTTAGGGGCTTTCTTCTAGGCACTGAGCCGTGGAAGGACTTTCTCATGGAGCAGATCACGAAGTGTGTCCCTGTTCGCGGAGGTGTTTGGACTCTTAGCTCACGCCTTATTTTTTCAGATGCAGTTCACCGCTCCCCTTCGTCTCCCTGGTTAGGTCCCTCCTACGGGCGTGGGACTGCCTGAGGAGTTTTTTGGTGTACATCCCCCCGCGTTCAGCGGAGGAAGCTAACCGGCGGTCCATTCTGTGGAATGATTTGATCTTAGATGTGCATGGTAGGCCTCTTGGGGTAGCTATGCATATTCTCTGGACTGGCTGGGAGACCCTATGCCCCACAACGCTGGCTTGGAAGAGGTTTGAGAGCCTTACCGAGGTGCAAAGATTGGATATCACGCAGCATTTGAGAGGTTCTAGCCGGAGGATTGCACCGATTGATGCAGCCATTCCCAACCACTGGATTATTGGATTTGTTTTGGAAGGTCGTCATTATTCTTGGTTTGGGGTTTTCTCTGGGACAGGTGTTTCTCTTCAGGTTATGGGTATCTCATTGCCTAGGGAGGATGATGTATCGGTCTTTTTTTCTGTATAGGATGGATGGCAGCTAGAGAGATGTGATGTGCATGACCTTATTGAGGGCCCCCAGATTCGTCTAGTCATAGTTGTTGGCAGGTTAGGGAAGCACGTCTTTGTTGACATCCCCCCCCCCAAGGGATGATCACAGAGAGTGTTAGCCTTTGGTTGTATGGTGGCTGCCCTATCAGACATTTGCCTTGGAACCCCAGTGAGTGGGAGTGGAAGGATGCTTGTAATTCTTTGAAAAGCATGGCTTTTTTTAGTTATACAGTGCGGAATGCCAGACATCTTATCTTGGGACACATTTAGAGTGTCCCTACGCTTAGACCCCATTGGGACTCTTACGGCATTTTGATTGACATTCAGAGGGCATTTTGGCAGAGATTGTGGCACTCTTATAGGAAGCCACAGATTTCCTCCTTTATCTGGGTTTCCCTTCATGGTGGTCTGGCCACTAATCAGTGAAGGTTTGTTATTGGTGCTTGCCCAGCATGCCCTAGATGTGGAGGAGTTTCGGAGTCAGTTTACCATTGTTTATGGAAATGCAAGGAAGCACAGAGGGTTTGGTCTGCGATTGCACACCTCTTTGGTAGGATTAAGAGGGATGCTATCATTTCTTTTGGTTCTATCATTTGGTTGACACAGTTTGGGCCTCAGCTGAGGTTCGAGGGGATTGACAGGAGCTTGGCCATTATGGTTAGGCAAGGAGTTGCTCGGCAGTGTTGTCTTCAAGATTTGCCACTTTCACACTTTGTCCCTCCGGCACAGAGGTTAGACAGTTTTTGGGAGATTATTGCTAGCATCTCAGCCTGGAATATCTAGAAGGCTAGATGCAGTGAGGCCATTGAGGGTACTCCTGTTCTTGTTTCGCAGTGTCTTTGCAGGATTTGGAGTGATATTATTCACACCACTATGGCTACCTGGGCTAGAATCCAGGGATCTTTGAGGGCTGCAAAGAGGAAGCGCGCCCAGTTTATGAGAGAGTGGGACATTGGTATCTTTTTCACATCCTCTCATTCGGGACCCTATTGGTAGCACAGGGCTCCTGATTGGTTGAGATCTCCACCTTGCTTGGTGTGAAATCTCCATTTTGTAAAATTTTTCATACTTAATAGAAGTCTCCTTTCTGGAAAAGAAAAAAAAAAGGTAAGGCATCTTCACAGGGTGGTTATCAGCCAAAACCTGATTGTAGACAACCATCCTGTAAGTCAAATGCTGATAAGAATGATGTTGGGAAAGCCAAGAAAAAGGGCATATGTCATTACTATAGGAAACTTGGCCATTACATTTGTGAGTGCAAGAAAAGGCTTGCAAAAGAGAAGAAGAAAGATTTTGGGATGTCAGTGCCCGATCCATCGCATAGGGCTGAAATCCCTCACCTGGTCCTTGATCACTTGATGTTTGTCATGGATTCACAACTCACTGATTTGCTTCTCATCCATGAACGCATCCATGGATGCGCAAGTGGCTAAAATGGAGGCTATATCTGCCCGTCTTGACAAGATGGGATCGGCACCTCGAGCACCTAGTATTCCGGATCAGGAATCTACAAGGGCCCGTGCTTCAAAGCAAGTGTTGGACGATTCCGAGGACGAAGAGGCAAAACTTTATGGTGGAGGATTTGTCACTTCTTTGGATGTAGGCAAGGATGTACTAGATTCGCTCCCGGTCGAGCAGTCTTCATTCTTCACTTGTGCGTGGTTGGGAGAAGACACGCTGTACATGTCACGGATGGTCTCCTTTGTGGAGTCCCTGTCCTCGAGATTCTCTAGACAATTCTCGCTCGCCTTCACCATCTTGATGTCGGGGGACTACCGGTTTGCCGAGTTCTTACTCCATGCATCGTGAGGAACGAGCTCAATTAATGAAGCTTTTGAGGCCTCCCAAGTTCAACGGGATGGATGGAGAAGTCGTGACCAATTGGACCCGCAAGATGGCTGCCTTGTTGGTAGCAGCAGCAACAGGTGGTTCAAGTTTTTTTCAACTCCATTTGGTGCGTACGGCTTTGATGGATGTTGCTCTCTTGTGGTGGGAAGACCACCGTAGGCACACTTTTGTGACTTGTTGGGATGATTGTCTGCAAGGCAGTCTTCAAGCAATTTATTCCCGTAGATTACAAGCGTGAATTGAAGAAAAGTGGGAGTGTTTTATGCTAAAACATGGCGAATCGATAACGGACTATCTCACTCATTTTTGGAAGCTTTTGCTCATACTCCCAGCAGCCGTTTGGCGGTGGGAGTAGGTTGATCGTTTTGTAGATGGTCTGAAACCATCTTTGCATGCAGACATTTGTGCACATCAACCCTGTTGCCTTTCAGAAGCGGTTCGCCTTGCTACAACCCTTGAGACGCAGGAGAGTTTCAAGTTTGGGACTCAACAACAAGGGCAGCATAAAGGCAAAGACAACGGTAGCGAGTCAAGGCCAAAGATGGTCTAAGAGCAAGGCAAGTGGGGGCATAGTTGCAGCTGATACAAATTCATTTAGTTTGTACAATACGGACCTGTACCTTTTGTACGTCGTACGGAATAGGTGACATGGTTGCTTAAAAAAAAAAATTCCAAAAAATGGGCGCTATCTTAAAGCGACAAGGTCTCGTACAATTTTTTTCTCTCTCTCTTCTCTAGTTTTCTATGTCGTCATTGCTTGTGCATCCTGTCTGCCGTACCTATTGATGCTGCCGTACCTGCTCCAAGGCATGGCTCTGTGTGTGTGTGTGAGACCGGTGTGTGTGTGACCGGTGTGTGTGTTTGATAGGTGTGTGTGTGTTACGAGCTCTAGCCATGGTGATTCCAGCCCTCAGCCGGCCCTTCTGGTGATCCCGACCTGTTCATACTGTAGTCTACGGTTCGTTCTCCCTCCTGCGCCAGCTCGCTGTGAACAGCCACCTTTCAGAGCTCCGTTTTGTCTCTTTCCTGTTTCGTTCCAGCCCCCTGCAGCTCTCCGTTTTGTGTGTGTGCATTCCATCCAGCTCTCCGTTAGTGTGTGCGTCCCATCCAGCACTCCGTTTGTCTATGAGCACGACGATCTGCTCCACGATTTCAGCCAATTCGCAGCCCTTACTTCTGCTCGCTCAAAACTTCTCGCTGTTTCGCCGTCCTGTCTGCCCTCTCAACCCTCCAAGCGCCTCGCTACTACAGGTCTCTGTGTTCCCTTCTGTGTAAGTCTCGATGGCAGAAACAAGCAAGTATTATGCCAAGAGAGCACTTTCTCCTGAACCTAAAAGACAATCAAGGGAAACTCTGCCCCCCATAGCTCCTTCATCTGAAGATGCTTCCTATGTGTTTGACATGTTGAATGAGGATTTTCAACAAAGTAGAAGAGAATGGATACTACCTGCTCCGGAACTCACTTACAAGATGAAGTTGCCTTCTCTTGTGCATCCTCTGAAGAAGCTCTCTCAAACTGCAGTCATCATCTTCTTTCTAGGCAAAATACCCTCGGCTAATGATGTGGGACAATGGGTGAATTCTCTCCTAGGTGGATGCTATGTAGGAGTCTATTTTGCCTCCCAAGGATTTTATGAAGTTCATCTCTTGGATGCATTGACAAAACAAAAGATGCTGGAAATGTCCCCTTTATTTTTTGGTTGTCAAATGGTGCACATCATGCCTTGGTCTCCTAATAAGGACTATCCGAATCTCATCAAACATCACTGCCCTGTATGGGTTGAAGTGGTTGATTTTCTAGATTACATGAGAACAGAGCTTCCAGGCTTAGCGATGACATTGGGACAAGTGATCTGTCCCCCTCGTCCCACAGGTAATAAAAATCGTTTTTGCATCTTATGGGATACTGATAGACCAACCCCCTCTGCTATTGCAGTTGAGATTGAGGGTGTTAATTTGGGAAAGAAATATTTCACTTTGAAATGGGGCATTTTTGCTGGAGCTTGTTTCTCTTGTCACAAGTTTGGGCACCTAGCTTCTGAGTGTCCCTCTATCCTTCATCCGCCTCCTCCAGCTGCCATTCCTCCGCCATCTAATAAAGGAGGTCAGAAGACATATGTGGAAAAGACTGAAGCTAAAGGAGCAAAGCCTTCCGTTCATACAGGGAGCCAAGCCAATTCAGCTCAAAAGAAGGATAAAGGAAAAAGCAAGCTAGTGGAAAATAATTCATCTTCTCACGAGGGTTGGCAGAATGCAAAGAAGACGGTGCCTCTCAAACAAAGACCTCTCCAATCTCGTAATTGGGATGCTTCTACTCCATCTCCTGGTCAACCTTCTACCTCTTCGGACAGCCCCATCTCAAAGGCATGGGTCAATGGAGTCAAGAAGGGTATTCCACTTTGTGAAGAAGATGATCTAGTCAGGGAATTCGATTCTGAGGGTCAGCAAGACCCTGTGGCAAGAGGCCTGATGCCTCCCTTTCTCTTTGAGGACTGCTCATCTCTTGTACATATTTTCATGCGTGCTTCTCTTAAATGTATTTCTCATAACATACAGGGCCTCTGCAACCAACATAAATGGAGGCTCCTATGGCATTATATAAATAAAACTCATCCAGATGTTGTGTGTCTGCAAGAGCATAATCAGCATTCTTTTGCTGGCCAGCATGGGTTCTTTTCAGGATATGATATATTTTATGCAGGATCTGAACAATTCTTTGGGCTGTGCATTTTAGCCAGACATGATCTGCAGCCCTGCGTAGCATATAATGATCTTTGTGGCCGATGGATGATTATCCAATGTATGATCAATGGAGAGATTTTTGAAATAGGCTCCTTGTATGCCTCTCAAATTTCAGCTTCCAGAGCTTTAATGTGGGACTCCATAAAGCAATATCCTTGGTCCTCAAATGCTCTACTTTGTGGTGACTTCAATAATTCTCCTCACTGGAAGGACAATACCACACATAAATCCCATATGCTGCCCTTTGAAATCCAGCAATGGGAACATATGACTTCATCACTTCATACTGCAGATTTATGGACAGCAACTCACCCTTCAGTTTTGGGATTTACATATCATCATAATGCTTTTACAGAATATTGGGCCAGGCTTGATAGATGGTATCAGCAATATGATGATTATACATGTCAAATGTGGACTGATTATTCTCAACAACTATCTGATCACACTCCACTTTGGCTCAACCTTTCATTTGGTATGCCTCTGGATGATATGCAGCTCTCTTTAGTCAGACACTTGCAGGTCAATCAATTATATCTTTCTCATGAAAAATTCCAGCAAATGATCAGATTGGCTTGCAGGCCATTGTTATCCCATGCTCAGGAGGATCTGGATTTTGCTTGGAACTCTTTTGTACATCGTATTCAAAATGTCATTAAGGAATATGGAAGATGGTACATGGCAGAAACCAGACAGCATATCCAGTGGGCAAAATCATACAAGCAGTCCTTGGTACAAATTAGCCATCAAAGGTCTCTTTCTGCTTCTGAGAAGAATTCATTGTCTTGTGCTTCTTCCATAATTGATGCTAATGATAAACGCAAGCTTTCCAAATGGCAGACAAGGGCTAGAGTTAAACCTATGCTAGATAAGGGTTGTTCCTCGAAATCTTTCTTTCGAAATTTACATGCGTATAGACAAAGTCAATCTATCATGAGAGTCAGGAAACCCGATGGTCTTTGGACCCAGACTTTATCTCAGCTAGAAAAACAATGTCTGGATCATTTTCAGCTTCTTTTTTCTCAACCATCTTCTTCTACACCTCAGGTTGCATTGGCTCGGAGCAGATTTATTGAGCTTGTTTCTCCTATTGTTTCTTTGCAAAAAGCTTCAATGCTGGAAATGTCCTTTTCAGATATTGAAGCCCTCAAGCATTTGGGTAAACATAAATCCCCTGGCTGGGATAGTTTGACGGTTGAACTTTTTGTAGCCTTCTGGGCTGAATTGAAGGGTCCAATCTTGAAGCTCATTAATGTAGCCTGGCAGCATCAACATCTTCCCTCAGCTTGGAAGCATGGTCTGGTTAAGCTTGTGCCCAAAAAACCTCTATGTGAGACAATGGATGACTGGAGGCCTATCACTTTGATGCCTGTTATATATAAACTTATTGCTAAAATGTTGGTACATCGGATAAAGGATATCCTTCATGATGGACTTCATCCCAGGCAATATGGTTTTGTTCCAAGAAGGCATATACATGATAATATCTCCAATACTCTCATCGCAATGGAATATGCAAAATATTCTGCTTAAGATGTCTTGGTCATGCAGGTGGATGTGGCAAAGGCATTTGATACGGTACAGTGGGATTATGTCTCTCAAATCATGTCTAAACTTGGTTTTGGACCAAAGCTAGTTAATGTCATATATTGGCTTTACTCAGATTCCACTGCTCAATGCTTTATAGGGAATCATTTGTCTGAGTCTTGGACTCTGGAACGATCAGTTCGACAGGGATGCCCTCTCAGTGCTTTGTTCTATGCTATTGCTTCACATCCTTTGCTTCTTTATATGGATCATCTGGTTGATACTAGACAGTTAGAGGGGCTTCAGATTTTTGGTTCACGGCCTTCCATTGCATAGGCTTATGCAGATGATTCATTCTTCATGCCAAAGAACAGTCCTCTGGAGCTTCGCCTATTGATGGATACTCTTTCAGATTTTGGGTTGGCAGCTGGTCCAAAAATTAATTTTCAGAAATCAAAACTCTTACCTCTCAAGCATTGTGATTGGCATGCTATCCTGTGGCCCGGCCAGATTATTTATCCGGAAAACATAGTAAGACATTTGGGTTATCCCATTGGCTGGAAAATAAAAAATAAGCAACAAATATCTTGGGTATTAAACAAAATTCAGGACAAATTAGAATATTGGAAGATCTCCACTTGGCCATTGCACATACGGCTTCGAATTGTTCAATCCATTGTTCTAGCTTATGTCCAGTTCTACCTTCCTCTATTACATTGGTCATCTCGAGATCTTTCTTCTTTTATGTCTCAAGCCATGGAGATTTTTTGGAAAACTAAGCTTCATAAAAAAGCTTTAAGGTTGCTCAAAATGGACCTGCTTTGCTCACCAAGAATGCATGGTGGTTTGAATATTATAAACATCAAATTTCATGTGTTGGCAAGAAAGATCACTATGCTCAAAACCTTTTTTCAACAAGAGCAGCCTTGGTCTATCATGTTGGCAATTTTGTGTGGTCAGATGCGCACAAATGCCTATGGACATTGGCTAGTTGATCCATCGGAAGTAGTACTTGGCAAATTTCAAGGTAAAATCCCTGGTTGTCCATTTTCTACTTCCTTGATTCAGGATTGGAAGAAAGTGCTCTCTTGCATCAAATGGTCTCCCCATCCTGCTTCTATAGCTTCCTCGCTTCGAATGGAAAGCCTACATTGGAGTGCTGTTTTTTACTCTCCCCTTGCTGTACAACAACTAATCAGAGCTTACAATCTTATGAAGTTGGGCATCCGGTTCATTGACGACGTGGTAGATACTCGAGGGCAAATTCTTTCTTTTTCGGCAGCATGCCAACAATACAATCTTGGGATGCATCATAGATTTATATGGAAAGCTATTGCAGATCTCTTACACCATTTCATTCCGATTCCAACATTGGATGTAAGAGACAGGCTTCAAGATTGGCATCTTCAGTCTTCAAGTTCAAGATTATCCTCTCAGCCTTTGCATCTATTGACTTCTATACAGGCTTATTGATTGATATTACCTCCTCCATGGATTGCTCATCATGCTAATTCTCTTTGGCATCTGGATAAGTCTTTAGCTTGGTGGAAAGGAAAACTGACATTGATATGGAAGTTGAAAATGCCATTGAAGCAGAGACTCTTTCTTTGGAGATGCATTGTCGGTATTTTTCCAGTGGAAGTGAAATTGGCTCAAAGAAGGATTGCCTCTCCTCTTTGTCCAAGATGTCATCATACTACTGAGAGTATTCCGCATTTATTGTGGTTTTGTTCATGTTCCAGAGACCTTCTGGACAAGATCTCCTATTTTTTATCTCTCAGATTTCCTGCACACAGGTTCTACAGGTTTTTCTGGATGTTTGGCAGATTATTAGCTTCTTTCTCACAGTATTCTCTTTTCTTCCATTGGATCAGATACTGGGCCTTATGGAGCCTCTGGCTACAGCGAAATCATGCATATCTGAATTCACCCCTTCAGCACCCTTATGAGTTCTTAAAAGCCTCATTGCGGCAGTCCTTATATGATGCCTTACATGAGGAAGATTTGGATGTTTCTTGTATTCAGCTTTTCTTTTACTGTTTCTGATGGATAGGGCATAGGCTCTTTTCTCGAGCACTGCCCTGATGTAAAATGGATGTTTCATAATATAATTTCTTCGTTTCACCCAAAGAAAAAAAAAGTGTGTGTGTGTGTCTGTGTGGACATTATTGTATCACTTTGGTCTCATAGGTCCATTGGATCTTTAGTAGACGCTTAATATATTTTTCTTTCTCTCTCTTTGTCTCACACACACACACACTTTTATTTTTTGTAAAACCATTGAAATTGCATTATATCATAAATGTACAAAATGGTTTGACATCAAGAGGATGTCTAAACCCTAGAACTTAAAAACAGTAGTAAAAAAGTTCTATGCAAGAACAGGGAAGTGCTCTAGAAAAGAGCCTATGCCCTATTCATCAGTAACAGTAAAAGAAAAGCTGAACACAAGAAACATCCAAATCTTTCTCATGTACGGCATCATATAAGGACTGCCACAAAGAGGCTCGGAAGAACTCATAAGGGTGCTGAAGGGGTGAATTTGATTTCGCTGTAGCCAGAGGGTTCATAAGGCCCAGTATCTGATCCAATGGAAGAAAAGAGAATACTGTGACAAAGAAGCTGATAACGTGCCAAACATCGAGAAAAACCTGTAGAACCTGTGTGCAGGAAATCTGAGAGAGAAAAAACATGAGATCTTGTCCAGAAGGTCTCTGGAATATGAACAAGACCACAATAAATGCGGAATACTCTCAGTAGTATGATGACATCTTGGACAAAGAGGAGAGGCAATCCTTCTTTGAGCCAATTTCACTCCCACTGGAAAAATACCGACAATGCATCTCCAAAGAAAGAGTCTCTGCTTCAATGGCATTTTCAACTTCCATATCAATGTCAGTTTTCCTTTCCACCAAGCTAAAGACTTATCCAGATGCCAAAGAGAATTAGCATGATGAGCAATCCATGGAGGAGGTAATATCAATCAATAAGCCTGTATAGAAGTCAATAGATGCAAAGGCTGAGAGGATAATCTTGAACTTGAAGACTGAAGATGCCAATCTTGAAGCCTGTCTCTTACATCCAATGTTGGAATCGGAATGAAAGGGTGTAAGAGATCTGCAATAGCTTTCCATATAAATCTATGATGCATCCCAAGATTGTATTGTTGGCATGCTGCCGGAAAAGAAAGAATTTGCCCTCGAGTATCTACCACGTCGTCAATGAACCGGATGCCCAACTTCATAAGATTGTAAGCTCTGATTGGTTGTTGTACAACAAGGGGAGAGTAAAAAACAGCACTCCAATGTATGCTTTCCATTCGAAGCGAGGAAGCTATAGAGGCAGGATGGGGAGACCATTTGATGCAAGAGAGCACTTTCTTCCAATCCTGAATCAAGGAAGTAGAAAATGGACAACCAGGGATATTACCTTGAAATTTGCCAAGCACTACTTCCGATGGATCAACTAACCAACGACCATAAGCATTTGTGCGCATCTGACCACACAAAATTGCCAACATGATAGACCAAGGCTGCTCTTGTTGAAAAAAGGTTTTGAGCATAGTGATCTTTCTTGCTAGCACATGAAATTTGATGTTTATAATATTCAAACCACCATGCATTCTTGGAGAGCAAAGCAGGTCCATTTTGAGCAACCTTAAAGCTTTTTTACGAAGCTTAGTTTTCCAAAAAATCTCCATGGCTTGAGACATAAAAGAAGAAAGATCTCGAGATGACCAATGTAAGAGAGGAAGGTAGAACTGGACATAAGCCAGAACAATCTCACACACACACACACACACACACACACACACACACACACACACACACGCACGCACACACACACCACACACATTTTCCCTCTCTCTCTCTCTCACCACATGCGAGAGTGGTGGGATGGAAGGAAGGGGCCTCACCGAAAGAAGGTGCCATAGCACTATGCAGGATTATTGGAATTCCCAACACCCCCTTCGTCGAGGCATGGAGAGTGGGCAAGGACATCACAAAGGAGCGTGCACTCATCCTCAAGTTTGAGAGTTTGGAGGCGAAGCAGGCATTCCTCACCAAGAGGCGGAACTTAAAGGCGGAGAAGACCTATCTTGAGGATGACCTAACACCAGCCCAGGTCGCACACAGGAGGGAGTGATGCCATACATACTAGAAGTGCGGAAGGCAGGGAAGTGGGCAGTGTATAGAGATGGGAGGGTGATTATCATAGAGCGGCGCTCTCCATGATGGCGCACGACCTATGAGACCAAGCTAGAGATTGCAGTCTTGAACTGAAATGGTGCTATGTAGACAGATGCAGGCCTGTTTGAGGGAACATTTAGAGGGCGTGACATGGTCCTATATACAGAGACACACCAATGCCAAGGGAGCCGACTACCATGGGAGCCCATCCGCCGCCCACGGCCACGCATAGGAGGTGGCACTAGAGGCTCAGGAGGAATGGCCATATTATACATAGAGGAGCTACAGCATGTGATATGGGTGGCCAGACAAGATGAGGATGCACAGTTCATGTGGGTGAGGATCATGACGGAGAGGGCCCGAGACATCTACCTTGCAGTGTGCTACTTTGCACCATCCACATCCAGATATGCCACCCATGGGGAGTCTCCATACCTGTGCCACTTTATGATGATATCATGAAGTTCTCCATCCTAGGGGATATCCTCCCAGCTGGAGACTTCAATGCCTGCAGCACTAGTGCACAAGTACCCTTCTTCGAGACAGATGATCCCATGTACCAGGAGATCCACATGGTGGGCACAATCTCGAGGGGACATCATAGGACATGGCGACCCGCATGGACTATGGGAAGTACTTCTTGGCCCTTGGTGGGGCTCATAGACTGGTGGCCTGGTTCTAGCTCTCACTTGCTACCCCTTTAGACATGGAGCTAGTACAGTGGCCTACTTGGTGGGCTCTCTCCTCTTGATACCACTCATCCTGGACTTCACCATTTTGCCCCGCATGCTGCATCATCTGCTGCTCCATCTGAAAGAGAAACCCAGTGAAGTACTATAAGTTTCGGTTTGAGACGCAAATCGGACAATAAAATCACATCCTATTGAATTGCCAATGGTTATGCCGATTTCAGCAAATGCAACATCTTTACTCCTTTGACTGCATGGATTGTAGAGACAATATACCTTGCTACCAGTGCTTGTAGCCCACAAATATGCATTTAACTGCATTGTCATCCAATTTGCCTCTTAGCTGTGAAGGCGCATGAACATATTCAAGGCAACCAAAAGTCCTGAGGTGGTCAACCTTAGGCTTTCTGTCATGCCAAGCCTCAACCTCAGGATTTGCAGGTACTCCTAGTTGATGATTATGCTGACATCGAAGATGATGATGGGCTGTGTGTAGTATTGCACGCCAGCTGGATGAGGCTCCGCAGAGGGACACTAGCTGGATGGAGGCGAGCAGTGCTTGGAGAGGGAAAACTGGTGGTGAGTCGGCAGAGATAATGCTGCTGGCTGTGGACTGGGAAAAGGTGGCACTTGCAGTTGGTTGCGAGGGCAGGGAGCAGCGGCTACAGGCGGGCAAGACGGCTGCAGTAGAGGGGAGACGATCTGCAACTGATGATGAGCAGATGGTGGGTGCGAGAGGGCTGAACAGGTAACCAGTGTGGAAGCTGTGAAAATGGCACACATGAGGTGGTGACAGCAGCACACGTGGCGGTGATGGACAATGCACACAAGATCCTCGTGAAGCTGTCAGGGCCGCATCTGAGGAAACAATGAAGGAGATGGAATTGAAGCTGACGTGGCTGTGATACCATTTCTTAGGTTTAGGGTTACATAGGCCTAAGCTAAGGAGGATGAAAGATGTCCATGGCTGTGGTGTAGGTATAGAGAGAGGGGGTAGAGAGAAAGAGAACAAAGCTCAAGAGAGAGACTGTATTGCACATACAATGTAATGCTTGTATTAATGTTCTATAAAACCTTCAAAAAGTACAATGCTTTTATAGGCTTAAGCCTTATCTTTTGACACAGTCACATTCATAGAGCAACAACACATGGCATAGCCAATGACATCACTGCCTATCACATTCACACTTAAAATGGCTATAAGAGGTTGTACACACAGACATACTCACTCACATAAGTGAGTGTTCAGACACACATACACAAACAGGGGTACACGTACACGATGGATACACACACAAAGACTCCGAAATACCCAACACTGCTCCACCTCTGGAATCTGCGTCAAATTGAGGTTTGTGTTTCATTTTGAGACGGAAACTATATCGCAAACCAGAGCTGATTTGCAGACAAAACTGTTGAATTTGTAAGCACTTAGAAAGGGGTCACCAAAGAATGTGTAGGCTGCATGCCATTGATATGCGGCCAAAGCCTTAAACTTAACTGCCAAATCTTCTTTGCTCCCATAACAAGGAGAAAATATTTTTGTGGCTGAAAACTAAGCTGTCTAGGCCACTCTTTCCATTTAACTTTTTAAACCTTTGCTGCAACATCATGCATATAAATTCAAGTAGTGATATGCCTGCAGAGAGAAATTCTGTATTTAAAAAGTTGTTGGAAGGGCTGACGTTAGAATGTGGTCATTAAAAAATAACTTCTGGTATGAAAAAAGTAGTTTATCAAACTAATTGCTAATGCATACTGCAATTCGTGAGCTAGAAGTAGAAAATTACTGTTACTTAGATGTTATGAAAGTATGTTATTTTAATAGTTGTATCTTTGGATATGTGCCAGGCAGTCACAAATCTATGTTGGCAGCGCTCAAATCCTATACCTGTAATTGAAGCAAACTGCACCTTGGAAGTGGCTCTTTTGGGTGTCACAGGGGAAGATTCTGTTCTTATGCCAGATCCTCTACCAGCTTCAACAGTAAACACACATGGCCGAACTGTGCTGTCATCTTTTCCTGTCAAAACATCTGGGCGTTCTTCTCTCACAGCAGCTGATAGCTCATCGGCCTCAGGGATTAATGCCACCATTGGGCCTTTATCTTCAGCAACCGTTACTAGTGAGGAGACTTCCTTCCCGTCTGCTAACCCAACTTTGACTAAAGGTTCCTTCTCGTGGCTGCAGACGCCTCGCAACTCTTGCATCATCAAGGATGATATGGAGGTTTTTTCTCCCTTGGTTGATGTTCAACCCATCACCCCATCAGTTTCCACTTTCTGGGATTCCAATGATGATTTGAAAAGAGATTCTGGTGGAGACAGGAAAGTGGCATGGGGACCTACTCCACCTGGTAACATTCGGCGATTCCCATCCATAGAAGAGCTTAAGGATGAAAACCAATCACCTGCAGAGCATCGCAGTCCATCACTTCAGGTTTTCAAAGAAAAGCTTGATTCAACTTCAAGAGTGCTTGATCGTGTCTTTGGTGTATAGAATCCTAACTGAGCCCAAGTAGTGTAAAGAAAACATGACTGAGGACATTGTTTTTGTGCTTTAGGAGGACATACAAGCTAAATCCTGCCCTTCATCACCAGTGGGAAGCACTCCTATCTCTAGCATATCCCCCAAGGCAGACAGGTCTCCATCGGTGACACCTCCTGAGGCATGGGGGGGTGATTCTGTTGCAGATAAAGTGACTGTTCGCACTCACACTATGTCAAGATTTGCCTCACGTGGTTTAGTATCAGGCTCCAATGGTTTATCTTCTCGGGCATCCACAAGCAATGCAGCTGATACATTCCCCAGCCTCGCTTCCAATAGCTTAAATCTTGGAGGTGAACTTTTTGATGGTAAAGGATTCAGAAGTTGAGTAGTATTTCGAAGCCCTTGAATGATGGACATAAATGTGGGTGCAGGTATCAGTACTATTATGAACCCAGAGAATTCTGTATCTGATCCTACAGTAACATCTCCGAATCGGAAGTTAATGTCATATTCCGAAAGGACCCTTATCTCTCGAAGTATCCTGTCAAGCACTGGTGAAGCACCTGAATCAAGTGGAGGATCTCCTAGGCAAAAGAAGTTGAATGCTGAAAAAATTGATGATCACAGTGTGGTGGAGGGTAACCTAGAAGGAAGGAAGGAGGGAGAAAATGGGCATGGCTTAAGGTCTGATGCAGGAACATTGACAGGGGCAACATCAATATCATCCAATGTATGATCCTTTCATTTCCTCCTCTTTGTTCAACTTTATGTGTACATTAAATAGGTACTGTCTTGGTGGCTTTCCTGTCGAATGGTTGGCTGTGGATATGGCCACCTAATAATCTAATTAAGTAACATTATGATGACAGGGCCATCTACACCTTGGTGCACCAAGAAGCTCTCAACAAGATCCACCTCATCAAGGACCACCTTCCTTTGCTCTGCAACTGGTGCAGAGAACACTTGAAGAGAGTCTAGGGGCTGTGCAGAAGGCAATACATGATGATGTGCAGAATCTCCATTTGGAGCTTTTACGGCAATTCCATATCTTACAGGTTTGCAGAACTGTTTTAACTCTCTATGAAGTGTGGTCAGGATATTCGTAAGGCTTTTGAGAATCTCAAGCAGCAGTATTCAGAGAGCCATGGATACAACATAAAACTTACACCTTATTTTTGGTGTTCTCTTTGCTTTTGTGCAGACAGAGATGGTGGGCATGATGGATGGGTTTTTGTTAAAACAGACAGAAATGATGGATGAAATGCAGGCTCTTAGGAGAGAAAACCAGCAGCTTCGTAATCTTTTTTAGAGATTTCTAATACATTTCTTTGAAGTTTTCTGACTCAGGAAGCGCCTATTTCATTGGCAATTTCATATATAAATTTGTACAAGGTCTGTAATCAGTCAGTTTCCTTTGTGTGGTGAGAAGTTTATCTTAAAACATGGCTTCAAGATATGGTGTTATTTTTGGGTCCTAAGTTCCACACGTCTATGAGTTGAAACTAAAGTCAAGTTTTTCAACTACGTGAATTTTGTATGGAAAATGTTTTATTAGCCAAACAAAGTAGGTTCACCGGAGATGTGAGCTATGGTTGGTTATAAAAGATCCTCCATCAGTTATAAAAGAGAAAACGTCCGTGGAAAGCGAACTATAAAACAGCCCCAAAGCAAAGTGTGTTATGTCCGTGGAAAGAAGAAGAGTGAAGAGAAAACGTCCGTGGAAAGAAGAGTGAAGAGAAAAAAGAGGGGGGCTCCCTCTCTGGCTGGCCGCTCTCCAAGGAAGACTACATCAAAGGAGGGAGAAAAAAGCCAGTGAGGCATGTAGTGCTAGATCGGTCCGTCACCCTCTCTAGAGTGAGAAAAGGGCCTGGACTCCAACTGTGTAGGAAGGCAGCTGCATCCACTTCACCTGTTAGGTGCTCCCACCGTCTTCCTAGGGTGTGGATGATGTCTAGCCAAATAGTGGGGGTGCCATCAATGGCCTCTCTGCACCTAGCCCTGCCATACATGCCAAGCGGTAATACTGCTAATGATCTCCCATCGTGACAGACTCCAGCCCAGGGAGGTCCACTGGGTAATCAGGACTGCTGAGGCTGGGATGGCCGATGAGCGAGGCTGGTGCCCTTGTTCCCGTAAAGTAGAGCTGCACCCTCCGCCGTAGCCCAAGCAATCGTGCCCCATGTGATGACACGGAGAGTGCTCGGCTCAGACGTGAAAAGCCGAGGATCTTCCACCAAACCTGCTGGGCCTTTGGACAATCCCAGAGGCAATGTTGATTGAGTCTCCTTGGGGGCGCTTCAGTGGGTGTAGAGGGAGGGTCTTCCCGCAATGGCAAGCTAGGTGCCAATTACAAGGCTATGATGTGCGAGAAGCCAAAGGAAGAGAGTGACCTTTTGAGTGCGATAGCTGTCCAAGAGCTTGTGTCAACAATTTGCATGAAAATCATGGAGTTTGCCCTGGGCCTGCCGACGTGCTGCAGCTGCCAGGGTACCATCTAGTGCTTGCAAGAGAATGCACGGATCCACGCGGGCCAAGTATTGGAAGAAGGCGATTGCCTGGGGCCTTTGGAGTGCAGGTTAGGCATCGGTACCAAGCAAGCTCGTGGCAACCAGTCTTCAGGCTCGGGGGTGAATCCAGAGGACTCTACGTTTGGGTGATGAGTCGCTAGCCACAATCTATTGTGGTTATGCGATGTGTACGATGTCGGGTCTATGAAGCCTCATTAGGGTTCTAGGTCAGATGATCCTTGGGTATGGTTTATGGAGAACTTACATTGGTATTAGAGCATGGATCTGACAAGTGCTAGAACCCAAGGCATGGAGGATGTACAAGACAGCAGGCTGAATTTAGCAAGAAAGCCATGAAACGTTAGCATGGATGTGCAAAGGTCATAGAAAGGGAGAAAAGCACCTGAGGTGCATGCTGGACAGGAGGTTGTTTGTCCATGAAACCCTAGCTTTTTGCCTTTGGTTGTGTCTCGGGCGGCATGAAGGTATTCATGATATCTTTTGGGGCTGCATTTTTGTCCGTGTTGAAATCATGAGACAGGTACCCTTAGGCTTGTTATCTAGCAGAGAACAGCCGGGTGATGGTTGTCTTTATGTGCAACAAAGGGACAGCCATGGCACCCATAAAGAGGTGACAAAGGGGGTAAATTGGGTGGCCTGTGGCTGACCTGCAGAAGGCGGCCAGAGCAGCCATGTAAAGCAGGCGGGTGTGTTGGTGGAGTTGCCATGAGAGGAGCTAGGGTTAGGGTGGCTAGGGCTATGGCCCAAGGCCAGCCCATAAGGACCAGCCCTGGTCGGCCACCAAACCAGCTAAGGGTGCCCAGTCAAAGCGCTGCTGCTGCTGGTGTGCGCACAGGTGCCAGCCCATGATGGGCTTAGAGGCAGCCTGAGAGAAGTTGGTCGGGCAGTTGGTGCAAAGGTGGGCAGCAGAAGGCGCACAGTCCAGCCAGTGGTGGATAGTAGGTGGCCATGGGCCAATACGATGGTTTAAAGCATTCTAAACTAATCAAATTCTACTTTTAAAAGAGAAACAAAATGAAAAGTTTAATTCTAACAATTGATTACTTATCTAGGATAAAGAAAGGCTGAATTTAAGAATGAAGAGAGGGGAAAAGCCTTTCCAACAAGGCATAACATCATTTTTTCATTTTAAAGAAGACAAAAATTAGAAAACCATGAAAAGGAATAAAGACAAAGTAGGATTTCTAGCTTGAATTTTTGTGAGCTTTTCTTTGGCTTGATGGTTTGAGGGATCTACTCTTGTTTGCAACAAGAGTGGCCACCAAATCTTTTGAAGAGGGAAATGTCAAAAACTAATGAATTATAAAAAAATTCACCGTTTTTGGCTCTGGGGAGGTGGAGTAGAGTAATAGTGCATAAAAAACTATTAAGCTTCTACAAAAGGGGAGGCCTATATTTATAGCAAAAAGTGAGCTTCTAACCAAGCAAACTGATTCTATAATTTTCCAAATCAGTTTGGTCAATTTCTGACCATAAATGCGCACACATGCGCATAGCCCTGCAACAAACAGGACGGGATTCGCGCAGAAGAGGGTGACCCTTGGAGAGCCTGCAGAGAGGGAGAAGGATGTGCTGGGGTGCCGCGTAGGTGTGCCGAGAGGAAAAACAAAAGCAGCACATTGCTTGTTTTAGAGAAAGCACGATTAGTCTATTTTTTTGTTGTGCGCACAAGTGCCAGCCCATGATTGGGCTTAGAGGTGGCCTGAGAGAAGCTGCTTGGGCAGTTGGCGCACAGGTGGGCAGCAGAGGGCGCACAGTCTAGCCAGTGTACGGACAGTAGGTGGCCGTGGGCCAGTATGTACAATAGATGCTTAAGCACAAGCACATAGGCCTGCAGAGCAAACAGGCCGGGGTTTATGTATTAACATTTACAAAAGGCCAAAATGACCTATCAAAGGGTTACATCATGTCCATGAAATACATCATCATGGGTACTAAAAATAAACATCAAAGAAAGTAATAAGAGCTGAAATGTCAGATCTGATCCCAAAACAAAAAGTGTCCAGTTCTCATATCACCCTAAAATATCCTGCATAGGACGCTGCAACATGGCACCCAATGTAGTAAAGCTGGGCCGGCGAGAGAAAGTCGTGTGGTGGTGGAAGACGATGGCTTTGATCCTCCTTTAGTGACACGGGCATGGGTGGCGACCACGAGGTCAAGGGCGCCGGGCTTTGCATAGCTCAGTGGCTCTGTCTAGTGTCACTCCTCTCGGCCGAGCTCCTGCATCAGCCTGAAGGTCGGTTGTAGTGGGTGAATCTGCCCTCGTTACTCTGGTCTGGAAGAAGTCGGTGAGAGCTCTCTGTATTGGTCCTCTGATGGGTACCACTAGTTTAGGCCGCAAAAGGGATTGCCTGCGTCTCTGAAGCTGCAGGAGGAAAAGCCTAAGCATCTCCGGCCTGGGAAATCCATGATGTCGAGCCCGTATCTCTGTGACCTTCCTCTAATGTAGTCTGGGAATCTGGTAGCCTAGTGCTCTCGGTCTCTGTGAAAGAAAGAGGACGACTAGGTGAACTCGATGTCCTCTGAGTATCCAGTCTGACAATGTCCTTCCTGATAACCCTATTCCGCGCTCTGTGCGGCTGAGAGCAAATGACGGGGCCTCTATACTGTATTGGAACGGGGGGAGTGTCTCCATCTGCATGTCGTGCATGCCAAACCAAGTGCCTACCTATGCATACCAACACCCTGTATCTCCCTCGAGTGTCAGATGTCTCGAGGACTCCAGGGCTAGCTGGGGTTATCTATCTAGTGGAAGCTCCCATAGCCTGTGCCAGTATGTCACTGTCTGGAATAGAGCCTCTGTCACAATCGGTGCAGCCCCCATCTCTGCCCGCACAATCTCATGTGGCACTCATGGCTTGCTCCTAATCATGCACGAGATCTGGGCTAGCTGCAATGCGTGCTGGCCCGACTGCTCAATCTCTGGTCGAAATACGCAGCGGGAATGATAACCAAACTTGAGACCACAAGAGCAAGTAGAGTGCAGAAAATAGACAGCACAAAAAAGACAAAGAGATAGGCGTGTAAACTCTTCTCTATACACAAGATCCCGGGAAAACTGAATATATACAATGTGGGAATTATGGAGCCTATTTATATGGTCCCATGAGTGCAGTCGGCCAGCGCATAGTGTCCCACCAGCCCTTCACGACTGGGCACAACCAGTCGGCCAGCAGAGAAAAAACACCACGACCCCTCCTGATCAAGTCGGCCAGCTCTCGGCCAGCATCAAGGGCTCCTGCCAGCTTGTGGCATCCACCCACACCATGGAAAAAATGGGAAAAATCGGGGAAAAATACGGGGAGTGAGGAAAAATGATAAAATATCTATACGGGGAGGGCACACCCACAACAGAGGCCCTGGTGTCTGATGAAGACAGGAGATGACTTCTAACACTCCCTCTCAGCTCCTGGCTGTGGAATCAACCCAAGGGAGCTGGAGTGCCGCCTGAGTGTAGCATGAGGTAGATACTTTGTGAAGAGGTCCGCCGCATTGTTCTTCGTCGAACAATAAAGGAGCAATATGTCACCAGCCAAGATCTTCTCACGTACAAAGTGATACTATATCTCTATGTGCTTGGTCCAGGCATGGAAGACCGGGTTCCGAGCAATAGCTATACAACTCTGGTTATCGCACTGGATGACTGTGGGCTCCTTCTGTGGAAACCCAATCTCGCCTAGCAGTCTCCGTAACCATACAACCGCCTAGCAGTCTCCGCAACCATACAACCTCGCAAGCAGCACCACAAGCAACCCGGTACTTTGCCTCTGTCGAAGATAGGGCAATAGTTGGTTGCCGCTTACTGCTCCAAGAAATTGCTCCTGAGCCAAGGGTAAAACTGTATCCTGAAGTAGATCTCCTCGTGTCTGGATCTCCTCCCCAATCTGAGTCACTCCAACCTTGGAGTCTGACTCCATCCCCTCATGTGTAAAAGAGTCCTAGATCCTTCGTACTCTGCAGATAGCGCAAGATCCGCAATCCTGCGTCCTAATGAGACTTTAGTGGCGTCTACATAAAAGAGCTCAACAACCCCACGGAGAAGCTCAATTCCAATCTGGTGTTCAGCAACCAGATCAATGAACCAACCAACTTCCGGTACTGCGAGGCATCGACTGGCTCACAAGGATCATTAACGGTTAACTTTGTGTTTGGGTCCATCGGCGAAGTAATAGGCTTGCAGTTCTCCATCCCAAAAGCCTCAAGCAACTCATGAACATACCGCTGCTGAGAGACAAAAAAACCCCTCTGGGTCTGCCAGATCTCCAATCCCAGAAAGAAGTGGAGTAAGCCTAAGTCGGTCATCTCAAACTCTTTTGACAAGGCAGCCTTCGTCACGCTAATGTGCTCCACATGACCGCCGGTGAGAATGAGATCATCCACATAAAGGATGATAATCGTAACCATGCCGCGTTCCCGAAAGAGATACAGGTTAGGATTTGCAACCGATCTCTGAAATCCAGTCCGAACAAAGAAGGAATCAATCTTCTGATTACAAGCCCTGGGAGCCTGCTTAAGACCATACAAGGCCTTACGTAACCTGTAAACCATCCCTTTTGATCCTGGAACAACAAAGCCTGGAGGCTGCTCAACATACACCTCCTCCTGCAGGTCACCATTAAGGAACGCAGATTTTATATCCATTTGATACACGGGCCAGCTCTGAGAAGAAGCAAGGGCAAGAACGGTCCGAATCGTGGACATCCGTGCTGTCGGTGCAAAGGTATCCTCGTAGTCGATGCCTGGCCGTTGAGCATAACCTTTAGCCACAAGTCTGGCTTTGTGTTTGTACACCGACCCATCTGACGCATATTTGGTCTTAAAGACCCATTCAATGACTGACCGTTTCGACGGCCTCGGTACCAACTCCCATGTTTTGTTCTTCTCGATGGCATCAAGTTCCACCTGCATGGCTTTCCTCCAAGTATCCTGTGAGAGGGCTTCCTTGACGGAAGTGGGCTCCTTGTCCCGCATAATACGAGACATCAGAGCATAGTTTACGTGAAGAAGCTCCGCTGTTTTGCTTTTGTCTCGGACTCTGTGTGATCTTCGAGGGCCGTCCTCTGTGGTCCATTCGGAGGGTAACTCCATAACACCTGACTCCCGAAGGGTGTCCAACCAGCACCTAGGTACTTGAACGGATCGTGGAGTCTCCTGCTATTGCGGGGGCTCTACTCCAGCTGCGGGATCAACCTCCTGTGTTGACTGAGGGTGATCAACTAAAGCAATGGTCTGGGAATCATCATCAGACTCTTCTGGATCTCCAAGAAGTGGCGGCTCCTCGACAGTGGATACTGGAACATGCTCATCAAAGGCCACATCCCGGCTGACAACAATCTCATTCCTGTCTGGATCATACAATCTGTATCCCTTGGAAAGAGAATTATACCCCACAAATATAAGCTCGCGGGACTTGGAGTCAAGCTTCTCCCTCTGCTTCTTTGGAATATGTACATACGCATCACTCCCAAAAACACAGAAGTGCGAGACATCAAGTTTCCTGCCAAAGTATGCCTCAAACGGAGTCATATTAGGTACTGAAGTCGTTGGAGACCGTTTGAGGGTATGGACAGCCGTTGCCACAGCCTCTCCCCACAGTGGATGAGGAAGATCACGATGCTCTAGCATGGTCCTAGCCATCTCCACCACAGTCGTGTTTTTGCGTTCTACAACCCCATTCTCTGAAGGCGATCCGGTATTGGCCAGTTCCCTCTTGATGCCATGGTCTGCACAAAATCTGAGAAATACAGTCGAGGAGAATTCACCTCCTTTGTCAGCCTTGAGAGTCTTTACCTGCAACCCAGACTCTTTTTCCACCATCACGTGCCAATCCTTGAACCGTGCAAAAGCTTGGTCCTTTTGTGAAAGAAAGTAGACCCACGTGAATCTGGTACAGTCATCAACAAGCAACATGAAATAGAGAGATCCTCCCAATGATGGTATCTGCTGAGGTCCACACAAGTCAGTGTGAATCAACTCCAACGGTTTCGAAGCCAGCCTGGAAGCCTGCTTCAGAAAGGATTCCCTGTGTTGCTTACCACGTATGCAAGAGCTGCAACGTCCTTGCCTACTGCCAACATCTGGCAAGCCAACCACCATCTGGTCTCGGAAAGCTCACCGCAATGCATCCACATTTAAGTGGCCAAAACGAAAGTGCCACAAATCTCCGACCTAAGAACCTGTCAACGAGGAGAGTGCAGAGAGCATATAGATACCATTCTCCACACCGCCTTCCCAAACAACCTGGCTAGTCTCACGGTCTTGTAGAGCAACTGAATGCTCCTCAAATTCCACACGAAAGCCAGTCTTGCATACTTCATGCATTGACAGAAGATGAAAACCCAAAGCAGGGACATAAAGAACACGGGAAGCATGCTTGCCCCCCTTTCCGTCGGGAATAATCTCCATCCGGCCCTCATTGTGTATCGGAATAGTGGAGTTGTCGCCAATAAAAATGCGATCTGACTGCCGTTTTAGATCCAAAAAGAAGTCACGGGACGGAGTCATGTGCTTGGAAGCACCACTGTCAAGAATCCATTCTCGGGTATCCTTCGCGGTGAAGCCAACTGCCTCCTCGCTCGAAGACGATGAAGCATCGGAGTCCATCATCTCTAAGTGCACAAATGCAGGAGTCTTTGCAGCTGAGGCTGAAGAATCACCACTCTTCCCAGTCCGCTTAGGACACTTCCTCCAATAGTGGCCTTTCTCGCCACAATCATTGCAGGATCGTTCGGCCTTCATCTTCTCTCGTTCTGAGTCGGGCTTCTTCTCAGAAGACTTCTTCAGTGAAGCCTTCCCTTTGCCCTTGTTGTTATTCCAGCCTTTTGACCATTGGCCAATTAAGGCCTCCGAACCTCCGCTGTGAGGAGGGTTCGTGAAACGTTCCTCCTGGTCCAAGACCATTGGCACAAACTCCTCCCAGGTAATGGTGCTGAGCCTGCCACTCGTAAATAATCAAAGAGGAGTAGAAAGCAGAATACTGAGCAGGCAAGTGGGACAGCAAAGTAATGTCCATGTCTTCAGATGATATCTCCTTCCCAGCCTGGAGGACTTCCTGTTGAAGGACCTGCAGCTTGTTAATGTGCTTCCGCATCGTCGATGACTTTGCAGGGTTCATAACCCGCATCTGCACTTCCAAGGAGATCCTCTTCATGGGTGATACCCTGTTATAAAGAGAAGCCAAGTGCTGCCATATGCCTCTGGCTAGCGTCATATGTTTTACGTGATTGATTACTTGTGTGCAATTGAGGAAAATAAATGACCGGACCCTGGCATTGACACGATCCCACATGTGTGCCTGTGCTTCTCGGTCCTTCTTCATCGACAGTAACTCCCCTTCCTCTGCTTCCGGCCGTGGAACCCCGATGACGATGAAATCAGCAAGGTCATCACCTTCCAGATGCCGAAATTGTTCCCGTCCAACAAACGGTCCACTGGGAACGTGGGGAGAGTTGGGATCTTCACATGCTTCTCAGCCATCTCTAACAAATCTGCCATCGCGGGGATGTAACTGAAAAGGGTGCGTGGGTGGGGAAAAAAAACTCTAAACCTGCAAGTGGCTGTCCAGCACCTTAGCCTGCCTTCCTCTTGCAACTTCTCTTCCTAAACACTCCAAAACAGTCCACCAATCAGCAACTTAATTATCCCCCTCTTGCTCAGAAAACTCCCAAGATCTATCAAGAGCCTAGGGCTCTGATACCATGTCAAAATACGCAACGGGAATGATAACCAAACTTGAGACCACAAGAGCAAGTAGAGTGCAGAAAATAGACAGCACAAGAAAGATAGAGAGATAGGCGTGTAAACTCCTCTCTATACACAAGATCCCGGGAAAACTGAATGAATACAATGTGGGAATTATGGGGCCTATTTATATGGCCCCATGAGTGCAGTCGGCCAGCTCATAGTGTCCCACCAGCCCTTCACGATTGGGCACAACCAGTCGGCCAGCAGAGAAAAAACACCATGACCCGTCCTGATCAAGTTGGCCAGCTCCAGGTACACTAGAGTGCAGTCGGCCAGCATCAGGGGCTCCTGCCAGCTTGTGGCAGCCACCCACACCATGGAAAAAATGGGAAAAATTGGGGAAAAATACGGGGAGTGAGGAAAAATGATAAAACACCTATACGGGGCGGGCACACCCACAACAGAGGCCCTGGTGTCTGATTAAGATAGGAGATGACTTCTAACAGTCTCCTGCCCCATAGATTTTGGCCATTGTGTGACCAATCATGATAGTTTGCAGGTATCTGGGGCCGTGGAGAGAGAGAGAAAGAAAGAAAGATATATTAAGCGTCTACTAAAGACCCAATGGGCCTATGAGACCAAAGTGATTCAATAATCTCATCATGGAATGGAAAATAAAACAGAAAGAAAACATAAACATAGCTATCTCACTCGGGTGATATAAAATTGTCCATGGAAACTCATCATGGAATACTAAGAACATCGAAACATGAGAGCAGCATCAACTACGAGTAGATGGTATACCACTCTCCAAAATATCAAGCATGGGGCTAATGAGTATGGCCAGGAGGTCTCCCTCAACTATGTCGCGTGGAAAGGTAGCTGGATGGCAGTGGAGCATGTCTTGGATCTGGAGCTAATGAGGTGATCGTGGTGGATGGCGGGGGGCCGGGGGCGTTGGGCACAGTGGAGTGTGGAGGCTCGGTCCGAGTTAAGTCTCTCGGGTGAGGTAGGTCCAGAGCAGCTCGTGAAGGGTCCACAAGATCGACAATATCGGTGTCCTCCACCTCCTAGGTCCGGAAGAGAGAGAGAGAGAGTTATATTAACGTCTTGAATAGATCCAAAGGGTCTAGGAGACCAAAAGGATGTGTACATAGTGTCCATGAAATCGCATCATGGATGAAATAAGAAAAAGCAACAGGAAACTTAAACTAAAAATTGAAAGCTAAGATCACAAACAGTGAGATTATACAAGATGAAAAATCTAGATCCTACTATGCGTGGTATAGGGTACAATAAGTGATGGGCTATGGAAGAGCTAAATAAAAACAATCAGTCAACTCTGTGTGCTGGGCAAGGGCCCATCCAAGATGTCCATCATGGGTGATATAAGAAGGCTAGAGATGTCAATAAAGAAGGACGGGTTGAGGTGCTGCATAGTTTTGCCGGGAGGAAAACAAAAAGCAACACATGGCTTTTTTTAGAACAAGCACGATTAGGGTGTTTTTTCCTCCAAAAACAAGGTGAAAGCTTAAAAAGCATCCATGGTCCTCTTTGTTTGGTAAAAAAAGCCCGATACCCGCTTTACCTTTATAAAAATGAGCTGCAACAGTTTTTCACTCTCCTTTTGTTCTCCTTCAATAGGTGCTCATGTGAGGAGGTGCTTCACACAACTTGATGTTCTCCTTCTCTGCGCACCGGGAACCTTTGCTTCGCCATGACCCCTCTCATCCACCTTAAAACCTTTCCAGCCCATAACCCATCACCTTTCTGTCATTGCTTTTCTTCAAATTAGCACGCACATTTAGTGTGCACCATATATATATGGAGTCAATGGGTAGTAATTATGTGAAGTCATCCAGTAGTAATGACGTAGAGTTGATCAATGATGACGACTATGAAGCCACCGGATGGCTAGGATTTTATCCGCCACCACCAATAAGGCCAAAAGATAAAACATGAGCACATTATCTAAGATCCCTTGATGGGCAATAGTGTCAACGGATGGGCCCACGGTTGATGGGTGCTCCATGCGTTCGCCAACTGATGATTGTGGGGTTGTCAAGTGGTGTCAAGAGTCTTTTGCTAAGTGGGATTCAAGTCTCAATTCGCACACATTGGTGGGTTCAAGAATGGCTCAATAGTCTTGACTTCAGAGACCCTAAGTTGTGACGCCTCCTTTTTTGTACTTGCTCTTACTTTTCCACATGAGTGGATACTTCTTTCAAAATGATGAAGAGAGCATACCAAGTTTTACGATGAACCCTTCCTGTTACTAGGTGGTAGGCGGCATGCAATCTTGTTAGAAATTGGCATATCCCAGGACATGGTGCCGAGTTAGGCAATCTTGTGGTGATGGTCATACTCCAAGATGCTAGGCCGAGGTTTCCAGATGGCTTATAGAAGAAGAAGATACATTAATATCTTGCAAAAGACCCAACGGGTGTATGAGATAGAAGATGTACAATGTGTCCATGGAATCTCATCATGGAAAAAAAAGACAACATAACAAAAAGAACTCTAATCCATAGGTGAATGTAGATATGTATGGATCATCATCGTCATCCTCATCATGGAGGATCACCATCCTCATCATCGTGGATACAAAGTGGGTTATCCATCGATGTGTGGTAGGGGTCCATAAAGGATGTCGAGCATCGGCGAGGGGGTGAGGGGGCCCCCTAGATCTGCATGGTTGAGGAGAAGCTGGGACAAGGTAGCAGTTATAGATGCTCGATGGCGGGCGAGGATCTCATCAATCCGGGGCTCATGAGCCTGGGGTGCTTGTGGTCCAGGAGGGTGAGGCCATCTTGCTCTCCGAAGTGCGGTGGCATTAGGCAAGGTAACTCCAATTGAGAGGTGAGATGGTGGGCCCCTCGTCGCTACTGTGGTTGCCTCATTTGTCCGAGTGTCCTCCTCCTATGGGTGGAAAAAATTGGTGATGGTAGATTGAGATGGGTGTCGGGGTCGAGGATCTCTAAATAGTAACTCTTTGTGTTGTCGGATCTCCAATAGGAAGAGTGCGAGACAATGCTGATCTGGATACTCCATAACTCGAGATAATGGCCCAAACCCCTCTCTCAATAGTTAGTGGAATCTCCCCCTGATCTCATAATACATCGAGCACTGACAAATATAATGCTCCTCAGACTCTACTCCTCCATGGCACAATCTACAGAGTCTCCTCTCTTGAGGGATCCCTGTTGCTCTACGAACCTCAATCTCGAGCCTATGGGATGAAACACACACATGGTGAAGTAGTCGTGAGGGAGAGGTGGCACATAACTTGATAAGATTTTCTTGGTGTGTGTACCCAATAACAAGTACAAAGATAAGGACATACCATAAGTGAATTAAGAGGGTGTTCCTGTGCACGGGGAAAAAACCGGATGGAGAAGAAGATGGCAAATGCTACCCGACCCACTAAATCTTGGGCGTAAAAATAGGGATGAAAAGCAGTTTTACTCCTAGTGATGGAAAAAGTGCCTCGGTTGGTCCTAGAGTGTTCACACACCACTGCCCATGACATAGATGTCTACAAACCCCCCTGGTTTGATGATGTGAACATGTACAAGGATATGGCTGATCAATCCCCAAAAGGCAATAAGCTTAAAGTTTTGCAAAAAGCCTCAAGTTTTTTGCGAGAGGAAGTGCCTTTGTGAACAAATCTGCCGCATTGTCATGTGTATAGACATAGAGCAAGCTTGTTACATGCGGAAGCTCTGGGAGTCTTCTTTCAGCCCTAAACACCATCTTGGAGCATGCTAATGCAAAACACAAGCGGAAGAGAGAGAGAGCAAGAGAGAGAGAGAGAGATAACAGAGTATTTAGTATATTCATAATTTACAAAAAGGTAGTACAAGTCCTACAGCCATAGGCTGTCTTGGAAAAGGTAGAAACACCTAGTCTATGACCTAGTCCTTGGCTGGACTGAATAATCCAAAACGATGAGCACTTTTTCCTTTTATAGGCCTTGGAATAAACTAGTGAACTGGTCAACTGCTAGTCAGCCAGGTCTTGGACAACAGGTCTTGGACAAAGTCCATCAGTTTTGCTTCAGCCGACAGGTGATTAATCCCTCATAAATTTGGCCAATAGCCCTTGACTCTTCCTCCACCAGTTCATCCCTGCCCAAAACAGCAACACATGCTCCTAATCTGGTTCTAACCTTGGTTCTAACCTAATTCTTTATCTTGTTGCCCTTCAAGATTAGATCTGGGTTGAGCCTGCACATGTCTTGCACATGACAAAGCTGATCTCTCTTGCATGGAGCCTCTCCTTGACATAATGGTAATGCACCTCAATGTGCTTTGTGCGAGCATGGAACACTGGGTTCCATGCAACTGCCAATGCACTCTGAGAGGTAGTGTAGATAGGAGTGGAGGACTGTTGTCCAACACTAAGATCCGGAAAAAGGCGTTTGAGCCATACACACTCAATGGTAGTTGTAAATGTTGCTCTGTACTCAGCCTCACAGCTAGATGTGGCCACCATTAGTTGTTTCTTGCTGAGGCATGATATGCATGAACCACAAAGAAAGAACCAAAATCCGCTAGTTGACACTCTGGTGTTGTAACATCGTGCCTAGTCCGAATCACTTAAGGCATGTAGTTGTGACTCACTCCCATGGGATAGAACAATCTGGGAAACTCTGGTAGTGGAAAACCCACTTGACAGCCTTGGACCTCCCAATGCGTGGTATCTGGGCAATGTATAAATCTACTCAACTATAAGATCCCATATTGAATGTATATCTGCATGTTGCATAAGTAGATCAACTATCCAACAACCTGATGATATAGTGTTAGATCAAAAGGCTCACCTGAATCCAGAATGCTTAGCCTGGCACATGTCTCAAGTGATAAAGCCACATGCTTACAATCCTCAAGACTATACCTTTTTAGCATAATCTGTAAATAGTTTGACTGCATCGCGTTGTGAGAGTTGAATGTCCAAAAAGCAATGCAACGGGCCTAGATGTGACATCTCAAAAGAAGCCTGTAATTCAGTCTTAAAGGTTGAAATCTTCTCAACATTGGGGCATGTGAGTAGCATGTCACCAACGTATAAAACAATGGCCAACAAATCCTCCCAAGTCTTCTTGACATAGAGGGTGCTCTCTGTGGGACTACTACAAAACCCATGTGTAACCAAGTATGCATGTATCTTCTCGTACCATGCTCTGGGAGCCTGCATAAGACCATCCAAAACTTTCCATAACTTGCACACTTTGGCTTCCTGACCTTTCTAAACAAAACCATGAGGTCGAGATACATAGACCTCCTCATGCAAATCACCGTTCAAGAAGGCGGTTTTGATGTCCAATTGATGCACATTCCAACCATGATATGCTACCATATCAATGATGCACCTGATGGTGGTCATACGAGACGTGGGTGCAAAGGTTTTATCGTAATCTATGCCTTTTTGTTGTGCATAGCCCTTTGCCCACAAGTTTGGCTTTGTAGCGATCAATGCTACTGTCACAAATGGCGGAGACCTAGACAGAAAGAAAGTACTCTCCAAGTATTCAGACAAAGAACACACAGCTGAAATATGAACAAACAGCACACTGAGTCAGAACGACCGGCTCCCCGTAGGTAACTCCTTTATTACTTAAAAGAAGCTTTTACAAGATTTCCAAGGTGTGGGTGCTGTCGGGAGGCTGGGAAAAGAAGAAATGCCTCTACAGCTATCTACCCAGCAGCCTTGAAAGACACAACAAACACAAGGGGCACCACTAGCACAATGCTGGAAACAGAAATCACTCTCTCACTCTTCACCACCCTCCCGCGCCAGACAGACAACACAAAACAAAACCTATATTTCAGTAGAAATCTTCATCTTTACATAGTTGGACATCTAAAATGTCCTCAGAACCGTCCTTATTCAAAATCCACTCACAATCTGCCCATTCCCCCTCCTTTATATAAATTACCACAAACCAATAACCAGAAGAACTATTGAAAAACACAACTTCAAAGAGTGAGGAATCTTCAAAGTACAACTCATCAACATCTCGACCTAATTCTAGGATTAGATACATGACGGTAAAACTGCACTCCAGCAAAATATATATGTATATCCCAGTAATCACCTTTGCCCTGTATCCTTCTCTTCAGTAGCATCCAGTTGTAAAGACTGCCACACACCTAGAAAGTGGCAGTCCCCCCTCTTTGGCGGCTTCCCTATCCTCCTTCGTTGCAGTCAGCACTCCACGCCTTCTTGCTGTGGGTACCCCCCCCACCTCTCAGCTCTCTTTCCTTGGATTTCCAGCCGTCACCACTTATCCTTCCGTATCCTTCAAGCTATCAGCTCCTGTCAGCGCTAAAAACTCCTGAGCCCTTGTTTCCCTTGAATTCCCGGCCTGTAGTTGACGTCAAACAGCAAGTCGCCCAGTAGCTTCAGTAACACAACACCAAGGCAGCTCCTCTGCACGCCTTCGCCACAACAGAACCAAGAAAAATTGCCACCTTCCTCACGTTGGCTCCTCTCCTGCCGACTCAACTCTCCAGCCCTTCACGTTTGACGGCAGCAGCGTCTCTCTTGCCTGCGCCCTCTTCTTGCGCTTCAGCCACGAACACACTGTCGCCAGCCAATCGGCTTCCACCAGCTAGAACCTGCAGTTCTTGCTTGTCGCCAGTCCTCTCTTGGGCGGGTCCTCTGTATTGTGTCTACGGCTGCTCACCACCCTGAAGTCCCCAGCCTCTCACCAGCCCACGCTTCTCTGCGCCTGTGGGGCTGCCGCTGACCCTGTCCGTTGCTCCAGTCACCGTAGCCACCTACAAGGCCTCACACAAGGCGGCACCCTACCAGCTAACCTCCTAGGCGGTCTCCTCACTGCATGTGCCTGTCTGCGCCCCCAACTGCTCTCTGGTCTGCAGCACCTCAGGAAGGCAACCCTTCATCCACCAGGCGGCGCCTTCCCTTCGCTGAATCACCAGGGGCGACCCCCTCCTTAACACGACGGCCACCTAACAAAAGCACCTCACCCGTGCCTCTGCAGCTCTGCGCCGTCTTTGAAGAAGCCTCTCCCAGCAGCTTGTGCTCCCCAGCCTGTCTCTGCAACAGAGGCCGCACGACCTTTCCCTAGCCGGCCGTCTCCTCTTCTGCTCGTTCCACCCCCCCGTCATCTTTTCCATCCGCCAGCTTGCCAACCTTCTTGCGATCCTTCCTGAACGTCACGTTGGCCGCCATGCTAAACAGCCATGTGGCCCTTAAATAGTTGGCCACGTAGTTATCATTTTTTTAAATTTTTTTCCTAAGGCCTAGAAGATGACCATCCAAAATGCCTTTTCACACACCAATGCTTTTGTACCATCCCTTCCTACTTTTCATATACGTGGCCATCTACATCCTTCCATTTCACAGCAAAGCTCAAGGCAACATTGGCCCTTGCTCCACACCCTCTTTCAACTGCAGCCTTCCAATGCCCACTCATCCTTGAGACGCGTACATATACTGAGCTGTAAAACAGCTGATATCACCTGCAGCAAAGCACACTTCGAACAAACCTGTAACAAGTCTACAACAAAACCATTCTCTTTGTACATCTGCCAAGGCGTTCCCAAACAAATCTCTTCACACACGCCATGCATCCGTATGTACACAGGCCGAAAATACCTTTCAGAAAAACTCCTAACATACTTTGCCAGCCACCTAGCCTGCAGGACATTCATGTCCTAGCAGTTAGTATCCATAAACTGTCAGCCTCCAGGGTCAAAAGGCCACTGTTGCATGTCTCTTCCAATTATACACGCCTGCCCATCTATTTCTTCCAGGTGATATACCAATTGGGAGTCCCTTTCATTCAAAACTAATGGCATCTCACCATTCTGACTATCCTCTTCATGCACACTCTTAGCATCACCAAAAACTGGGTCTGCATAACCCTCATCCATATCTTTTTCTTCTTGGGTCAATCCGAAACAAACTTGGGCCTCACTTGCCAACTGCACAGCCACAGTTAAAAGCATATGCATTAACATTTTACAACCCAAATCCTTGGGCCTCTGATTACCTGGCTCATAAGCACACTGTTGTGGAAAGATTTCCATCTTTTTCCAGTATAGCATTCCCAGACCTCATAACTCCAAATTCACCTGACTCTGGCTCCCACATGCCTGGTTGCTCAAGCATTAGTTCTTCTTCAACCGGTTCAATAAGAAAATTCCTAGAATCCAGCACATAAACATTGCTCTCACTCACAGGATCATCCGTGATCAGCTTTCCACTTCCACTGTCCTCTTCGAAAGAGAGACTCATTTCCGAAGGTGCTTCAAGCATCCTCTTGTCCTCTACTTCCTCATTGCCAACCACCTTTGGTTCTTCTTCAGGCTCAAGATTTTCCCTTGTCTCACCCCTCGTGTCAAATCCTGCTAGATCCTCCATTTGCAGTCCATCTCCTTCAATCTCTTCGTCTACTTGCTCTTCCACTCCATCCTCTTCTTGTAGATCATCTTCTGTCTCTCCCCTCCTCCCCTTAGGTTCCTGAACTGGCTCTTTAAGCCAAGAGAAGCATCTGTCGACATCTAAATCCCTGCCTATGATTGGCAAAACCTTATTCTCTGCAAGAATTTTCTCTGTTTGAACTTTAGAAGCATAAGTAACATCACTTAACACACCTTGACTAGTTCACAGTGCTCTCATTAAACTGCCCAAAATCTTTGGCGCTTGCCTTAGGATTTACCTGGTACATTCCCCTGCCAATTTGTTGGTACACAGTAGGTGTTTGTTGCACAAAATCAACCTGGACCATATTCACATCAAGACAACCATTCTTGACCACTTTGTCTTCCTTGATCATCCCATAATCCGCCATTTTCTTCAGCTTCCATTCTTTCTCTTCCGCAATCCTCACCGCCTCTTCATAAGTAGAAGGTTGCTTCAAGTCCACTTTTACCAACAAACTTTGCTTCAAACCTGCTATGAATTGCATCTTCTTCACAAACATGGGGGGAACTTCTGTTTCAAGAGCTAAATACCATCTTGTCCATAGCTTACTGAAAATTGTAACATAACTTGCCACACTCAGGCTTTCACCTTGCTTCAGCTGTTGGAGCTCCTACCAAACGTCATTGGGATCTTCCCTTCTTTGAAACTCCTTTGTAAGGGCTTCTCTCAGGTTTTCCACCATCGTCATTCGAGATGAGCTACCAATCGTTCTTTTTGCTTCAAACCCTTGAAGCCATGTACTTGCTGTGCCCTTCAAAAAGATCTGGAAGAGCCTTAAAATTTGATCCGGATTATCCACATGGTTGGTAATACATGCTACCACCATTTGCTCCAGGAAATCCTCTACATCCTCATTCTTATCACCGTGAAACTCAGGATAAGCAAACGCCATGGTTGCAACCTGTAAACTGAAGGAACCTGAAGAAAGATCCTAAGTGGGGGCACCAAAAAACTGTCGGGAGGCTGGGAAAAGAAGAAATGCCTCTACAGCTACCTACCCAGTAGCCTTGGAAGACACAACAAACACAAGGGGCACCACCAGCACGATACTGGAAACAGAAATCACTCTCTCACTCTTCACCACCCTCCCATGCCAGACAGACAACACAAAACAAAACCTATATTTCAGTAGAAATCTTCATCTTTACATAGCTGGACATCTAAAATGTCCTCAGAACCGTCCTCATCCAAAATCCATTCACAATCTGCCCATTCCCCTCCTTTATATAAATTACCACAGACCAATAACCAGAAGAACTATTGGAAAACACAACTTCAAAGAGTGAGGAATCTTCAAAGTACAACTCATTAACATCTGGACCTAATTCTAGGATTAGATACATGACGGTAAAACTGCATCAGCAAAATATATATGTATATCCCAGTAATCACCTTTGCCCTGTATCCTTCTCTTCAGCAGCATCCAGTTGTAAAGACTGCCACACACCTAGAAAGTGGCAGTCCCCCCTCTTTGGCGGCTTCCCTGTCCTCCTCCTCCTTCGCTGCAGTCAGCACTCCACGCCTTCTTGCTGTGGGTACCCCCCCCCCCCCCCCCCCCACCTCTCAGCTCTCTTTCCTTGGATTTCCAGCCGTCACCACTTATCCTTCCGTATCCTTCAAGCTATCAGCTCCTGTCAGCGCTAAAAACTCATGAGCCCTTGTTTCCCTTGAATTCCCGACCTGCAGTTGACGTCAAACAGCAAGTCGCCCAGTAGCTTCAGTAACACAACACCAAGGTGGCTCCTCTGCACGCCTTCGCCACAACAGAACCAAGAAAAACTGCCACCTTCCTCACGTTGGCTCCTCTCCTGCCGACTCAACTCTCCAGCCCTTCATGTTTGACGGCAGCAGCTTCTCTCCTGCCTGCGCCCTCTTCTTGCGCTTCAGCCATGAACACACTGTCGCCAGCCAATCGGGGCTTCCACTAGCTAGAACCTGCAGTTCTTGCTTGTCGCCAGTTCTCTCTTGGGCGGGTCCTCTGTATTGTGTCTACGGGTGCTCACCACCCTGAAGTCCCCGGCCTCTCACCAGCCCATGCTTCTCTGCGCCTGTGGCTGCCCCGCTGACCCTGTCCGTTGCTCCAGTCACCGTAGCCACCTACAAGGCCTCACACAAGGCGGCACCCTACCAGCTAACCTCCTAGGCGGTCTCCTCACTGCATGTGCCTGTCTCTGCGCCCCCAACTGCTCTCTGGTCTGCAGCACCTCACTTCATCCACCAGGCGGCGCCTTCCCTTCAGCTCTTTGCTGAATCACCAGGGGCGACCCCCTCCTTAACACGACGGCCACCTAACAAAAGCACCTCACCCGTGCCTCTGCAGCTCTGCGCCGTCTTTGAAGAAGCCTCTCCCAGCAGCTTGTGCTCCCCAGCCTGTCTCTGCAACAGAGGCCGCGCGACCTTTCCCTAGCTGGCCGTCTCCTCTTCTGCTCGTTCCACCCCCCCGTCATCTTTTCCATCCGCCAGCTCGCCAACCTTCTTGCGATCCTTCCTGAACGCCGCCATGCTAAACAGCCATGTGGCCCTTAAATAGTTGGCCACGTAGTTATCATTTTTTTAAATTTTTTTCCTAAGGCCTAGAAGATGGCCATCCAAAATGCCTTTTCACACACCAATGCTTTTGTACCATCCCTTCCTACTTTTCATATACGTGACCATCTACATCCTTCCATTTCACAGCAAAGCTCAAGGCAACATTGGCCCTTGCTCCACACCCTCTTTCAACTGCAGCCAATGCCCACTCATCCTTGAGACGCGTACATATACTGAGCTGTAAAACAGCCTGCAGCAAAGCACACTTCGAACAAACTTGTAACAAGTCTACAACAAAACCATTCTCTTTGTACATCTGCCGAGGCGTTCCCAAACAAATCTCTTCACACACGTCATGCATCCATATGTACACAGGCCGAAAATACCTTTCAGAAAAACTCCTAACAGGTGCCTTCAGCACCGGATTTCCACAACTTTGCAGCGAGATTCGCATGGAGCTTTTTGCCAAACTCCATGTTCTATATAGTACATGAATCAGCTCATAAACAATCCATAAAACAGAGCCACAAATAAGCCCTTAGGTACAGCTGTAAATCAGCCCTAGAAGAGTTCCGAAACAATTCTAGAAGAGCCCTCAGATGTGTTGCCAGATGGATGGCAGTGGAGAGAGACAAAAAGCCTAGTAAGACGAATCGGCTAGCTTGTAGATGATCAGAAGCAAACCGGCCAGCTCTGTATCAGCCCAGAAAGAAGTCGACCAGCCTTGTCAGACTCTGGGAGAGCGACCAGCCATGTAGCTACTCTGGAAGAAGGTGAACAGCCCTGCTCTGGAAGAAAGCGACCAGCCTTGTAAGAGCTTTGGAAGGAAACGACCGGCCCTATAGGAGCTCTCGAAGAAAATGACCAGCCCTGTAGGAGCTCTGGAAGAGATTCAGTCTGCTTAAAAACAGCCTCAGAAGAGATGCGCTAGCTTTTCCATAGAGGAGGAGTGTGTGGATCAAGCCAGTTCCTACCAGAAATAACCTTGTCCCCTCAAAAATATCAGTTCTAGCCTTGTTTAGCAACTCGTGTAGCTTTTCCATGCATCCAGGCGCCCAATGTCTGGGTTTTGGTTGGTTATCATTAAAATCATCCAATTCTGGTGTGTATTCACTTATAAATTTGGCCGACCAACTTTAGTGAGTGTGGACACATATGCTTATAAACCTTATAAATCCATATGAATGAATAAAAATCCACAAAGCTAATGTTCCGTGGTCCATCTTTGAACCTGAAAAAGCTGGATAAGCCTTCCAAACATATTCTGTGCCAAACCCTGGCCTAACACAGGTGTTTGCAACCTTGTGTTCCTTAACAGTTCTTCCCTGCATTTTTGGAAATCCCTGTTCACACCTTGAATCTTCATCTGTGGGCTTTTCCCAAATCTCTAGACAGAAGTGGGAAAAGGGTCAAATGGTGATAGCTACCATCATACTTTCTTTTGATCTTATAGACCCACTTTGTACCTACAGCTTTCTTGCCGAAAGGCAAGTCAACTAAATTCCAAGTGCCATTCTTCAAAATGGAATCATATTCTTTGTGCATGGCGTGCATCCAATTTTGATCCTCCTATGCTTCATTAAATTGGTTCTTCTTTATTGCACAAGTTGCTCGTAAGAGCATGATCAACATAATGCCGAGATGCATGGCGAGAATTAGCATGTGTGCTACCTGCCAACGGAGCCATTACATTGCTGTCTTGCAAGGTTTGCAACATATATCAAACCTTAAAGACCATGACATAAAGTACCTAAGGCAACAAGAAGATCTCCATCACTACAATCATGTACAATGCATTTGTCGTCGTCAACAAAGTGGACAGCTAGGCCAGACCCAGCAATGGTTGAAATTGCTAGGAGATTCTTATTGATTCTTGGTACATACAATGCATTGGAGGGCGTGATTGTCCCACCATTGGCAACAATGAGCACAATCTTCCCAGCTCCTTTGATTGGGTAAGAGGAGTTGTTGGCACATGTAACAATACTTCCCTTGGGTGCATCTCCCAATGAAGTAAACAAGTGGCACTATGGCGTAATGTGCTTGCCAGCATCACAGTCAAAATACTACTGATGTGTATCTGCCACTGACATGCATGCATCATATAGAGAAGCATCATAGCTACACTGAACCTGGGATGCCCATTTATCCTAAGCATAGTTAGCAGATTCCTTCTTTTCAGCACACTGTGTTGATGCATTGGCCAAGTCTTTCTTTTCTTTCTCTTTTGCAAGCCTCTTCCTGCATTCATTAATGTAGTGACTTAGCTTCCGACGGTAGTTACATTTTCCCTTCTTCTTGGGCGTCTTAGTGTCACCCTTGTCAGCATCTTTACCGGAAGAGGAAGCTCAACCACCCTTAGGCTTCTTGCTATATATAGGTAACAAGTGCGTTCCTTGGGCAACAAAGGCTTGATCCCCATGTTTTATGCCAGATTTGTTCACCTCTTGCAAGAGTAAAGACACCAATTCATCAAATGAGAATGAGTTGGGATTGCCTTTCATCAATAACCTGAGTGTAGTGGCAAAACCTGACACGTGTCAGGTAATGCATTGAGAATAGTAGTGGCTAGAGAGCTGTCCGGAATGATCTCATCAATGTTGGCAAGTTGCTCTTGAAGGTCTTTCACCTTTGTCAAATACTCACCATTGAGTAACCCTCATCCATATTCATTAAGTCAAGCTGCTTCTTCTAATAGGCCACACGAACCTCATTGCGCACTTGGGAAACTGTTGCAAGTGTATCCAAGCGAACTTAGCAGTGACACGTGAGCGTATGTGAGGTATAATTCTCCTCTTTACTGATAGAGCAATGAGAGCATGTGCATGTGCATCTCGGGCATCCCACCATCGCTGATCCACCGTAGGGGGTGTGGGTGCGTGAATGACATGATCCCGAAGTGGTAGACGTAGCTGTACTTAGGCCACCTGTAGGAGTAGGAGCAGCTGGCTGCTGCAACTGATAGAGCAATGAGAGCATGTGCATGTGAGCGTATGTGAGGTATAATTCTCCTCTTTACTGATAGAGCAATGAGAGCATGTGCATGTGCATCTCGGGCATCCCACCATCGCTGATCCACAGTAGGGGGTGTGGGTGCATGAATGACATGATCCCGAAGTGGTAGACGTAGCTGTACTTAGGCCACCTGTAGGAGTAGGAGCAGCTGGCTGCTGCAAAACTGGCGAGGGAGACGGACCTCCTCACCTATAACCATAGCCCATAGGCCCTTGGCAACCAGCAGGTGCCTCATCATATATGCCCACAATGGGGAATTTGTCCCATCCAATTTGTCCTCAGCTGTAAGCATGTCAAATACATCATTGTCAACCATTGTTCCTACAAACAAGTTCACTGACCTGCAAATGTAATGAAAAAGCAATCGTAGGGATAGAGATTACTGGTCAATTTCTCTAATCAATGGTGTAGGATCCCAGTTTTGCAAAAAAGCCCCAATTTTTACTGATGCCGAATGGTCCAATTGGTGCAATTTCTCCCCAATTTTGGAAAGCCCCAAAATCTGATGCGGAATTTTGAAGAATCCCCTTATTCGATGCCAATTTTTGAATCCCCGAAATTTGGACTTGCTTTTTTTGAAAAGCCCCAAATTCTGGCAGGAGGGCAGCAGAAGAGGGCACTGCTACAGTAGAGGAAGTGGCGGCAAGCGGACTGTGTGAACAAGATGGTGGAGGCGCTGGCACAGGCGGCCTGTGTGAACTGAACGGTGGGTGCTACCAAAACTGCAGAGAAAAGGTGCCCTGTCCGTGTAAGCACAAAGTGGGCTGAGCTCTGCTGGCTGAGATGCAAGGACCGCCCGTTGGCTGGCTATTGATGGTTCTCCAACTAGCGCCGTTCAGCCAACGGAAAGGGGCAGAGGTGGTTCTGCCTGCAGTAGTGCCGCCACGACTGGCTGAGCAGAGCGATGGCATGCGGGACAGTCTGAACGGAAGTGCAGCCAGCAGCTTGAAGGCGCACAAGTGAAATGGGTAGCTCCAGGAGTGACTTGCTCTGGTACCAAATGTTGGACCTGTATTAGGGATAGCAGCAACAGTACACAGCGTGCATGCACACACACAGAGTGAAGAAGTCCTTAGGGAAAGATGGCACACAACTTGATCAGATTTGCTTGGAGTGTGTGTACCCAAAATCTAGTACAAAGATAAGGACACACCGTACGCGAAATAAGAGGGGGTCCTAGAGTGTTCACACACCGCTGCCCATGACATAGATGTCTACATTGGACAGGGGAGACCTTGTGGTTGGAATATTGTACTAGAAGTACATATAACTAGGACTTCCTTGTGCATTAAGTGGACTAGTGTTTGCCGACAACTAGTGGTATGACAGTTGAGCTATGTTGTGGGTTTGTGCTAGGGTTGTTACGGTAGCGCTTGTGGTTGGAATATGTATTGGAAGTACATGGCACTAGGACTTGTTTGTGCATTAAGTGTACTAGTGTTTGCCGACAACTAATGCAAAATGCCATTTGGTACGATAGTTGAGTTGTGTTATTGATTTTGTGCTAGGGTTGTTACGGTAGAGCTTGTTGCACTTTAAGAATGAATGTCCTATTGGGATTCAGCTCTTGGATGAGAGTTGGATTGGTAGTAAGCGATTGGATCTTTGTATCAGGGTCCACAAGAGGAGTCTTACACTAGACTAGGTAAGAGGCAATAGACTCGAGTAGATGCTATGATTGGATGTCCGGATCCAGGGATTCGCTTACATAGGCTGGTCTCCTTGTGTGTTCACAAGGATGTGAATTGAACAGGAGGAGTGAAGTATGTTACGTCTCAATAGGCCTAGGGTCAGGCGTAGAGATGTGGACTCACTGAGGTTAGGGTTAGGGATGGGGTGTGGGGACCTAGAGTGTTCATGTTGGGGACATGTATGAGTTACTGAAGTATCCACATGGTAGACAGGAGGGGTACCGTGCAAGACCTCATGGTCATGGAGCTGCAAGGTGAGTGATTCCTCATGGTATCCTTGGCCGTGGTATATGGAGACCTTAAAATGTTGTACCTAGGTCCAAAAATCAGCCCTGTCATGCATTCCATTGGGAGCGTAGGTGTTGAGGAGGCCTACACAATCTTTCCCAATAGAAAGAACAACCCACTGTGCTTGGGCGAATGATGATGGTGCCAGAATCAACCACCTGGGTGAGGAGCTATCTACTAATGGAGATGCACACCCCTCCTTGAGGACCAGAAGGTGTGACTGCGGCCCGGGAGAAGCTTCCTGCAGTGCTTAGACCTGCCTGCGGTCAAGTGATGCTCTCGAGTCCAATTCCCCTCCTATGAGGGCACACTAAAGTTCCTCACATACTGTCCTCTTGTGCCAAATGCCAGACCGGTCTTTTGTCAGGTACATGAAGCTGTCCGGAAGGACTTCTTGTAGAGGGCTGTCTATTTAGGCAGATGACCCACAAAAAGGGCTGCTTGCTGGTTTCCAACCAGTAGCATCGGTAAGGAGTTCGTGTATTGTTGTTGCTTGTCATGTCTCAGTCGGGTGGGTAAATCTGGTGTTTCTTGCTACGATGCACTTCAATAACAATTAGGGAGCAGTGGTCCTTTGTTATCTCCCAGCCTACCCCCTCACTAAAGCAAGAAAGACAAGCTTGGAAAATAACTGTCATTTGGGAACTTGCTCCCGAACTGAGCCGAGCTCCAAGGTCCAACAAACTCTGAAGTAGCTCCAATGCAGCAGCGCCCTCTCCGTTGTCTCATGCTGGAAAGCTTCTCGACACATATGAGAATGAGGTTCACATTCCCCCCTACTTGATGCAGGTTCTGTCCCCAGGAGCCTGTTTAAAGGTTTTGGGTCCTCCCGAAGCCAGTTTCTGAAGAAGATATCTTTCCTTCTTTGCAAATTTTGGCAAGTCCAATGAAAGTGTGGGTAGGCAGTCCAAAAATTTGTATTTCACCATGTCTTTGAAAGCAGTGTGGTAGTAGCTCCGTAAGTATCGAAGACTTTGGTAGTAATACATCATAGTTTGAAAGTCGGTTCTCTGATTCATGTCAAACAGTAAATCTTTGAGACTCTAGTGCTGATGGCAGGATCTGGAACACCGTGCCATTGCCACATTAAGCTTTCCGTGCATCTTTGTTGTTCCCAAATGTCGGCAAAGGAGACGACTTAAAATATATAACAATTTTAGTGCCACTCCACTGCCTCTTTATAGGCATAAAGTTTGGATCGGTTTGCAGATACCTAGAGCTTCTGACATATACATCCCAACATGCTTGTTGCCTTAAGATGGGAATTCTCCATGGAGGCTATAAGCCAAATACATCATCAGGAAAAGGTAACCTGAGCTTCAAAGGCAGCTTCTCATAACCTCCTCGCATGTTGTGAGGGTGCTTCTTCCACCATTTTTGCAGTACCAGTACTACACTATGAATGCGACAATCCTTATCTCCAACAGACGTAATGTTGAGTTAACCAGGTTTGTGTTGCCCATAACCATCTGCTATATGGCCTTAATGCACGGATTGGGTATGGTTACCAGTGACCCACATTCTATAAAGATGCACAGGCTTCTGGAAGAATCGGTGTCGTTGGATCAAAAGGCACAACCTGGAGGAAATCTTTTGTCATCAGCTTGGGATCCAGACTCCAGTAACGGATTCCTTGCATATACCAGTTGGTTGATCTGATATTATTCTTGATCGGTTGCTGATCATTGAAAATCCAGTATCTCCTCAGAGTCTAGAGTGTTAGTTGGAGAAGAAGTGCGAATCGAGTAGTTTTGGCAATATGTGGTTGCTCTTTGGCCGGTGAGTCAATGGAGGAAAGCTGTAACAATAAACGGGCTAAGTTAGTGTATCATAATTATGTTTCATTCTTTCTCCTTCTGTGCTCATTCTCATCATATGGGGGTGGGGGCTTACTTTGATCAAAGAACTTCAGTGCAGCATTCCCCTCATATGTTATCAGGGTAGTTAATTTGCTCAGCAGTAAAGTCATAAAGCATGGTTTGAAGAAGAGTTTCGAGATGCGTATATATATTTTTTGAAGAAGAGTTTCAAGATGCGTATATGTTTTTTGATATAGAATTATTATACCCTGAGGGGGATACTGTGTACACTATGTTCGTAGTCAGGATAATGATATGATTCATTGGCTTCTAGCCAGCCATGTACTTGTAACCATGTTAAATTGGTGAGTAGCACCTCCAAAAAAGTAGGATGTTGTTACTTCTTCAGGCCCAAAGGGATGAAGACATCCTCTTCATCAATTGTGGAGTTCTAAAGTACTCTACACCATGATCTAAAGTTCAGCACTATGGCGTGGAAGCCAAAAGTGTAGATGGCCATTTGATCTTCTAATATGATATCTGAATGGAATATGGCTATCACTATGGTAGGGTCAGCATAGCGAGTGGTAATGTCTTGTATCAAAACTATATCCCCTAGGCTTAACTCACCAGCTACGTCTATTTGAAACTGAATAAGTGAGAGGGTTAGTGAGGAAAAGAACATGGTTAGCGTTTGGTGAGGGGGGGGGGGGGGGGGAGCCATTGGAAGGTGTTCCATACCTGCTGCTTAATCAATCATTTGTTACAGGCAGTCACCTTCTTCAGCATATTTTCTTGAGGAGCCAGGTGTGGTTAAGCGTTGTGCCAATGCTAAAGCAGTGTCCTTGCTTTGGGTTTGGTAAACTTGGCTTCTCTTTGGTTGCATTTCTGATATGCTGATCATTTTGTATAACATTTATTCTCATTAATATTTCAGCATTTTCAATCTTTTTCTAGGCATGCTTTCAGAGCTCCTCAACGTCCTTGGACTTATCTGCATAGACTTGCACATTCTTTTCTGAACTTCGGATTTTTGCATTTAACTCTTCAAGTGCCTTGGCGTGTGCATCCTTGACACTTCGTCGCTCATTTTCAGTCTCCTTGGCTTGGTTGGCATGAGTCCCTTCAGGTTTTGGACTTGGGCATTCACATCCTGCATGGATTTGGCATTGGCCTCTTTTTCGGCTTGCAGTGCATCTGTTGTCTCTTTGATCTCCCTGTCCGCTGCCTGTGATACTATTCCCAAATCTGTTATGGCATGGGCGTGTTCACTTTTCATTGCTTTATGTGCATCCAAAGACTCTGCGTGCCTCTTTTGCCAGTCTTCTATCTGCCTTTGCTGTTCAACAAGCCGTTTCTTAAAAGCAGCTGCTCTTTTTTCCGTGCCCAACTGTGCATACTGCACTTGCAATACATCCTCCGTTTTCCAAATAGACCTTTGCTCGGCAGTTGTCTTTTGCAGTGCATCTGTTGTCTCTTTGATCTCCCTGTCCGCTGCCTGTGATACTATTCCCAAATCTGTTATGGCATGGGCGTGTTCACTTTTCATTGCTTTATGTGCATCCAAAGACTGTGCGTGCCTCTTTTGCCAGTCTTCTATCTGCCTTTGCTGTTCAACAAGTCGTTTCTTAAAAGCAGCTGCTCTTTTTTCCGTGCCCAACTGTGCATACTGCACTTGCAATACATCCTTCGTTTTCCAAATAGACCTTTGCTCGGCAGTTGTCTTTTGCATATCTTGGGTACACTTGGCCATAAGCCCTTCCAACTCTTCATATAGCTCACACATCCTCTTGTGCTCTTGCCTGCTGTTTATTGTATGATGTAGAGGATGTCACCCAAAGGCCAATCCTGCGCATATTTTGATTTATAGGGCTCAACAATCTTTGGAGGTCCAATGCATCTCTAATGCTGTCCTCTGTAATCTTAATGGGCACTTTTGCTTCCCCTTAGCATCAGTGACAAACCTAGTGTTTTAAAGTGTTTAAAAATTCAGTGCATAAAGGCAAGTTCAGTGCATTTGGCAGCTCCTGCACCATGCCCTGCATAATAGCATTTAACTTCTGTTGCACACTCAGAAATTTCACCGCCTCAAAACACGCCAGGAGGTAGTTTACCTTCACCTCAATTCACGTGGGTGTAGTGACTTTGGCTTTCAGAAACTGTCTGTCTACCTTTGCCAAGGGCCTAGATAGGACTCATTTCCAACTTAGATAGGACTCATGATGATGTCCTTTGGCAACCTTCGACTTAAAGATGTTATCGGATCTCACTGACATGTAACGTTAGTGACATCAATAATGCCATTACTTAAAAAACCGGTAGCGTAGGTTATTTTAAGTAATAAATTTGAGCTTCTATGGGTCTTCAACGTCTGTTGTTGTATAAACTCAAACCCATGGGTACTTGGGATTGAGTTTTGAACTTGATAGAAGGTGTTGATGAAGATCTGTCGTTTAGCACTTTAGTTCTTCCTCCATCCAGTGTATAAACTCAAAGAAATTAGTACTTGGATTGAGTTCTGGAACTTGATAGAAGGTGTTCATGAAGATTTTGAAGTTATATCTTTAGTTCTTCCTCCATCTAGTGTATCAAGGTATCCACGGTCACTAGGTGTGTGTCCACCTCAGGTATGGAGATGGGTTCTTGTGTTTCTTCCATTTTTTCATTTCCTTGGGAATTTCAATGTTGTTACATGTTTTACTCCACTAGAATCTGCTTCCTTATCATAGGCTTCGGCTTGGGATTATTCTATAGTGGCACTGTAAACGTGTCCTATTCAACGGAGCAGTCCAATTAGTCTAGTTAAGTGTGCAATTTGTTGCACAAATCGAGCTTATTCCTAGCAACACTTGTTCTTCCATTGTTCCTTTAGGCATAACATACACCCCTCTAGCCCAAGAACTGTTTTCGATGGAAATATTATTAAGGCAGATATTGGTGAGGGTGGCCATGTTTATATGCTTATATGCAAAGTCTTTCCCTTCAAGTTTTGTTTAGTCTTAGCTTCTCGAGCCTTGGCTTGTTTATTATGTTCTCTTTCTTTTGTTTTTCTTGCTTCTAATCATAGTCTAACTCAAGGGCCCATAATACCTTTTGAGCTTGCTCCAACTGATGTATCCTTCCATCTTAACGTTCTCTATGGTTCCCAAAGTTGGTCTTCCATGGGTCATCATGGTCACCACAATATTTTCTCCAATAAGATAGGTGACGATTTCATTTCAACCCCATCAAAGGAACCACTTTCTGGGGAAGGATCATTGCACATCTCTTACACATTGCCAGGTCTTAGCCCACCTCGGAGTGAGTACGAGCCAAGTGAGCGCAAATATCGCACAAGGAACATAGCATGCCTCACAGCCTTCTTATCCTTGGAATTTCGAGTCCTAATAAGTTCTCTTTTACAAGAAAATTCTTAACTTTGGAAAGACTTATTCAATTGCGTGAGTGGCAACTTAAGGGTCCACAAAGCTAAAATTGAACGTGAAGAGGAGGATGAGCTATGCCATAGTGAGCACTCTGCTTCCATACCCAAGACAAAACGATAGTCAAAAGTGTCCATAAACAAGCTGGGACACTACTTCAAAAGTGATGAAATGAACAAGCTGGGACACTGCTTCAAAAGATATGAAATGAATATGTTACCTATCGTTTATAAAGGAATGACGGTCTCTACAATCTTAGACGGTGGTGCTGGTGTTAGCATAATCACCAAGGATTGTTGGGAGGCCTGGGGAAGCCCACCACTCGTAGGCACAAGTCGGGTGGTTAATTTTGCTGATGGGAACACAGCTAAACCTTTGGGCATCCTTGAAGATGCGAAGATTAAGACCTTTAGGCTAAGCTTCCACCACACATTTCGGTGATGGATTTTCAAAGAAGAGGGTCATACACCATGATCCTTGAAAGGCCTTACATGAGAGACACAAGGTTGGTTCACGATTGGAAAACCAATCACGTTTATATAGGCAAGGGTAACCATTCCTTGAAAAGAAACTTAAAAGCAGGGGAGACTCTTCCCATGGGTCGAGGTGTTCTCGCCAATGAGTCTTAACACAAGCGATTGACCCTTTAGTTCAATATTTGCAACGTAGAAGCTCACACGAGGTCAATGTAACAAGATGTTAAATGGTGAAGATAAGGACCAAGAATATGAGCCCCTCTCAAAGCTTGCCAACTCCAAGGACTGGATTCACATTGTGGCAAGACTATGGACACTCTTCCACATAAGCTTGGGACAAGGTTTGCACAATTCGATGGGGCTTGGATGGTGTTGAAATCACATCCTTGTTCGTGCTTGACACATTCGAAATAGAACTGGCAGGTGGAACAGACTCACCTTGAGTGAGAGTTCTCCCAAAAAGCACATTTGGCTGCATGGCCCATCTTGGTTGACACTAAGCCTAGCCACAATGTTTTGTCCTATTACAACGGTGAATTTTTCAATCTACGACCTTCGATTGTTTTGAATTGCAATTTCTAATTAGATCTAAACTTGCATCGTGTAAGTTTTATGTGACCCTCACAAGTACATTGAAAGAGAGCATCATCCTTGGGAGGGGATGGATCATGGCTACGAATTACATCATCAGCTGGCAAAGAAGAACCGCAACAATGCTCGCCCATCAGAATGGTTACTATAAATGAGGACACAACAAACTTATCAACATCCCAAGCCTCATCCTTCACTTTCAGCCATCATCTCATATAACCCCTAACACTACACAACACCCTTGCCTCGTTGTGTCAATCAACCCCTTAAACCATTATGGAGATCCTAAACCTTCTTAGTGAAGACAAAGACTACCCCAACCTTAGTAACCCTTTAGGGAGACCACTAATAAAGAATGGGTACCCAAGAGTACCCTAGCTAACCAGGGAAGGTATGATACTACCAAGGAAGGTATGATACTCATGCAAAGACATGGCAGCCCACCATTTGGTCCAACGATCAACCATGAGGGGAGATCTACCAAGTGGGAGTCCCATGCAAGAGTTTTTTGCTCAACTTGTGCCCCATTGGATCCATGTGAAGGTGTAAGAAGTCCAGTGCTTCTACGAAGGAAACAAATCCATCTGGGTCCCAAAACCCTCGCCATCTACACAACCTTGCAAGTTAAAAAGATCCAGGCGATGCCCTCAGTACCTTGTACCACTCCAGAAGTCTATGCTTCGTTCTATCCCGAAGCATTCTACAAAGGAAACCCCCACATCTAGGTGCTGAGATCAAAGAAACTTGTGTCTCGAACCCTCACAAACACACCCTCGAATGTAAATTCCAAGTGGGTGTGGAGACACAAAGCCATACCTTTGACATCAACTCTAAAGCTTAAGAAGAAATGGAGAGTTGTGGCTTCCACCTCAACTCTTGTGCCGACACCACCTTCAGAAAAGTCGAAAGAGCTTGTGGATTCCGAGCGAAAAGACCCAGGTATAGTGGCCCTACCTATACTTGTTCCCATCGAAAAAGAGCCACCTAAGGTGCCAAACCCCAAAATGAACCGTGTACACACATTTGCAGTGCCGAGAAACCCCAGGGCTAAAAAAGATCACCACAACCCCACAACACAGGTATGCCAGGTTGCAACACAAACTCGCAAGCTGGAACTAGAAAGACATAGCTCAATCAAGCGTGCTAGCAAAGCTAGTGATGGTGGCATAGTTTTCGTTGTGGATAGGCAACCGATTCTTTACCCTCGCCCATGCTGAGCGTGCACGCAGTCAATGTCAAACCTTAGCTCATGTGTACATACATAGCGTAGTCCCTTACACTCAAGTGTAAACACACACATACACACACATTTGCAACACTTGCATGTGCACATGTACATTCTTTTACACCTTTGTCGGCGCCTTAGGCCACTCAATGTGACTCTTCTCTCATGCCTCGAGAAAGCTAAACTCCAACCGTAACCCAATATGCCATGGGAAACATGCAATGCATTAGTGAGGCAACTCTCACTTATCTCTCTCATTTGCTTGAATCGGGGACTCCTCATGGTAACTATGTCAATGGAAGCACGTCGAAGTAGCTCAACAAGGCTGCCACGACTACGCCTCAAGTGTAGCCACTGCTCTCTCTCTCTCTCTCTCTCTCTCTCATACACACACACACAAGCATTGAAGGCAAGCGATAGTCAAAGTAGACTCATACACACTCACACAAGTAATGAAGCAAGAAATAAGCAAGGTTTGAGAGAAGAATAGAGCACTATCTTCACTCGAGAGCATATAAGAATGAGGATCTACAGTTACAATTTGACCTTTATACTTGGCTCATAGTGTTCACACTTGGCTGGGCAATGTTAAAAATGAGGTCGCAGTGCATCCAAGACTACCTACACTAGTGCAAACACCTTGTTCTAGCTAGTAACTCTAACCTTCTAAGTCTTTGACATCACTAAACATGCCCTCCTTCCTGATGCAGATTCCGTCCTCCTCGGAAGATGATGTTGGAAGATTTTAGGTCACAGGATGAAAGCAATGCAAGGCTTGGGATAATCTGCATGGCAACAATAATAACAGATAATATGTTCTTGGGGTAACAAGCAGAAGTAAACAAGGAATAGCTGAACAAGCAGTCATGAAATTAGCGATAAGACTGGTTAAGGTTCCCAAAGATGTTACAAAGATGAAGATTAATGCGGATCTAACTTAGAAATAGGTACAAGTCTACGATTCATGAACTGAGTTCCAAAAATATGCCTAGGTTATGACTACAATCTCAAACACAATAATGCACATACAAACCATCTAAAACTATATGTTAGCTCTAGAAGTAAAATTGCATGTGATTAGACAATTACTTACATAACAAAAGTGTATTTTGTTTGTGTTTTTTTCCTTCTTTTGTGAAATGAAGAGTGATAAGCTACCATCTCGTGGATACCAAAGCAATGGCCCAACATCTGGTAGACACTTCTTGGAGATGGGAGCTATGCATGAACTAGTTATATATAATGGGGTATCCAAATGACCACAGCTAGACAGTCTTACATGTTTCCCACATTAAGGAGGCGGATTACCTCATGAGATATCCTTTTCGCATATCACATATCCTAGAATTCGCCGTTGTCCCCAGTGACTTCTGCCAAGGATATTAAGAACCGATAAAAGCCTCCTCGATAATGGTTTATTAGTGAAGAAAAGACACAAGGTTCTACCCTATGAGAAGTCAAGGCATTGGTCTCATGGTACCATTTATAATTTTCCAAAGACCTATCACGATTTCACATGGAAATGGCTATCTTCTTGGTCATGTTTTTTTTAAAAGAATGTTTTTTATGCTTTTTGATAATATAACAACCATCTTTTTCACTCAACACACTACCTAGAGCTCGAATATAGCTAAAGATGGTTTAATAAATGTGAAATGGAGAACTTGGCATACTTTATCTTTAGATATAGAATCGTGCGACTAGGACCATTTAAATGAAAAGATGTTAGCATTAATATTCATCTTGGAAGCTACTAAGAGAATAGCAAACCCGTCAAGTGCAATGTAAATATGCTCTTCAAGGGAATAATTGAAGTATAGAATTGCGAAAGAGAGATGTATGAAGAGCTAGTTTTGAATACACCTGTTTAATTTGAAGCTCGTGAAGTCATTGCTTGTCCTTTTACTTTTGATCTTAGTGAAATACTTTGTAGCTACTTGTTAAGAATGCAGATTTTTGTGTAGGTATTTGCTATTGTAGAAGACTTTGTTGCATCATGATAAACCTTAATGTAAAAATCTTTAAGAAAAGCTTTGCACATGTTGATTAGCCAAGACTATGAAGTATATGCTTGCTTGTCACTTGATTAGTGCTCTCTTCTCTTACTTTTTTCTTTGTTTTTTATTTTTTTTGGGTATTTTTATGATTTTGAAAGAAATAAAAAATGTTTAAGATGTATACAAAGTATTAATGCTATACATGTTGGGTTAATACCAATTTTCACGGTATTAAATTTTTCAACAAGCTCTCTCTCGATGTGAACATGGTGAAATGTATGGGAGTAAGGTGTCTTAGAGGGTTTTAAGAAAGATGAGACTATCTCCTTGGGTCACCACCTCAAGTTTACTCACTTTGGTGTAAGCTTGATGAAACCATCCTTTCCAAATGATACATTGAGAAGACCTAGGTGATTATACACATGTGAGTGCTTACATCCAACTGAAGAGGTGACAATGTGCTTATATAAGAGTGAATTTGGCTTATGCACTCTTCATGATGTATTGGCATGTCTATTTCCTCTTGAGGAAGTGTTGTAATTAAGAGTTAGAGTTCAACAGCTCGAGCTGATGCTTTGATGTATGAAGAAGCCTCTTGGCAAGCAGGTCTATGGATTATTGATGTTGAAGCATGGTTTGACTCCCTCTTCCTTAGCTATGTTGTATCCTTAAAATCTTTTTAGGTAGCCAAGTTTGTAGACACATCCATGAGTGTCTTGTCCTGTCTACTCTCAATGAAGTAATTATTACTAGTGGTGGAGTTTTCACAGTCTTTGTTCGGATAGGTCTCCTCTTCCAAGTGTGATTCGGACTTTGGGACACATTGGTTATGGTAGTTTGTAACCTTGACCTCCTCCATTTGTTGTTGTTTCTTCTCCTACTTCTTGTAAGCTTTGATTTTGGTGGAGAGGAGTCAATGGACAAACTATTGGAACTTCTTGGGAAGTCTGGTCCCTAGTAGATTCATATCTGGACTCTACAACATGTTTTGATTTTTGTTTATGATCTTTTTTATTCTTCTTTTTTAGAGTAGTCAATAGAGAAGTTGAGGTTGAAGAATCTTCCATTGACAATGGTATAGAGCAGTTTAAGCAACTAGCTTCAAATCCATTTGATGGCAAAGCTCCCTCCTTGTGATCATCCTTGAGAGCTAGCAACTTCACTAAAGATTGTATAAAGGCTATAGTTTTGCAAGTTGAGTTAGGATGTTCTACCATATGTTCAATCTCTTTTGTAGAGTCACTTTTACCTTTTGCACTTTTCAACCAATCGTAACCAAGGGTAATTGGCTCCTTGAAGTTACCTTCAGGCAAGACTAGGAAGTCACTAACAAGATGCTCATTTTCACAATAGGTGTCAATTTTTAACAAACCAAGCACTTTTGTATTTTTCTTCTTGCTACCCCTCACTCTAGCTTTACTTGATTCAAGCTCGGGTTTTCCTATTTGGCACCAGGCAACAAAAGAGGTTAAGTTGTGCATAGCTTCCCCATCAATCAAAGTACTAAGGTTAAATGGCACTTTCCCATAGGGGCTAGCCAGTTCAATGCATTTTCTTTTTGGTTTCGGAGCTACTGTAGGTTGAAACCACAAGTGTTTCAACACATGAAGTAGCAGGTTTTGGAATACTCTCACCTGTGTGATTAGAGTGCCAAGATGTGGCAACATTGCAGTAGTTTTTCAAAGATGTGGTCATGGCCATGGTTTCACTAGCTAGAGGAATATATGGGTCACTATTTAGGATTTCATCTAGAGCTCTATTCATGCATGTGTTAGATGGTTCTTGGACCTTTTCCTGCTTTTGTGGAGCAGTTGATGGCTTTTCAAAAATCTTAGGGATGTCATGCTAGATGCAATTCGTGAATTGGCTAATGGCTTGTACCCTTGCTTAGAGGCTTGAGCAACTATAGGTGCATTTGCCTTTGACATCTCTTGAGATTTCTTAGCATGAGTAACAATGTTTTGCTCTTTTCTCATCTCTTCCACAGAGTGATCCAGTCCCAAATGAAGACTCGGTTCGATTTCAAGGTCTTTGATGGCTATTTGCACAAGTGCTTGCCAAACCAAAGGATAGCATTTCTTGGTGACAAGATCCATAAGCATATTTGTTGCTATGTTATACTCTCTCAATCTTGTCTATTTAGAATTCCTTCCATCCATGTGCGCAAGTGTCTTTGAGAAGTCTGCTAAGGGCTCATTTCTATGGTACCAATGGTCTCTTTTTGAATAACCCTAGAGCTTGAAGTAGGTGATTGAGGAGACTTTGGGCTATCTTTAGGGAAAGTTATTGTGATGTTGTCCACTAAAGAGTCCAAAGAGCCAATAGAACTAGCATTTGAGTACCTAGCACTAGCAATCGTTCCTCCTTGTGGATCCATTGTGGAGTTCTCGGTTGAGCTAGGCATATCATTCATTTTCATAGCTTGTGAGCTTAAGCTAGGAAACTCACTTTCCTTGGCTACCATAGCCACATTGGTCGTGAGAATCTTGTTGCCATCTCCTTCATGTGGAGGCATATTTGGAGCTTGTTTTTCTAGAAAGCATGGTGGTGGCATGATAGAAGTTCTGCTGGGGATTGAATTGGTTGAAGATGCAGAAGCAGGGAAGCGACCCTCTGCAGAGCAGCTACACTAGAATGCCTGCATTCTTGATGCCGTCCCACGGGGAGATGCAGGTAAGAAATGCTGCCCTTCTATCAGGTGTGTTGGGCTGTCAGTTGTCTCCTTTTGTTGGTCGACTGTTGGTTTGCTACCCGACTTGTCTTGGTAACCTAGCTGACTACTGGTTACCTGACAGATTGGCATATATCTAGTCATGAGCACTTTTAGTGTTGGTCGTGAGCATCTGGCTGCTGTCGGCTTGTTCTGGACTGGTCGACTAGCAGCCTGGGGCCATATAAAATGGCCCCTTTCCCCCCACACTTGACATTGCACACTATGGGATTTTTTGGTGTGTATATAGCAAAGAGATATACAGCTTCTCTTTCCCCCTCTCATCCGCGTTTTGCTCTCTACAGCAGTTGTCTTCATTTTCGCTATGCATTCTAACATGGTATCAGAGCCCTAGGTGGCTTGAAGCTTGGAGATAGTGGGACCTCGAGGGTTTGCTGATTTGAGGTGATGATTGGAGATTGCTTGGGTTGTTCGGGACTTGGAGATCAGGTAGAAGGCGGCCATCACCGTTGGGCAGCCACCTTGTATATTATTTGCAGCCTCTTCTTCTTTTTTTTCCCACCCACCCTCCCTTCATAAGACCTTGTGAACCCTTGCAATGGAAAACTTGCTTGAGATGGCTGAGAAGCACGTGAAGATTTCTACACTCCCCACGTTCCCGGTGGATCGACAGTTGGATGGGAACAACTACAGCATATGGAAGGTAATGATGGAGTAGTCTTATGACTTAGCTGATTTCATTGTAGTTGGTGTTCCATGGTTGAAGTTGGAAGACGGGGTTACCCTCTATATGGAAGGAACGGGAGGCTTAGGCACAGCTATGGGATCGTATCAACGTCCGCGTCCGTTCTTTCATCTTCCTAAATTACACACCACAGGTGATCTACCATATAAAGCATATGATGCTAGCGAGAGGGATTTGGCAGCACTTGGCTTCTCTATATAACAGGGTATCATCCATGAAGTGGATCTCCTTGGAAGTTTAGATGCGGGTGATGAATTCGCCAAAGTCGTCGACCATGGGAGAGCACATCAACAAGTTGCAGGCTCTTCAGGTAGTAGGGAAAGGGATATGGCCCTCACGTTGTTGTCTCATTTGCTCTCTCAGTTTTTAGCATTTTACTCCTCTTTGATCACGAGTGGCAAGCTCAGCACCATCACGTGGGAGGAGCTTGTGCCTATGGTCTTGGACTAGGAAGAGCATTTTACGAAGCCTCCACAGGACTCTGCAAACTATTGTTTACATAGGGTGTAGGCAAAGCCAAGCGCTAATTTCTAGAGAGCCTAGGGGAGGCAGATCTTGGAAGCTTCCTGCCATTGTTTTTTTTTTCATCGCTGCAAAGAAGGTGGCAGACGTTTTCTGGCTTTTGCTTTTTTTTTTCTTTGGTTATGCTGCACCAAAGGGGGGGTCGACGTTGGTGTTTGCTTTTTTGTTTTTTTTTCTTTTTCTTGTGCTCTTTTTTTTTAATGCTACAAAGAGAAGGTGGTAAGAGAACGTGGTTGTTTTATAAAAAAAATTTGAAACAATGGGTGGGCGACTGTGGAGCTGAGATTGAATAAGTATTTCGGTCCTCATGAGAACGAGACAATCTCGTTTCTCATCATTAACTTCGCTTATTGACCAATTTAGCCAATCTTGATTAACTTTAATCACCTTACTAAGCTTTTTTTTTTAAAAAAAATTGGAAAGCTCAAAGACCTCTTTGATGCATCTTCCAAATCATGGCCAAAACTCATAACACACATCCAAATTGGACAATATGAACATTGCACGCTTGCTGACGATGTTTTCAACAAATTTTTCTTGTTTAAGGCTCAAATTAGTAAGTTTATTCTCTTTTTAGTGCAAAAACCAGAAGAATTCAAGCATAACCTCCTCTTCAATCCATGCATGCAAATTCAAGCACAAATGGTTCCAATTCATGTGCTCACAAGTGCAAATAAACCAATTGGTACGCTCTGAATGTGAGAAACCAGAAATTTGAATTATGCATAACCCTCTTCAAACCAAGCACAAATCTTGTCAAATTGTGCACACACATAGCCAAATAGACTAATTAGCATGCTAGAAACGCGATGATAGTGTTTGTTTCATCAAAATCCCATGATTTTGTGCTCAATAGAATGATTTGTTTTTCAATTTTCTTGAAAAAAGAGTGCAAAATTAAACAAAAGTTAACAAAATTAACCAACCAAACTTGAAATTGCAAGAATTAAGAGTAACAAGAAGTGATTAGAAATATAAAAAAGATAAAATTGATGCAAAAACAACAAAAAACACATGATTTTGGGAGATTTTTTGTTAATTGAATCATTCATTTCCTCATTAGTGAAACCCACTTCAAAAAAGCAAATTATGCAAGATGCTTGACAAGAGATTGGTGTCATAGTAACGGAGCCATTTATGTCGGGCCTTAGGCCACTTAATGGGACTCTTCTTTGATGCCTTGGAGAGGCTAAACTCCAACTTGAACCCAATATGCCATGGGATGTTAACATGCAATGCATTAGTGAGGCAACTCTCACTTACCTTTATCTCGTCTGCTTGAATTGGGGACTCCTTGTGATAGTTACGTCAATGGAAGCACGCCTAAGTAGCTTAACAAGGCTGCCACCACCATGCCTCAAGTGTAGCCACTGATCTCTCTCACTCCCTCCCTCACACACACAAGCATTGAAGGCAAGTGATATTAAAAGTAGAGACTCACACACACACACACACACTCACACAAGCAATGAAATAGTTGAACACGCAGTCATGAAATTAGCGATAAGACGGTATAAAAAATCAATGAAGGAAAATATGACTTTTTGGTTCCACTTTATGGTACCAGAAAGTCAAATCTCTCTTCATTATTTTCCATGCATAAATAGTATGTGAGGAAAAAGGAGATTCACGTGAAAGCTCAGAGGCTTTCTTGAGAGATTAAAGATTTGAATGGAGGAAAATTCAAATGGAGGCAGTGGCTATTGAATAAGGAAAACTTTCCTAATAACAACCACCATGACTTCATGAAAATGCACTAGAATAGAACTTAAGCATGTTTATATACACTGGAAAAAAAAAACTTTTCAAAATACTAAGTTTGCTTCAAGATATATTCGAGTTTTTTTTTAAATGCCACTTTTTCCTATCTAAATATTTGAATTCCATGTTATACTTGTCAGAAATATAGTTGCATAGTTACATATGTCAGAAATATTCTCGTACTTATTTTCTTACTTTATAGAGTACTAGCTTTTCACATTTATGAATTTTGTCTCACAGTGGTTGAAGTTATGTAGAATTTAAGTATATTAGAATAAAATAATAATTAAATCTCTTTAGAAAAAGGTTAATTTAGATTCTAAAAGAAAAGAGAGGAACCCAATATAATAATATTTTTTACACTTTTCCAGATTCCCCAAGAAGAGAGAGAAAGCCCTTAAAGGGCCCATTTGGAGCCTGAATTTTTCCTAATGCCACATGTATTGTTATTGTGGGTGTATGTACATGTACTCTAGTCATGTTATGTGACATACAAATTATGCAAAAGTACTGCTACATGAGTTACAATACTATTGTGTTGTAGGTTGAATATAGACATTGCCTATTAGCAGATTTCTAGTTATTACAAGCAAAGATGTCTAAAAACATTAACCAATTGTCAGTGAGAAGCTTGACAAGAACAACTTCCATGCGTGGAAGTTTAGAATGACTAATTTTCTGAGAGAAAAGGATTTTGGCACTATGTTGAAGGAGACAATGTGGAGCCTCTAGAATTTCCTGAAGAGAACGTGACTCCCCAATAGAAATAAAGACGTTCAAAGATTGGGACTAGGGTGTAAGAAAAGTCATGTATTAGCTTTTAGTCATTGTGAATAATAGTGCATATACAGAAAGCCAACACTCCAGTATTTGCATGATGTTCCTAATAACACAAAGACAAGGAAGTTGCATCTAAAACAAGAGCTGCATATAGTGGAGAAGAAGAACATGTCCATCAATGAATATACATTGAAGATCAAGGGCATTGTTGAATCCTTTGAAAGATGATGAATTGGTGAGAATTTGTGTTTGAATGGGCTTGGCAAAGAATACAAGCCATTCAAGACCTCTATTGCTATAAGCGAGAATGTTCCCAACTTTCGAAATTTGGTGTCTGTGTTAAATCATAGAGGAGAAGTCTCTTCCTCACAAAAGAAAGAACACTTCAGAATAGGGCTTCTACTCAAATTCAGATAGAGGTAGAGATTGTGGTCAAGGCCAAGGTGGTGGCTATTTTGGAAATCAAAATTATGGACAGCAAGAGTCCAAGGATTCATAATAGCAGCAACAAACACACACAATGGAAGAGGCTAGTATCAGGTAGGGGGATCGAGAGAGGCCAAGCCAATTGGCAAAGATAGCAATTGGGATCAGGTTCAAAGGTTTGCTTTTATTGTGGTAAATCAAGTCACTCTGTAGTAGAATGTCACAAGAAGCAAAGTGACATAAAAAGTGGCACGTTGTAGCAAAACAATTATACATCTTCAAGCAAGCAGGTTAAAGATAGATGTGAGAAATTGTTTGTTATCCAACACATGTTGAATTCACTGGATACTACAGATGTATCCACAGATAGTGATGATGTAGGGTGTGCGAATTCAGGAGCGTCTAACCACATGACCTATCATGGAGTGGTTAAGAGGTTAAAAATCTAGAAAAACTAGGTTATTTAGAGACGAGGGATAACACGGCTCATCTTATTGCTCACATTGGAAATATGCCATTGGCTATGTAGGATGGCAAGATGAGGTACTTGGCTTATGTACTTCATGTGCCTAAGATAACAAAGAACTTGGTTTCTATTGGGTAAATCAGTGAGCATGGTTTGTAGGTATGCTTTAACCCTAAGGGCTGCTATGTTGAGGATTTCAATGACAATTGTCATTTGGTTAAAAAGGTAAAAAGAGTAAGCAAAATGTTTTCTTTGGATGTAAGCATGCTTGAGGTAAACGTTGCTATGTTTGCACAAGGTGCAAGTGTTGTGGCTGATATAGATATCTAGCACAAACGTATAGGCCATGTGAATAAGCAGCAATTGAAGTCTATCCACAATTCATAAATTGTTATAGGTTTGCCAAAGTTTAAAGTGGATGGAATGCATAAAGTATGTGAAGCATGTCAGTTTGGAAAGCAAACAAAGAATTTATTTCCACATGTTAGGTAAAAGAGCACTTGTTGATGTTGTGCACTCAGATGTATGGGGGCTGACAAAAATGGCATCAATGGGAGGAAGGTGTGGATTTATTTTATAAAATAAAAAAGTGAAGTGTTTTATAGTTTCAAAATGTTGGTTGAAAAGAAAACATGTTTGCAAGTTAAGTGCCTAAGGTCAGATGGAGGGGGGGAGTACTTCTCCAATGAGTTCAACCACAGTACTTGAGAAAGCATGGAATTCACAGGCAATTCACATGCAGGTATACTCCACAGTAAAATAATGTTATTCTGAGACGAAGAATAGACACATTGGAGAGGTTGCTCATGCTTTGATGAGCTGAGAAGAGCATGCCACACCATTATTAGTCTAAAGTAGTTGGCAACTATAACTTACATTATGAGTAGGACTCCTACATGCAGTAGTGCATGGTGTGATTCTAGAGGAGATGTATGCTGGCAGAAAACCAGATTTGTTAGACTTGAAAGTATTTGGATACATTGCATATGTATACATTCCTGATGAGCTATGCAATAACTTGGATCCAAAGGCTGAAAAATGTGTGTTCATTGTGGTTACTTTCTTGAGAAAAAGGGGTACAAATGTTATAACCCTATCACACGTGAGATGAGGGTGCGCAAGGATGTGGTCTTTGATAAAAAATGAGCAGTCGGTATGTTGATGTAAAAGACTCGATTGAGGGACTGATGCACAAGAGCAGGTGGTTGCATAGAATACATGTTAGGAGGAGTCACAATCATTGAGTGGACTGAGAGATTTCTCTAGCAGTGGATCTGTTGATAAACCATGGAGTGGCAGGATGTGTCAGAAAATCAGTCATGCAAGTTCAGCAAAGTGCATCACATAAAGGCAAAGAGAAGGTTAATGAGTATCTTGGTATGCCTCTGACATTTCAACAGGGCATTCATATGTTGATGGAGAGTCTAGTAGTTCAGAGTAGAGTCTTAATGAGGAGTCTGGGATTCCATCTATCAGGACAGGCTAAGGACACCAAGGATAGATCTAGGACCACACAAGTCGAGTAGGGTCAAGAACCATGTTCAAATATTGATGTATGATGGTTATGCAACTCACCAGTATGCATACATGGTAAAGGTTGTGCAGGAGGTTAAACCCACACGTTTTGGGGATGCTGTTAGGCATGTACTTTGGGAGAAAGCCATGGATGAAGAAATGGCTACATTGGATGCAAACAAGACATGGAAATTAGTGCCTTTTCCTAAGGGTAAAAAAGCTATTGTATGTAAGTGGGTCTACAAGGTGAAGCACAACTCAAATGGAAGCATTAGTAGGTACAAGACAAGATTAGCTACCAAAGGTTGTACTCAAACCTACAACATTGATTATAAGGAGACATCCAGCCCCGTTGGCCAAGATGGCAATTATCATGTCACAAGTCTTGTCAAGATAGATAGTGAAGTCTACACTTTCACATTCAAAGTTTAGAACACTTAGTGATGATCTCGTGCATAAACGATTGCAAGATGTGAAGAATGCATTTACTACAACTGATGCTCAAGGTATTTGTGACAAATTTAGTTTAAGTAGAGAATCCTATGCAATGATCTACAAATAAATGGATGTAGGTTTTAAGTTCGTGTTACAAAAAAAAAGGGTAACTCCATTGTTGTGTCCTTTTAGTGTTAGAAAAGCAATGCAACAATTGAATAACAATGTTATTGAACTCATTGGTGAGCCTAAACACATAGTTCACTTGCATGTATTCAAGCATTTTTCTAAAGATGTGACCTTCTATCTGAATCTAAACAATAATTATGTCTTGGATGTGTACAAATTGTAAGTTACAATGGTGAATTTCTAATGATATGTCTATTAAAGAATGTGGTGGCACACTAAAATTTGTACTAAAACTTGATGACAGGGAAATTGTGAAGAATCAAAAGATAGAAAGAGTAAGTTTGACATTGATGATGATGAACAGGCATTGGATCCTTCCATAAAGCGAGGTGATCCTCGGTTCTTCAATGTTAATCTAAAGACGAAATTCGGTGGCTCGCCAACATTTGAGGTTCCAAAAGAGGATCATGAGATATGAAAGATGTTTTTCAATCTAACAAAGATTCCTATTATGGTTCAACATCAAAAGTAGGTGAAATTCTACATGTGGATGGTTTTGGAGAGTACTCAATGGAATGGCATCTTGCAAGTGATCTAAATGTTACCATATTATAGTAGTGATGTGTGTGAACACACTTAGGACCGCCGGGGCACTTTTTCCCTCACTAGGAGGTTTTTTCCCCCGTGCATTGTATATACGCCCATTATCTTCTAGGGCTTGTAATCTTTTCATTTTTGGCACTCATAATACACTACTGTGTTGTGCTCAAGCTTCCTCATCTTCTTGAAGTTGTGTGTGCATTCCTGCAACCCTAATTCCAACAATTGGTATCAGAGCAGGCTTCCTCCTCCCGGGCAGCATCACCGGCACCTGCCACTTCATCTCCTCCGATTGCGACGAGGTTTCACGAGCGTCTGCAGGTTAGTATATGCCGTGGGTAAGCCCGTAGGGCTTGTTCGTTTCAGAATTTTGATCTGAAGTCATTTCGCCCTCCGTTTTTGCATTCCAAGTACTGCGCAGGCAAAATCGTCCTACTGTGCAGATTTTCTGTCAAGATTAAAATCTGCAGGACAGGTGCCCATTCGTCTGTTTTGGGCTGTGCTACATAGCACAGGTCGATTTTATACAGGTTTACCTCTTACAGACAGCATTTACATCTAGTAGTACAGTCATTGGCCATGGCTGACAACAATGATGTATTCCGCATGTTGGCTGCTGAGGATAAGTTGGATGGCACCAACTATCCATTGTGGGCATATATGATGCGACATGTATTGGTAGCAAAGGGGTTATGGAACATTGTGCAGGGTATTGATGCACGTCCTATTGTGGCTGGGAATGCTGCAAACACATCAGAAACAGGTACTGTTGATGATGGTGCAGGCACAAGTGCTGTAGCAGCTGTTCGAGAACCACCACTTTCAGCAGAGCAGATTCGTTGGGATGGTAGAGATGCGCAGGCTCATGCCTTGATTGCGTTGTCTGTCAAACGTACCATTATCCCACATATTCGCTCCTGCAGGACTTCTAAGGATGCTTGGGATGTACTTGCCACATTGTATCAGGCAAGAAATGAGGCTCGTGTTGCTTACCTCCGAAAACAGTTGGAGAGTGAGCATATGAACGAAGGTGATTCTATGGATAGCTTTTTGACAAAGATCAAGGATTTCAAAGAGCAGCTCATTTCTGCAGATGAAATCCTGTCAGACAGTTCACTTGTGCAGACTGTTTTGAATGGTCTACCAGATTCTTATCAGGGTTTTGCTTCCACTCTTCGCTTGATGATGAAAGGCAATCCCAATGCCTTATCATTTGAGGAGTTAGTTTCTGTTTTGCTGCAAGAAGACCAGTCAAGGCAAAACAGGAATATTATGCGTGTCGCAGATCAAGCTTTCGTTGCTAATCAGAGAAGCGGGAAAGGTAAAGCTGGCTTTTCTTCTAGTAAGCAGAAATCTGCAAATGCTGCGCAACCAAAGAAGGAAGACAAAGATGAGAAGAAGGGTGACAAACAGAAGACATTTTGCAAGTACTGTAAGGGAAATGATCATGTCATCAAAGCGTGTCCTAAGCTGGCTGCGAAAGAGGCTAAGAAGAAAGAGGCTGGTATGGCTGTTGCAGATGCCTCTCCTTCTAACAATGAATCTGCTAATGTTGTTCAAGATACAGAATGGGCATTCAATGCGCAGTGCAGTTATGACCCATCTTTGCATGACACATGTATGTCTGCAGTAGATTCAGATGTATGGTACTTTGACAGTGGTGCCACTAAGCATATCACCTCGCAGCGCAGTTTATTCACTTTCCTTGAGTCTGCTCCCATAGGGAATACTGTCACTTGTGCCAATAACTCCTCTTATCCCGTTAAAGGAGTTGGACAGATTGTGCTGAATGTTGCAAATTGCAACACCTTTACACTTTTTGATGCATTGTATGTGCCAGGGATCAAAAAGAATTTGCTGTCAGTCTCCGCATTTGCCAAAACAGGTTTGGTTGTAAAATTTGTGGATGACAGATGTACTGTTCATGATCTCTCTTGTGGTGACATCATTGTAGCATCTGGTTCACTATGTCGAGGGCTGTATAAGCTCAATATGGATGGCAAATGTGTAGAGGATTCAGCATGTGCTATTATGGATACGCAGGCTATTTCAAATGCAAAACTGTGGCATGCACGTTTTGGTCATCTGAATTTTGCAAGTTTGCTGCGCCTGCAGAAATCTGAAATGGTGTCTTCTTTGCTTAAGCTTGAGGCACCTGTCAAGCATGTTTGTGAGGGCTGCATATTGGGTAAAATGCAGCGTGCTTCCTTTCCCAAAGATGGATCAGTGAGAGCTGAACGCAGATTGCAGCTTGTTCACAGTGATGTTTGTGGTCCCATGCAAACTCCATCATTTGGAAACTACCTTTACTTCGTGACTTTCATTGATGATTTTACCAGGCATGCATGGGTATATCCTTTGAAGGCAAAGTCCGAAGTGTTTTTGTGCTTCAAACAGTTTTTGGTTATGGCTGAAAATGTGTCAGAAAGTAAGATGGGCACCCTCCGTTCAGATCGAGGGGGGGAGTATATGTCTTCAGAATTTAATGCATTTCTGGCTGAGCGTGGGATAAAACACCAATGTACAGTGCCGTATACACCACAGCAAAATGGTGTGGCTGAGAGAAAAAACAGGTCTCTCATGGAAATGGCAAGATGTATGGTTAAGAGTCAAAGTCTACCACATGGTTTTTGGCTTGAGGCTGTCATGTGTGCCACTTATGTACTAAACAGGTGTCCCACCAAAGCATTACAGGTTGTCACTCCATATGAGGCTTGGCATAGCCGCAAGCCATCTGTTGGCCATTTACGTGTTTTTGGTTGCCTGGCATATGCATTAGTGCCTGTGCAACATCGCAGAAAATTGGATGACAAAGCTGTCAAATGTATTTTTGTTGGATATAGTGCTGAGAGCAAAGGCTATCGTTTGTATCATCCACAGACAAAGCGCATTTTGGTTAGCCGTGATGTTGTATTTGTGGAAGATGCAGTTCAGCCCTTGGTTTCATGTACTAAGGAGACAGATATCAGCTCACGTGATGTCTATGATACATTGTTGCCTCTTTTCAGTGGTGCACAGTCAAGTGCAATACCTCATGAGGCAGTTTTTCAGCCTATGCAGGTTTTAAATGATGGCACAGATCAGCCTATATCTGATGCAGATGTGCATGATGCACTTGAGGATGAGAGACAAGAGATTGAGGGCTCTAGGAACATGCCTAGATGGCTGGTGCAGACTTTGCGTGACAGCAAGTTGGATGCCCCTTTGTCTAGTCGCACTCGTTCTGGCTCTCATGGTGCCTCTTATGCGTCAGATTGTTATGCATTGGCTGTTTCTAGTATGTGCGATGAAAGTGAGCCTGTTTCATTTGATGAGGCACAAAGTTCAGAAAATTGGATGGCTGCTATGCAAGCAGAATACGATGCTATTATGAAGAATAGTACATGGTCTTTATGTGACTTGCCCCCTGGCAAGAAGGCCATTGGCACTAAGTGGGTATACAAATTGAAGCGTAAGCCTGATGGCACAGTGGATCGCCATAAGGCTAGGCTTGTTGCAAAAGGTTATGCTCAAGAGAAGGGCATTGATTTTGATGAGACTTTTGCTCCCACATGTCGTATGACCACTGTTCGTAGCATCTGTGCATTAGCAGCTCATAATGGTTGGAATGTACATCAGCTGGACATAAAGACTGCGTTCTTAAATGGAGATTTGCATGAGGAGGTGTATGTATCGCAGCCTCGTGGTTTTGTTCAAAGAGGGCGGGAAAACAAAGTGTGCAGGTTAAAAAAGGCTTTATATGGTTTAAAGCAAGCTCCACGAGCTTGGTATGAAAAAATACATGCATATTTGACTGCACATGGGTTTCAGAATAGTCCAACAGAAAGCACTTTGTATATTAAACGTGTGGATGGTGTACATCTAATCATTGCTCTCTATGTCGATGACATGCTGCTCACAGGACCAAATGAGAGTCATATTGCTGATTTTAAGGCTGATTTGAATGCCTCTTTTGAGATGTCAGATTTGGGGCATTTGCATCATTATTTGGGGATACAATTTAAGCAGTGTGATGGAGGTATTGCTTTGTGTCAGACAAAGTATATTGAAACATTGTTGCGGAGATTTGGCCTTGAAGACTGCAAGCCTATTGCTACTCCAATGGAGACAGGTTTGAAGTTGAGTCTTCATGATGCTGGAGATCACTTTGATGTCACACTCTATCAGACAGCTGTTGGTTGCCTCATTTATGTATGCATTACGAGGCCAGACATTCAGTTTGCAGTCTCACAGGTGAGCAGATTTATGCATAGCCCAGGCATTAAGCATTGGCAGGCAGTGAAGCGTATCTTTCGCTATTTGAGTGGTACTCGGCATCTTGGGTTGTTTTATCCCAAGGGGGGATCATTGCCGCCAGATTTACATGTTTTTTCAGATTCTGACTGGGCTGGTTGTTATGACACACGCGTGTCCACGAGTGGTTTTTGCTTCATGCTTGGAAGCTCATGCATATCATGGTTGAGCAAGAAGCAGCCTACTGTGGCCACTTCTAGTTGTGAAGATGAGTACAGGGCAGCTTTCACAGCTACGGTTGAGTGTGTGTGGCTCAGACGCCTTATGGCTGATTTGGGTGTTGGGCAGCCATCTGCCACCACCATCTTCACTGACAGTCAGAGCGCATTGGCAGTTGCGCGGAACCCAGTGTTCCATGCTCGTACGAAGCACATTGAGGTGCACTACCATTATGTCAGGGAGAGACTCTCTGCAGGAGAGATCAGTTTGGCTTATGTGCCAACACAGGATAACCTTGCAGACCTTTTCACAAAGGCTCTGCCTCGTGAGAAGTTCGAAGCTTTTCGCAAAGCTTTGGGCTTACTCCCTTTTGTGGATTCGTCCACATAGCTAGACACTTCCCTATACATGAGTGCTAGCTCTTGTTCACCGCATCACTCCAGGGGGGATTTGTTACCATATTATAGTAGTGATGTGTGTGAACACACTTAGGACCGCCGGGGCACTTTTTCCCTCACTAGGAGGTTTTTTCCCCCGTGCATTGTATATACGCCCATTATCTTCTAGGGCTTGTAATCTTTTCATTTTTGGCACTCATAATACACTACTGTGTTGTGCTCAAGCTTCCTCATCTTCTTGAAGTTGTGTGTGCATTCCTGCAACCCTAATTCCAACACTAAAGACACTAAAGTGCATGTTTGGTGTCTTGAATGTTGCAAATGTTGAGTTCGCTTGTTTGTATTACATGAGCTCAACGAATAGGGTTAAGAGAAGAAAAAAGTCATGGAATATGCATACTGGAACAAATGGTACATTGACTCGTGATCAATTCTATGCGATGGAAAACAACAGTGGGACCCTATACTTGACATTCCTTTAGCACACGAGTTCATCCTTGTACACTACATGCCATTTGCAGAATTGTGGAAAATTTGGTTGTGTGTGTGTGTTTGTGTGTGTGTGTGTGTGTGTGTGTTTTGTATATAAGATGTAACCAATGTCAGAAACCCAAGTAGTGTGTAAGAGAGTGGAGGAGGTTCTTTCATGCATGGGTCTACACAAAGGGAAAGTGGAAATCAACAAAGATGAGAAGAGATCAGGTGCAAGAGGGAATGTGCCGTGCAAACCAAGTATCGGCGCGGTGAAGTCAAGGCTAGAAATTTTTTTTCACCACCAAAGAACAATGAAGGCCATTTATTAGTTTGTCGAATCACGGAAGTATGGGGCATGGATGAAGTTACACATGGTTGTCCTAGAAGTAGTAATGATGCCGAGACTAAAATTGCAAAGGCTAATGTTTGGATTGCCTTTGATAAGGTTGCTACACTTCTATAGAAAATGACATTCAATGAAGAAGATGACAATGACTTTAAAAAAGCTATAACCACATTTTACAAGTACATGGTGGAAGCATGTATATCAAGTAGCATAACACATTATATGGTAAGATCTCCAATTTTGTATGTTCTTGTGTTATTAAAAAACCAATGTGCATATGCTGTTGTCATTTTTATTCCAGCACATTTTGAAGGCTCATGGTCCCTACTTTGCAAATAGATACGCTTAGCTATCTAGTCTACCCTTTCAAGGCATGGATCACTTACATTGGCTGTTGTCATATTAAAAATAACCAATGTGCATATGTTGTTGTCATTTTTATTCTAGCACATTTTGGAGGCTAAGGTCCCTATTTTGAAAAATAGAGAAGCTTAGCTATCTGGTCTACCCTTGCAAGGCATGGAGCACTCACATTGGCAAGCTCGTTGTGGATTTTAGAAGTCCACCTTGCATGGCAGTGGAATCCATAAAGTCAGTGCATTGAGGCAATTACTCATGTGGTGGTATATATGTTGCATAAATATGTAACAACCACTAAAAATTGGCTTTAAAATCTCGCGATACTACAGTTTTTCATTACAAGGCGGTGATCGGTGATAGGGTTCCATATTTGCACTATACTGGCCTTGTATATTGCAAGTCCATAGAGCGTGATTCAGGGTGGATGGTGGTGAGTGAAGCCTTATATCATGTTGCACTGAATTTCAATATACAAGGTCTATGTTGCACAAATATGCAATAACAACCACTAACAACCGGCTTTAAAAGCTCGCGATATTCTATTTTTTCATTACAACGTGACTATGGGTCCACGATTGGCTGTAGGGATCCATATTCACGCCATACTAACCTTGTATATTGTAAGTCAGTATGGCACAATTTAGGGTGGATGTTATAGCGAGTCAAGCCTTATATTGCATTGTATAAAATTGCAATATACAAGGTCCATGTTGTGCAAATATGCAACAATCACTACCGGCTTTAAAGCTCGGGATACTATAATTTTTCATTAAAACACGACGATTGGCGTAGGGTTCCATATTTGCACTATACTGAACTTGTATATTGCAAGTCCATATAGCATGATTTAGGGTGGATGTTGGCGAGTGAAGCCTTATATCATGTTGTACTAAATTGATATATATATTGCACAAATATGCAACAAGCACTAACAAGCTTGTGATACTATAATTTTTCATGAGAATGTAACTATGGGCTGCCGATTAGTTGTAGAGTTCCGTAGGATAGGAAAAGTGCCACCACCGGTCGCGCAAAATAGCAAGAGTATAAAAAATAGTTGCACAAAAAAAAAAGCCAAGAGTTTCTAAAAGTCATGCTATAAATAATGCATGTGGGAATGCTTTATCCCTTGTTATGAAAGGGCTTTTACATGTGGTAGGCATACATTGGCGACTGCCCACATTCTATTTCACATGTGTAATGGACACTTGTCACTCATGCATTCAATATCATTCATCATTGCATGCAACATGCACCTAACGTCATTGCTTGCGGATGTCATCATACCGCATCACACATACTTAAGGTATGGCCTCTTTTGTTATACCCTAAACCATCAAATTTAGTGGATGTGAGCTCTTCTAAAATAGCATGTCATATTTTTGCTTATCTTCATCAGTGTGGTCAACTCTTCGTCATCTACGCCATCCATTTACTCAATCTTATGGATGCCATTTTTACTGACGAGTAGGTTTTTATTTCTCAATCTAATGTTTAATAGGTCACATATCCGATTCATAACAACGTGGCTCGATCTTTGCATTCTTGTTCAACATCCCCTATCACGTTGTATTAAATAAGGTGATTTCTTACATACTTTTGGAGACTCCACAACGCCGCTCTTCCACTAGTACGATCACTACAATGCAAGGATAGTGCCCTGCACACTTATAGGTTCTCCCTTCTGATTTGGTACACGTACTTGTTAAATAGGTGTTTAACATGTGTAGAAGCATCATTATGCATGTTGGAGTTTTCTTAATTGTGAATTTAGTACAATGTGATATGGGGCATTGAATGTGTTGGATGCTTGCCTATCACATTGTTGTAGTGATTTTTATTCAAAAAATTTTCCTTGTTTGTCATTTGAGTCGATTTTGTGCATTGGAGTTTCCTTGATTTGTGAATTTAGGACAACGCGATGTGGGGGATTTAATGTGTTGGATGTATGCCTATTACATTGTAGTGATTTTTTTTCCAAAAAGTTTCCCTTGTTAATCCTTTGAGCCAATTTTACGTGTTGGAGTTTCCTTGTGAATTTAGTACAACGCGATGTGGGGGATTAAATGTGTTGGATACCTGTGTATCACATTGTTGTAGTGATTTTTATCTAAAAAGTTTTCCTTGTTTATCATTTGAGCCAATTTTGTGTATTGGAGTTTCCTTGATTGTGAATTTAGTACAACACGATGTGGGGGATTGAATGAGTTGGATGTCTGTCTATTGTGTTGTAGTGATTTTTATCCAAAAAGTTTTCCTTTTCAGTCATTTAAGCCAATTTTGCATGTTGGAGTTTCCTTGATTGTGGATTCCGTACAACGTGATGTGGGGGATTGAATGTGTTAGATGTCTCCCTATCGAGTTGTAGTGATTTTTTTTCAATTTTTTTCCTTGTTAGTCGTTTAAGCCAATTGGCATGTTGGAGTTTGCGTGGTTATTCAAAGTAGCATTAAGGGGGGGAAGTGCCAAAGTAGCACATGGGCCAAAGTTTCTCATAGCACACTAGGGAATGTAGAAAGAAACCATCTTGTAACCCTAGTCTTAGAAGAGACCTCTAGACCTCAAAGATAGCTCAAGTCTCTATCAAGGGGGGGACCTCACTCTTAGAGATGACCTCTAGGCCTTAAAAGATAGGTCAAGTCACCATCAAGAGGGGGTGTTAAGATTTGAGGTGACATGTGAGCTAGAGGTAAGAGTTGAGAATTATCCCACATCATGCAAGAGAAAAGCCAAATTGTACTCTCCTCATATAGAAGGGAGACATTTCAAGCAATGAAGAATATCACTTGGTTGCACGTATCTCTTCATTTCTATCCACCTTAGATTAATGTTGTCATTAGTGTAAGAATAGTTAATGATTAGGTCAATGTCGGGTCATTAGGAGAGCTTGATCCATAGTTTCAACAAAGCGTTCCTCGATCTTGAGAGTTCTATACCAATCCCCAGCCTTCCCGTCTTGGAAATCTTATTTCATTTTCCCAACACCTCACACTTGATCAAATACCTCCAAATGTCTCCTAGGATCACCATCTTCGGTGAATTTATGAGTTAGCTTGGCTATCTGGGAAGCCTTTCCATCACTGTGTCGACCACCATCTCTCACAAACAATAGGCACTATGCTCTCTGCCTACCGCTCTTTCCAGGGCATGTGCAAAAGCAATTGGGTCTGTGGGTAGATCTGGTGTTGGCATAACATGAGAAATGATAGAAGAAGGTGGAGGTGCAACACGTGGCACTGCATGAGAATGCATTGGTCTAAACCTTGGTGGGGGTAGATATGCTACATAAGGTATGCCTACTACTGGCACCCCAATAGGTGTGCTTTAGTCATGTGGACATGAAGTGCAGTCGGTATTGCAGCAGCCAGAGTTGGTGGCACACTCACTCTAGGGAAAGAGTGTTTTCATAGGTGCACTAGAATGAGATGTGACACCTCTAGGAATAGAAATACTAGATATGGCAGGTGCAAGGGGTCCATCTATGAAGTGGTGGTGGCTACCATGGTGGTAACCGTGGGCATGTGACTCTAAGGTGATAATGCATCAGTCATCATAAGTGCCATAGTTGGTAGTGTTGTCCTTACCACTAGATGAGGCAATGTTTTAGCAGTGGCTTGGGTGGGAACAACTCTAGGATCTAAGAAGATGAAGCACATGCTAGTATTCTCTTGAGTCCTTGCATGGCTTTGTGGGTTCAAAGATGTGGATTGGTCCATGGTATAGCCAGGGGATACTACAAAAGTAGGATCCATTGGACTCACATGAGGTGCTACCATTTCACTCCCTATGGTGGGCATTCTTGTTTACAATGTCCCAACTTGCGTCATAGGCCTTGGATCCTTTTATGTTCAATGATCCTATATATGCAATCGCAGATACCCTACAATCATTCCTCCTTTATTGTGGCCCCAGATATTGATTGAACAATCCCTTCCCAACTAACACCATAAGCTTGGTGTTATATGCACATTATGTGTGCATATACTAGGAGGCTAACCCACATTAGGCTTGTGAGCATGGGAGCATGGGAACAAGCTCTAGTGGAGCATGGATTAGGACTAATCTTAAGGGTTAAGATTAGGGTTAGGCATCTAAGGGTCACATGAGAAATGGAGAGTCAAGAGTTACTTGAGGGCCTTCCTATATAATAGGCGCATGGGGCACACTCAAGGGGGCTTGTGGAGGCTTGAAGGCTTGGAGGCTTAGGCTATGATCTCTTGTGTAGAGAATCATATCTACTCACCTACCATTTCACACTATAGCTACATGCTATTGGATTGGAGTTATACCTCTTGATGGTATGGGACATCAAGGTAAAGGTATGATGTATTTCATTATATTTCATGTGTGCGTCCCTTGGGCCACTTAGGTGGATGAGTTTATGCTTGATTTATGCATGTTTATGCATAACAATTATCTAGAGAGATCTTAGGATTTTAACAATGATATCATAGCAATCTCTAGTTAATTGTTGCTATTTTTCTTTCTTCTTGTAATTTTTGGTTTTTTTAAGTAAATTTTAATTTTTACTAATAAAAATATTATTTTATTGATTTATGTTGATGATTTGCACGTGGATCGTCAATATGGCGATTGGAACGCATGTTACTACTATTCAATGGACTAATCGACGTTGCGAGAAAATTTCGTGAGTTTAATGCTATTTTTCTCTATTTTTTGTGGTTTAAAATAAGCATTAATGGAAATTTTTACAAAAATACCACATATTTTTACTATGGATATTTTTGGTAGAATGGATTTCCTAAATTTCTAAAATTTTTAAGAATTTTTTTCTAAATTTTTAGAATTTATTTGAGCATTTTTATGGTTAAAAATATATTTTTTATACATTTTTACGGGTTTTTCCGTGGGTATGCCATCAAATTTCTGCTGAAATGCAGTATGTTGATGCATTGAATGCTCTCCCATGTGCGTGGGACCCTCTTCATCTCTCAATTCTGAATTTTCCTTCTATTTTCCTCTCACGTGTATAATTACCTCTTTAAAAAACATTTTATTAATGTTAATCATAATTATGATTAAAAAGATTAATTAAAGTTAACCTCTCTGTTAACAGAGAGAGAAGGAGGGGCTGAAGAGTGAATTGAGTGGAGAAGATGGAGAGGAGAGAAGAGTGTGGATAGATGATTTCATCATCTCTCTCACTCTGCATTTCGCGCGCGCGGGAGGGGGGGGCTGCGCTACAGTCCGCAGGCAAAAATCCCCCCCTAAGAAAATTCTCTGAAAAAATTTTCTTGGTGCCTTTTGGCTTTTCATCTTCCAGGAAACCTTTTGGCTTTCCGCTTTCTCGAAACCTTTTGGCTTTCCGAATTCCGGGAAATCTTTTGACCTTCCGTATTCCGAAAACTTTTGACCTTTCACATTCCGGTTTTTTTGTCTTCTCGTTTTCCTAAAACTGTTGGCTTTTCGTATTCCGAGAAAACCATTGGGATTCCAAAATTTTGTGACCGTTCATATTCTAATGCGCTCGAGGGTAAATTAAAAATTTTAAAAAAAATCTTTAAAATTAGTGAAAAATTAGACAAAGGTTATTTTAAATTTCTGAAAAATGTGGGATTGGTGTTTGGCATGTGGTGTGTCCATTTCGGGAGCCCGTGACCATTCAAATTCCTTTAAAATATATTTTTTGACCAAAAAATTAGAAAATCCATTTAAATTGTAAATTTTCATTGGATTTGAGAATTGTCGGGCGAAATTGGAAATTTCGTGAACGATGGGATTCTCACGAAAAACTAGGAATATTATAGAAATTATTTTTAAAAATCCTAAAAATTTGATATTTTTAAAATATCAATGGTATTTTGGTAAATCTAATTGCTAAAAATTTTCTAGAAAAATATAGATTTGGAATGCTATAAGATAGGTTTGGTGGAATTCAAAATTATCGTATTTTGAGGCTCTATAAAATTAGAAAAAATTAGAAAAAATTAGAAAAAAATCATGGTAATTGTTTTTCTTGAGTTTTTAATATTTTTGAGGTTTATTTAATGTTGAAGTACGTTTTCACATATTGACATTAGATAGATGTGGGTTATTCACATATTATTAATAGGATTGTACCTCGTATTAGTAGTTATTTTTGTTTGGATTAATTTTAAACGATGTTTTCATGATTTTTTACCATTGTTTAGCCATTGTTTTTGGACATATTCCATACTTTTGATGGCTATAATCTGCGTTCAAAGTGTGTTTCACCTTTGACACTTTTCCATGATAATTTATTTTGCACTTGTTTAAGTGTGGTTTGTGCTTAATTGCTTAAGCTTAAGACAAATTCTATCATGGGTTAGTTGATCGGTTTGTTTTGGTGGATTTTATTGGATGTTTTTCAAGTTTTATGTGGACTCATCAGGTTCTACCTAGATCACTTGTATCTAGGGGTTTTTTAATGAGTGCTACACACATGTGTTTCACTTGCTTACTTTGGAGTTTTGCTTAAACGACACCACGTTCATATACACCGGATTGATGAGTTGGCCACCAATTTTAATGCTTCTTTTGGCATGATTAATGACCATTAGATGGTATGCATTGATTTTTATGATCAACTATGTTTTCATGGATTCGAGAAGCTTCTATGCTTTTATCCATGGTTTTATAAGCATCTTTTGATCTTTTGGATAATATCATGTGCTTTAAAGGTAGCATTTGCCTTCGTTTTTTATACTTAATTTTGGAGTACTTTTGTACATATTCCAACTCGGATACCTAGTTGTTTATGTATATAGGTGAGTTATTTCTCTACCCTAGATTTACTGTGTTTTTTGGGTAGTTATCATTAGAAAGGCACTAATAATTCAAAATTCTTTTCTAATGATGTACTCGAAAAGAGTTATTCCTTGATGTGGTGGTCTCAGGAATATAGAGACAGATTTTAGTATGTGAAAGTCTAGGGATAAGGCCATCTTATTCCTTTTATACAGGATTTTATTCATATTTCCTAGACGGCATACTAGGGAGTTTCAAATTAATAAGGTATGTATGGGTGGTATCATGGTGGTATGGGACGTTAGAGATCCCTCATATATATTATCTTATGGGATAATTTGGGCTCAAGATTGTTGCTTTGCTTACATCACACTTAGCATGTTGACCTCAACATTCAAAGACAATCTCATTTTCTAAATTCACTAGAAGTTATGGTGTGGGCATTCTCTAGATAAACTTCTTTTATCTATAGCCTGCATGTTTTGATGAGGATAATCTCGTCAACATATTCACTTGCTAAAATCTCTTTCTTTAAAGTTCAAGTTCAACGAGTTTATCTTGTTGTGTTCAGATTAAGGAATTTTGGATTCTTCCTTTATTGGCATTAGTTTCATCCTTTAGGTGATTTATACAGTCTACCTAATAGGTTTACGGATGAACATATGTGACTCATCGAGACATTGATGACTCTCTATGTTGATATGGATAACTCGGGACGTCGATAATTCCATGTGCAAATGTGGGTACGTTGGGGCACTGATGAATCCCTGGTTCCTGCTATTATAATGCCATGTTTTTCTACTTTATTCCGAATGGTTTACAACGAGGAAATTACTTTGAGTATGAATTCCTATGATCATCCGCGCAGTCTGATGGGCAAACAGAGCGTATGAATCAGATTGTAGAGGATATGCTTCGTACATATGTCTCTGGAAAAGCATCAAATTGGAAAAAATATATTTAAATGATGGAATTTGCCTATAACAGTTTTAAATATACGGCTATTGGTTTAGTCCGTTCATGCTTATGTATGGGTATCAACCCAGGGCACCTATTGATGTCAGTCTTAAGTACATCGAAGGATTTCTTGGGTGATATGCAAGAAATGCTGAGTGAAGCTCGGGATTCTATCAAGAGTGCTCAGGATAGGGCACAGTTCTATGCTAATAGAGGACGCTCAATTTGGTCTTTTGAACCAGGAGCGTTGGTTTATTTAAAAGTTCCTAAAGATTTTCAAACTTTTTCAAAAGGAAAATGCTCGAATTTATCTCTATATTGTGGTCCATTTCGATTTATATGTCAGATTGGCACGGTTGCGTATGAGCTAAAACTACCTCCAATTGTTAGAGTTCATCCAGTCTTTCATATCAATAAATTGAAAGGGAAACTGGGAGGTGAGGATAGCACAGTTACTCCTCAAGAACTCGTTGAAGTCAAAGAATTATCCTATGTTCCACATGAACCTGATAAGGTACTTGAATTCAGGGAAAGGAAACTTTGTAGTTGACTAATCCCTGAGGTTAAAATTAGGTGGAAAGATAGGAAAATAGAGGATTTGACTTAGGAGTCGGTTGAGATTGTTCAGCGCAGTTCTCCTTCTTTTCATTGCAAGAGTGCAATGTTTTGAGAGAGGGGAAGTATGTTATATGCACATTATGTGTGCATATACAGGAGGCTAACCCACATTAGGCTTGTGAGCATGGGAGCATGGGAACAAGCTCTAGTGGAGCATGGGTTAGGACTAACCTTAAGGGTTAAGGTTAGGGTCAGGCATCCAAGGGTCACACATGGGAAATGGAGAGTCAAGAGTCACTTGAGGGCCCTCCTATATAATAGGGGCATGGGACACATCAAGGGGGCTTGGAGGCTTGAAGGCTTGGAGGCTTAGGCTATGGTCTCTTGTGTAGAGGATCATATCTACTCACCTACCATTTCACACTATAGCTACATGTTATTGGATTGAAGTTATACCTCTTAATGGTATGAGACATCAAGGTAAACGTATGATGTATTTCATTATATTTCATGTGTGCATCCCTTGGGCTCGGGGGTAGTCGTATGGATGAGTTTATGCTTGCTTTATGCATGTTTATGCATAACAATTATCTAAAGAGATCTTAGGGTTTTAACACTTGGCCTTTATCGAAATCCACAAGAGTCTCTGTTGATGTGTCATACTCCCAATCATCTGAAGACGTTGATCCAAGATTTGCAAGCATAGCTCTTTCCTCGAGATAGATGTAATATTATTGCTTGTGTCAAGACTATCAAGCAATACTTGTGCAGTCCTAAATTGGGACTCGTTTTAGACATATTGAGTTAATTGGGTTGCTAATCGTTGGCTATGACACTTGCAAAGTCTCTTCTTCCTGTGCTCTAGTAGCCTAGATTAGTGCCTATACTTCCTACACTTCTTTTAGTGTTCTACCATTGGGGCATAAGCACTTGTGCAGGTGGTTCAATGGTCACAGTTTGCAGCAGGTACAACAAGAGCTATATGGACAAGAATATCAATGTGAACGCTCCTCCCTGCTGCTTGTAACGATAACACTACCCCACATGTCTCTCTGGAGTTTACCTCAACTCCTACATCACGTGGTCAGTATGTAGTAAGATTTGGTTTAGAGGTAACGGTTGGGGCCAAACCTTTGACATAGCTAGCTATGCAGTCAAAAAGAGTGATAGCTGGCTGGACTGATGAGGCCTGGTTAGGGTTCTCACTTTTTAGGACAAGGGATCCTTCCATTGACTCAAAATCAAATGAAGTATCACTAGCCCCTACTGGGTTCCAATCGAAAGGTCCTGAGCCTAGTGTAGGCTGGTATGCATCTAGCTCGATAGATGCACTATTGTCTAAATAGGCATCTAATACACACCTAGATCGTAGGCGCATGTGACTTAAAGCTGATCAGGGACAAAGTTGGATGGCCAATTTTCTTATTAATTAATTTTAAAAAAAATTGGGTGTTAGAGAAACTTGTCCAAAGTGGGCTTCAGACAGTTCTAGACACTTTGGAAAGGGTTATGCATGCCCTTTTTTGGGCTGACCAGAGGGTTTTCTATAGCTGGGTCCCTTATGGAAAATTGTAAAATTTTTCGGTTTTGTATCAAGTGTACCAAAATGATCACAACAGCCTAAAACATATAATAGGCAAACTTGTGCATGTACTTTTTTTTTTAAACAAAATCTATATTGTCCTCGAACCTTTTGCCTTTTGCCTTTTACTTTTCCTCTTTTAATTATTTTTTTGATTTTTACTTTTTTACCTTTTCTACTTTTTGTTTTTGGTTTACGATTTCTAGTTTACGATTTACGTCTACTATCGAAAAAGAGTTAAACGCATCCAGCCACTCAAAACTTACGCAAAAATGGGTATTGACAGGATTTTGGAGTTTTTTGGCTAGTGGCCTAAAAGCCTACACATTAAATGTAGTTAACCAATCAAGTCTAACACCTAGTCGTCCAAATTATAAGTGGATTAAGCTAAACTTAATTTGCCTTAATTGCAATAATGCAAAAACTACATAACGTGGAATTTAATCTGCCTTGCAAATCCTCCCCGAATTTCTATTTCAATCCCATTTTCTCCCCGAAAATCGATTTTGAGATTTGTTTACCTAGATTAATTCAATTTCGTGCCCAATTTACTGTTTTCATTTTTGAAATTAAAAAAACACAAAAAAAAAACTTAAAAATGCAGAAATCAACTAAAACATGAAATGACAAAATTCAAAAACACGGTTTTTGTAGAAATTGACCAAAACTAAACACAGATTTGTAAATATAACAACAAAATGCAATAAGAAACATAAATAGTGCACCAAAATAGAAAAAATTCTCAAATTTTTCTTATGTTCCTTTCTTGGAAAAAAAAAAGAATTTTCACAAAAATGAACCTCACAAGCATTCAAGATGCACTATGGCTATGGGGTGTGGCTATTCCCCGATAGTGGCACCACTTACGGAAGGCCCTTGCGCCCATGGTAAAGATGCAAGAATCAACCACTTGTCATGGGGCTTTGCCCAACCACACTCGAGAGCATAAAACAGCTCAATCAAGAAGCCAATGTTCCATGACCTAGCTCACAAACACATGGGCAAGATGTGTCACTCATCTCATGAATTCTTGTGCTGTAAGGTCCCTGTCCCCACAGCGCGAGCACTTCCTGCACGGGCCAAGGTCCCTCACTCGGGGCCTCGCCCCACAGATATCCGGACAAGAGACTAATCCATTTGTTCTTCCAAAACCGAACCCGGAAAAACTTCCCATTGCCCGGAAAGCACGAGCGATTCCTCCAAGATAAATTTTCTCTAATGTAGTCAAAAAGTCTTAACTAACTGAAGTGATTGAACCCATAAGTCCCATAGTCAGATCAGGAAAAGATTGCACTTGGATCATAGAGACCAACGCTTTTTTTCTCATTGAGAGGCACAGCCGTTGATTCTTTTCCATAGAATAATTTTTGTCCGGGATTTACTTCATCTATCGTACCATAACATAATTGAGTCTAAATTTAGGGATCCATCAGTCCAACCTAACCCCATCGAGTCCCATGGGTTAGCCCACCGCCTAACCACTGTAGTGATGGGATCCAATTAAGAATTTGGTTAGGTTTTGTCCTGGGTACCAGGGAAAAGAGTTCCCAGGCTCCCTAGCCGGATATTCATGCAAACTTAAAACTAGTCACACCACTTACACACCCAATATGAAATTGCCTTTTTCATAGAAACAGATATCTTTAAAAATAATCATTTAACGAAACCATTGTGTCACTGATCATAATCCTCAAAATCTCTGGTTGAATCCTTATTTCCAAACATTCTTTCATCGGTGTACCTATCGCATCATTGGCAACCAGAACGCTCACCACATGTCCACTCAGGGGTCTTTTCGATGGTTCCTAGCTCATGGTACTCGACAATATATTTACATATCAAAATGGAATCTCCGCTGATGAAGATCAGCAAGATCAACCAACGGATCCATATAAAAGAGCCATGGACTCATCCGTTCTGGACCAGCAAGGTCAATCAACCAGATCCATGCCTGAATTCAGAAAACAACTCTTACTCCTTGTTCCAATATCTTCCACGACGCACGCGTGGGTATCGTCGGCGAGACGACCCAGAGCCCGAGCACCGTATGGTCAGCACCCTCTAGGATCCTTCGCAAGTGACCTAGCACTTCACTCATAGGCCGCTTTTGTTGGAACTAGACTTGAAGGAGAGAGGAGAGAGGAGAGATGAAATATCTCATTTTATTGATTTAATATGGAAAGCAATGATGAGAAAAAAGGTGCCTCCTTCATGAGGGGGAATCCCCGTTTTGAGGTGTCAAAAATCAATTTTTTAACTATTTTCCTTGGTCCTTAGTCCACTCTTCATCTTATGTAAGTATTTACTCATTTTTGGGGAGTTTTTCTTTATTTCTTCAATTTATCTCCTCCCTACATTTGGATTAATCTTATTGGTCCCTCAAAACCTTAATCTAAAATTTTTAGAAAATCTGGACCCTTAGGCTAAGGCCTTTTGAGCAGATTATAATTTATTTCTAATAATGCACCTTAGGAATTTCTTTTTAAACTTCTCTTTCGAGGGAATTTAGTTTAATAAGAAAGGATATTTTTCCATCCAAAAATATCTAAGCTGAGTTACCTCTCTCTAGAATATTTTTTCTCTCTAGGCCAAAACAAGTAGAAACAAGATCTTTTATTATTCTGAAAAGGGAATTGATTATAGGGGAAGAAACTGGACGTCTTGAGGGGCTGGGGAGGAATCTTACATTGGGATCCTCGTAGGTTGTATCACCATGCAGGAGCACTCGAGAGCTCCACTCTGCCACCGCCTCTGCACTCCGAATGTAGGTCGACCCTCGGCTCACTGAATCTTTCTCTCACACACATACGTATACTCACACACATGCAATGAGCACAGAAGAGCTCAAATCAAAATACGCAAGCAAGACACAAGAGAGCAAGAGAGTAGAGAAGAAGAGCACTCTATTAGTTATGCATAAGAGGATGAATGGTGAGAATATAAATTGACCCTTATCTTAGCCCCAACCCTTGACACCTTGGCCGTACTTAAAATATAGGTCCATGGTGGCAATCCAAGGCTGCCTAGGCTTTTGCAAACACTTAATCTAAGCGTGCAATTTTCATAATTAATCATGTGGCATGCCTTTCATAGACAAGTGACGATTGCACACATAACATATACAGTAGTACATTTCTAATGCCAAACGGCGGCCAAATGAAGCGATGGTTATACTAATGGATGGCGTTGGTGCTAGAGAGATATCCAATGAGAGTTAGCATTGCAGCAGAATTGAGAGCATTATTAAAACATCTAGACTAGCCCAACAAACCTACAGCATCCACACTAAGTTAGTGGTTTTTGAGAGGATTGAGGGTGAAGCTGTAGATGGTAGTAACCTGCTATGATTTGAAGACTCTTACATTTGAACAAGTGGTGGCACGAGCAACCAGGGCTAAAGGAATCTTGAGGCAGACAAGGAAATACCCCAAGAAGAAAAAGAAAAGAGAAGGAAGAAACTTCTGAGTCGAATTTTGGTGGACACTTTGAAATCAAACTCCAGTTCAAGACTTGGATGCCGAAGAACGAAGACCCCAGAAGTGAAAAGACAAGAAGCAAGGAGTGGATGTTCAGGAAGAACTAAAGGACGCCCTACCCAAGCTTATTGGAGGACACACAGGATCCAAATTGAGACTGCACGTCTGGTGCACCAAGAGCAATAACCAGGGTCACATGAAAGAAGAATGTCAAATGAAAACCACCCCAACAACCATGTGTCATTTGCAATAAGAACAACCACATCATCGATACATGCTTTTACAACGCTTAGAACAAGAACCCAAGGGTAGTAGAAAGGCAACAGCGTCATCAACACAGTAGATTCCAACCATCAATCAAATCGCCACACGAAAGAAGAATGTCAAATGAAAACCACCCAACAACCATGTGTCATTTGCAATAAGAACAACCACATCACCGATACATGCTTTTACAACACTTAGAACAAGAACCCAAGGGTAGTAGAAAGGCAACAACGTCATCAACAGTAGATTCCAACCATCAATCAAATCGCCACTAGGCCTCAAAATAATAGACCTTACGGAAGAGGAGGAAGTGGAAGATTTGGACAAAGAGGAGCAGGGCTGATATGCTATTACTGCAGTGTCCCTGGGCATAAACAAACTGATTGCTCCGTGCGACAATGTCATCATCAAGAACTGCAAGAAGAAAGAGCACAAAGGGAAGCAAACCTAGCAAGAGCTTACATAGCAGTAAACATGGTAAAAGTGAATGAATGGATAAGGAAGCACATCAAGAGAAGCCACCACAAGAACCTATCAAGACAGTGACAAGAAGGAATGCTGATCCGGAAGAAAAGTAAAAGCCAGAACAGTGGGTAGGATAGCAGAGGATCTGAGAACAAATCATTAAGCTTGTGCAAAGTCACAAGGAGCAGTACGGGCGGTGCAGGAAAGCCCTCTCTTGAATGAGCAGGTTGACACTAATTCGAATAGGACAAGCCTGGTGAGTAAGAGACAAGGCATTACAACATGCAAAAGCCACTAGTTAGGGAGTGTGAAGATGACTCAAGAAGGGGTGCAAGAGTGCCAAATGGAGCCTACAATAGCCCAGAGTATACCTACAATAGCCCAGAGTATAAAACTCACCCTGCAAAAGAAATCGGAAAAGAATCCCGAGCAAGTATGAATAAAAGAACTGAGAGGGGAAGGTCAGAAAAGAGAAAAAGAAGCCAATAAGGAAGAAGGAAATATGAACATAAGCCAAATAATGCCAAGTCAGGAATTAAGGAGCAGCAACCTTGAAGAAGAATATGACCTATGGAAGGATCTCAGCAAAATGAAGCTGAATATAACACTAGATCAAATGCTAAATCTGGTACCCAAGTTTGCAGAGGTGACGGTTAGTGAGCCTGGCCTTGGATTGGTCGTTTGAGGCAGTTAGTGAGCCCAGGCCTGGAAGCCAAGGCCCTCAGGCTTTGTGCCTTCCCGCGAGAGATAGAGAGAGAGAAATGTTAATGTGAACATTGAGAGATCTGATGCTTACGAGTCCGTGATGACGAGAGAGAGAGAGACGTGAATACGAATGTTTCGAGAGACAAAATGACACAGATTGTGAAGATCCGATGCTTTTGATTAAGCCTTAGCTTTTGATTAAACTAATCAATACTGGCCTCACCTGAATATGTGGGTACGGATTCAATATGAAAGGAGGCAATTCTTTTGCTTTTTTAATTATTTCAGGATGATTTTGTTATGGATACAAAAGATGAGATATGTCCTACGTTTGGAGAAAGCATAAATCTGTATCAAAATATAGAGAGAAATTATAGAGCATGGGACTGTGTCTTAGAAGAGTGGTTAGAGACCGCAAGGAAAGCGAGTTGAAGCCCTGACCAACTGTCAGGCCATTGTTAACATTAACGGTACAGGACCTCATTTTCAAGCTCACACACTGTTACAGCACTAGATTGACCCGCACTATGTATTCTCATGATACCATTGCAGACCTAAAAAATTAGAACCATCCATGACACTTTTTGTGATGCTTCTAGCAGTAAACCAGCTTCTCTTAAGATTAAAGCTAAATACCCTCTGTGGTCTCAAAACGTACCTCGGCTTTTTTCCAAGACTGGCATGACCTTTACATTGTCATTTAAAGATATTTCTCTGATTGGACCTCTATGGGGGGCAGTCTTGCAAACCTAAAAGTGCTCTAGCTTACTTATGGCTTCTATAAAGAAACTCATGATAAATTTACATGATTCTCATCATCACTCCTCCCCTCCACCTCCAAAAACCCCACCCACCCAAAAAAAAAATGAAGTTTTTCATGTGGACACTTGGATGAGCCAAAAGCCTGAAACGTGCGTTACACCAAAAGCAAAACAGATCGTCTACAGAGACATGTGGTATTCTTTTTCATTGAATCATGGTGACATAAAAATAAGGCCCCAAAGAAGGGCTGATCAGGAGACCAAATAGTTCTGTACACATTGGTGCAATGAAGCCCAGAGTACAGGCTTTCAATAATAATCAAATATAATGATTGGATAAGCTTTGCAGATCACCTGATATCTCCATTTTCAGTTAATATACATTCATGCAAAAGGCATATGAGTATTTTCAGATGCACTCCTGCTGCCTTTCATGGGGAGCGAAAAGAATTTCTATGAACAAAAAGGCCTGCAGAGATAACCCTCCCATTTTGACTTCCAACTCTTTGCCAAAATGGTTTGTGGATACCTGACCAAATCCAAGGAAGACATTGATGTGAAATCACGACCACCAGCTTTAAATGCTTGCTCTGCTATGATTGGCTGCCGCTGTTTCCATTCCCTCCATTGAGAACTTGAGGAACATCATATACATCCCCAAATGGAAGATCAAAATCAGAGACCTTCTCTTCCAAGATGCTACTAGTATATGCCCCTCGGGAATGCATCAAATCCCAAGCTCTTTCCTGCTCCTCATCACTATCCAGAGAGGATTCATAGCTGCTTCCAGCAAAATGTCCAGCCCCATACGTAGGAGGTTCTAAGAAGCTTCCAGGAGCCATCGTTGAATATTGCCCGTGCTGCAGCCACCACTGACTCATCTCATCCCCCTTGGGAAAAACAGAAGCCTGGCCCGACACCACATTCTTTGGCGTGTTCAAGTGCTCATGAACTGCATGATCAGATGCTCCCAAGTGGACTTCTACCCTGTCGACAAGATTTTCTTCTTGATGCAACCTGCTCATTGAAGAGAGAGACGAGGCCTGGCCTGCCACACTTACGTCGGTGTCCAAATGCTGCTCATAAGCTGCATGGTCAGACGCTCCAACATGCAGGTTTACCCTCTCAATGGTGCTTTCTTCTCGATGCATCCTGCTGCTCATCGTAGTAGTGTGTGCCGATTCCACACGATAAGGTGGATGACCCCCTTTATCTTGGCTGCCAGCTTCAAGATCAGTGGCTTTTCTAAAGCCAATTTGACAAGAATGAGAGGTATAAAACCGGTCAACAAGCCAATATAGCTGATCTGGTGCCAGCGTATTTCCCCAAAATAAGATATCTTCCCTAAACTGACCAGATTGGACTTGCTCCTGAACACTGCTGCTGCAGGATAATGGCCATTTAAATCCATATCCAGGCTGCATAAGCAGTGAGAACATGTCGTTGTCTAGTCTAGGGGCACGAGGTCTTACAAGCTGAAGAGGGAGAGAAGTATCAGTCAGCTGTGATTCAGTACTCTGGAGTTGGAAATTTGCAAGAATGGAAAGGAACCTCTTTCCGCTGAAATCTGGTTCCCAATGGGGATAGCTGCTTTGGAAACTGCAATAAACATGAACAGAAATGTCAAATTACGAGGAAAAAAAGAAACTCCAGTATTTGATCTGCTATGACATAAAGATGAACCTTTGAAAACTGAAACATCACCTAGCTTACCTTAGGAAGGATTTCTCCATTTTTCCCTGGCAGCTCCTCCTTGATTTATTCGTGTGGAAGGGTGAGCCATAGTTTCGATTTCCATGGTGCTCGAAGTTGAACACGCTCAAGCTATAAGAGAAAAAAAAACAAAATGCAATCAAGAATGCAAACTTAGCAGAGCAGCAGGCCTTGGCTATGACACAAAGAACTGCAATGACAAGGGGGTAAAACCTGACTCACTTAGATATTCTAGAGTTTCTAACAATGGAAAAAAAAGGGCACACATTCGAGTTCCAGGGATATAACCGACCTGCAAACATCACCAACACCATCAACGCGCACTGTGAAGTCTCGTATGAACTGCAGCACATCCTCTACATACTGCATATGCAAGAAGATAAGCAACAAAATATCCTTCAGACATTGTCCATCAAAGAAGGGGGGGAGTTTGAAGCTATAAAAATAAATACTGCCTAAAATACATCAAAATGGCCATTAGCTCAAGTGGTAAAGGTGTTTGTCTAGGACCAGGAGGTTCTGGGTTCAAAACCCCGCAGGGTGCTTCCTCAGCGGGTCTATGGGCGGATAAAAACGATAAATACGGGAGGATCTTGGGCCTAATGCTAGTTGGGGCATTCTACAAAAAATTTGTTTCTTTTAGCATCAAGATGGCAGCCCTTGGCATAGGTATCGTTATAACCAGCAAGCAACAAATCTTAGGTAGACATTCTCGTCTTGACTTCAAAGCTCCACACTAATGATGGATCCTCAAACTGAGAGATTGTGAGGCCCCCATTTATATGGAGCAATTAGTGCAACTTAAAACCCGAATCCCTTACAAGGTCATGCGAGGCCTGATTTGACATGAGGTTGATACTATGCCAACCTCTACAGTGCTACTTTCTCCTCTTTGTGCATGCTCCTTCAAAGTCCCACCCAAACCACAAGCACCCCATGCATATGAGGGGTTACTTCATGTATGCCGCCTCCTATTTGTTAGTGGAGTATGCCTCCTCCTCAAGCTCTCCTATTACAAACACCAATTTATTACACGTAGACAACAATTACGGCGATTATCATCCATCTTGTAACACAGAAGAGGCCCATCTCAGCATTAATCCAGGGGCCTTAAGCTCCCTCAAGATAGGTCCATCAATGTTAGGCTATTGTTATCCCGAACATTACACTGCATGGGGCATGTTCTATCTGGAAGTAGGCAAACAGAGAGCAGCATGACCTGCCAGGTATATGCAGGGTCATGAGCTGCGTGTGGACCAACAAACCTGAGATGGCACCCTATCCACTAGTGACAGTACAGGCACACTGCTGATCTGCTGCAATTAAGGTAGCCCCACCAGGGTGCACAGCCCTGTAGTACCTTCCAAAGTGTCCTCACTTTCAAGTGCAGACCACACCCTCCTCACAACCAAGCTCCTGCCAGAAGCTTGCAAACTGGAGCACTTTGCCCCTTTTGCATTTCAAATTTCAATTGACTTTGTCATCTCTCCTCGGGGAAGTCACATTAAGTATCTTGCTATTTTTACGTTCTTATACATCTGCATATGTAAATGCCGTTTCAAAGGGATTTTAACAAATGTTTTCTTATCAAACCCAAAGATAAGCTGTATTACAATATAGCAGTCGAGATGTGGCACAACATTGCAGTTAAAGATGAGAACCCTACTGGGAATAAGGTACACAATTATGCAAGGTTTACCCTTGGGAGCAGGAAAAACAGTGTGTATGGAGTCACAAATATAGAGATCAACTCCTCCAGCAACGTCATGCCAGTATACTGCAGCAACAAACACACACACACAAATTTAGGATGGTTGCACCAGACACTACAAAAGATTAAAGCGCAAATTGAAGTGGACAGTGTATGGTGCAGGACAGAATCAACAAAAAACTGCATGCAAAGTGGATAACTACCTGAAACAGCGATTCAAACTCAGCCCGAACACTATCTTTGTTCTCAGCTCCTCGCCAATGTTTTGGCATGTAGTGAGTGAAGCAAGCAACAAGTCTTAAAGATTTCTCAGGTTCAAAAACCTGGAATTCTTCTATTATTGCAGAACGGCTTATTGCTGTTATGGTTCCAAAAACAGCTGCAAACCAAAACAGGTTGCGGCCGAAAAGCTGCAGGCCAGCAGAACAGTAATAAAAGTTAGCAAACCAAAACAGCATTCAACACAAAACCGTTTGTATAGCTCATCAAACCATCTTAGAAAGATGATCTCAATGAAAGAAGGGACCAGAGTTTACATGGGCCTCAAGAAGAGTCTCATCAAGGAAGGCGATTATGAGCAAAATGGCTGCAAAACCTCCTGCCACAAAGGATATAAACTTCGCCAGGAGTGATAATATCATGGAAGGGAACTGCTTCATATACTCCACCGCATGCTTGTGGCTACAATTCAACCTTTGGTTGAACATATGATCAATCTATATCAAATTACAAGTCGAAAAAAGTCAATAACAAAGCCTCATGTTCATGAGAATTGAAACCTCAAAACAATTCAAGGTGTGAGAGAAAAGGACCTCATTGAACTCTCTGAAAATCCATTTGGCCAGATTGGACCATCTGCGCGAAGTTGCTGTGCTTGGATGATGATAGAATTCTTCTGCATGTCGTAAGAAAAAGTAGACAAACATGAATATGATAAGGAACGGAGACAACAGCAGCATTGAGAACCCCACTCCCATCAGTCTTCTTCGCAACCTAGTTGGATTGTTTATGAAATCCTTCCGAACCATGAAACTTCTGCAAGTGCACCAAAACCAAGCCAACAATTACAAAATATAGGTAGTAGACAATTAATCTGAGTAAGGTATCTCCACAACAAACTGCCAATAACAATAAAGATAAACAAAAAAGAAAATACATAGTTGAGGGCAACGCGAGTTGGAAAGAGCTCAGTAGAAAAAGACATTGCAGTTTAGTCTGATTAGAAGTACAATTGGTTTACCTCATCCCAGCCCATGACAGACAATCTAGTCTCAAACTCAGCCTAGTGCCTTATATATCACATGCTTCACTGTAGTAGCACTGCAAACGCAGCAGAACTGGCTTAAAGACTAGCCAAATGTAAAGTATGAAAAGGTATGGCAACCACTAAGTTTTGAGAGGGACCTAATCAAAGTTTGAATAACCTTGGCAGAGCATCAAAATCAGAACTAGGAATTCCTGTTTGAAGATAAAGAGGGGATGTCATAGGCATCAAATGTGCATGCCATGAGTACCGAGGCCATAGGCAGGGTAGTTTAGATTGATGGGAACTAATACAAGTCGCATTTAAGTCTATAACATAAAAAAAGAAACATTCAAGACACATTCTCCACAAGATTTGCAAACAATACATTTTATGCCAAAAGTCGTATACTTACTAATCAAATGGCATGTTGATTAGGGGATTTGCAGGAAAGCATGATGGAAGAGGGATTGGGATTTGCAATCGAGGTGAAAAATTTGGGGAAAAGTAAGAAATTGGGCTCCTAGAGAAGAATTTCAGTAATTGGGTGTGCAATTACTTGAAATTGAGAAGCTAAATGAGAAATTCGACATAATATCAAGTGAAATCGGGGACTCCACTTTCACACACACACACACATATATATATATACATGCATCTATGTATATATATGTATGTATATGCAAGCTTCAACCCTAAGGTTTGAAGAAAAAATAACCTTAAAATGACTTTTAGACGAAACATCATTTCGGCCAGGAGGTTTCGTGCTGTTTCAAAATGTTTTGTCATAGAAACATTTCGTCCCATTTCATAGGGACGAAATGCGTTTTCGTGTGACTGTGAGCTCCGGGCTTCCAAACCCTACCCAAATTAGGACCTAATCTTGAGGATTAGTGATAATTCATAACAATGCATCCTTGTGCAAAGTGATTGGAGATTCTAAAACCCGGAAGAAACGGCCATAGAATGCAAACTAGGCAAGATACGAGCAAAGTGAGCAATAATGGCAGCCCAAGGTGCAGGTTTGGGCAGCTTTTTAGAGACTGTGAACACCCTAGACCAACTAGGTAAGCACTCATAACACACAAGGGGAATTTATCAATAAAAATGAGTCCATTACTTCTGGCCAACAACGCGTGTGGGTGTGCATCCATCCTTTCTAGGCCTTCCATCCGCTCATGTTGCTCTACAATCGGCCCCTATCTACACACACCCCTCCTTCCCCCTTCTTGAGGATTCCATAGCAATTGCTTCACCTTCCCTGACGGAGGCCACCCTCATTTGTTCATTTTCAAAAGCAGACAACCTAGCCTTCCTACAAGTTCTGTGTACTACTCTGTAGCAAACCCTAACCCTAATACTTGACCCCTGTGTGTGTGTGAGTCCAACATTTGGTATCAAAGCCAGGTTTGCTTCTCTCAATGCTCGAGCTGCATCACTTTGTGGTGGTGGACCTGTCCATGGACTCTCTCTCAGTGCTGAGCTACATCACTCCGCCGGCGGTGCACCTGCTCACGTTACTGCCTCTTCGCGGCACAGCCCCAAGGCCGTACCTACTCATGCCCTCTCATCTCTTCACAACACCCACGCAAGCTCTTCCACACGCTCAGCCAACTTTCACCAATCTCTTTTCCCCCTAGAGCTGCCACCCATTCCCACCACGATCCAGGGCGGCACTAGTGGGGATCCACTGCCACTTTGAGTGGAGCCACCACTACCGCTCAGCTCAGCCCACTTTTTATTTTTTATTTTGGGAAGAGGGGGGGGGGGGGGAGGGGGGAGGGGGGAGGGGGGAGGAACATTGGGTTGAGCCGCCACTTCCAAGAGCCTTTGCCGGCCACGCCATTTGGAGGTCTTACCCACCGACTGCGCACGTGTGCACGCCTCAACTCGCCATCGTCCACCAAAGCATGCCGCCAACTGTACCTGTGTGCTTGGCTTAGCCCCTGCACCTCTGTACCTACTGTTTCCTGAGAAGTCAACTTCTTCCTGTGTACTTGTTGTTTTCAAAAACGTCAACTTGGGGGTTTTCCCAAAAATCTACAGGTCTACATCATTTTGAACCTATTTGAATCTCGGAAATTTTTGGGGCTTTTAGCTTGTAGGTACAACATTGCAAAGCACACAAATTTTGGGGCTTTTTGAAATTCATGCAATTCAGTACAAATTGGGACCAAAATCGTATGCAAAATTTGCGGCTTTTCTCTTTGGAGGATATTGGGGTAACGCTACAGAGATTTAACACATTGTTTACAGATTTGACACGTTAATTCACTCGTTTGCTTTGGACACTTCAATGAGTACAATGCAAGCTGTGATTTTTAAGGCAAGAACTTTGCGAAGGAGAATTTTGCTGCTTGGCATAGCACCTTAGTGCTTCTTGGTTTGCCTGCACGCATTAGAGTGTGGATTTGAAAACCATGGCTCAAAATGCTATAGATGTGCTATCCCAAGAGGATAAGTTGGATGGAACAAACTTCTCGAGCAGAAAAGATGGGATTCTAGGGATGCACATTCCATGTCTTTGACAACCCTTTCTGTCAAAATGCCTGTCATTCTGAACATTCGACCCCACAAGACAGCAAGAGACACTTTGGAAGCAATGTATCACTTATGCAACAAGGCAAGAGTTGTCTACTTGAAGAGGCAATTGGATACTCTTTTCATGGATGAGGGTGACTCTATGACAGATCACCTCACCAAAGTGAAAGACTTGCAAAAACACTTGCTTAACATTGATGAGGTTATCCTTGACAGGCAACTAGTCACCAACACATTGAATTCTTTGCCCCCTTCTTACTTGGGCTTTCACACCTCTCTCAATCTTTCTATGAGAGGAGGTGTTGATCCAGTCACCTTTGAAGAGTTGGTGGGTTTACTCTTGCAGGAAGACCAAACAAGAGCAAATCTATCAAGCAACCATGGTGGTGACAAGGCATTTTTAGCCAAGGACAAAGGGAAAGCAAAGAGCTTTAAGCACGGAGGACACCGGTCCAATAAGGCTGATCATGGACAGCCCTCGTCTGGGGGTGATTTGTCTAAAAAGGGATGCTAGCAATCCCAAAAAGAAGAGAAAATGTCACAACTATCATAAGCCTAGCCACTACATAAATGAATGTAGAAAGCGGATGGCAAAAGAGAAAAAGAAAGATGCACGTAGAGCACTAGCTAACACTTCTAATGACAAAGCAGAGGAGTCTACTAATGTAGTCCATGAGGAGTGGACATTTTTGGTCACATGCACTAGTGATATACCAAGTGCTACAAAGCAGGATATGTCTTTGATTGCATCCCACAGTAAGGGTGTAATTTGGTATTTTGATAGTGGTGCTTCGAGCCATATCACTTCTTGCAAAGATGTATTTCAGCATGTGGTTTATGCTTCTGATGGCTGCACTCTATCATGTGTAGATCATTCTACTTATCCAGTAAAAGGCATAGCCAAGGTCATGCTTGTTGCAACCAATGGTGCAAATGCATGCATGACAAATGTATTGTATGTTCCAAGGATAGAGAAAATCTTCTCTGTCTCAGACATAAACCGATCGAAATTTGGTGGTCGAATTTACAGATAAGAAGTGTTTAGTCAAGGAACCTTCAAGGGGTCGCTTCTTGGCACACGATGCAATGGCTTGTATAAGCTGGACAGCCATAACAAGTGTCCATATGATGCACATATGGTGGCTGCCCACACTTCTGCTATGCATGATGCAAGAGTTATGGCATGCTTATTTTGGACATGTAAACTTTGGGAGTTTGATGCTTTTGCAAAAGCATCATATGGTTGACAACATGCCACCTCTTGAGTCTCCAACAGGACATGTATGTGAGGGGTGTGTTTTCGGAAAGATGCACTGCAAACCATTTCCCAAGGATGGAGTTGTTAGACCTGAAAATAAATTACAGCTCATACATACTGATGTATATGTTCCAATGCGAACACCATCCATGGGGGGGGGGTATCTTTATTTTGTCACATTCATAGATGACTACTCAAGGTTTGCTTGGGTGTATCGTTTGAAAGCAAAAGAAAATTATTTACATGCTTTCAACACTTCATGGCATTGGCTGAAAATATGTCTCAATGTAAGGTACAAACTCTCCGCTCAGATAAAGGGGGGGAATGCATTCAAGAATTGCTTGCTTTAGAAAGGCATTAAACACCATTTTACTATGCCTTATACACCACAACAAGATGGTGTAGCTGAGAGAAAAAATAGGTCTCTCATGGAGAAGGCTAGATATATGGTGAAAGTACAAAAGCTGCCTCATACTTTTTGGATGGAAACCATCATGTGTGCAACTCATGTGTTGAATAGGTGCCCAACAAAAGCTTTGAAGACCATAACACCATTTGAGGCTTGGCATAAAAGGAAGCCAAAAGTGGATTATATGCATACATTTGGTGTCTGACATATGCTCATGTGCCAGAACAACTTAGAACAAACCTGGATGGCAAAGCAATTAAATGCATATTTGTAGGCTATAGTAATGAGAGCAAGGGATACCGTCTCTATAATCCAGTGACACACCGAATTTTCATTGAGTGAAGATGTGGTATTTGCTGAAAATTCAGTTCAGCCCATGCACAACGGCTCACAGGACATGTTTGATTGGCTTTTACCCATAGCCATAAGAGGGGATTCAGTTCAGCCAGCCCCTATTCAGGATATTCCCCCTATTCAAGATATGCCTCAAGTTGAACAAGATGTGAGACATTTGGAACAATCATCAAATCAGCACCCTTCTATGGAGGGAAGAATGAACAGCCATACAAGATGCTAAATCTGTGCCTAGATGGTTGTTGAAAACTTTGCAAGATAGCAAAATTTCAGCTCCACTCACCGGAAAAACAAGGGCGAGTTCCAGCCATGCATTGAATGTACAACATGGGGAGTCTCCATTTACCATGGGGAGTCAATATGATTAAGAAGAGCCTTCGTCTTACGAACAAGCACAGGAGAATGAGCACTCAGTGCAAGCCATGCAGGATGAGATTTCTTCTCTCATGAAGAATCATACATGGGATCTGATGGATTTGCTAGAAGGCAAGAATGTCATTGGAACAAAGAGGGTGTATAAAGTCAAAAGAAAGTCTAATGGTGCCATTGACAGATACAAGACAAGACTTGCAACTAAAGGCTATTCTCAAAAAAAGGGAATAGAATACGAGAAGACTTTTGCTCCTACTTCCAAGATGACTACAATTAGTTCAGTGATTGCACTATCAGTTGGACATCAAGACTGCATTTTTGAATGGGGATTTGCAAGAGAAGTGTGTGTAAATCAACCCATGGCGAGGAACATAAAGTATACAGGTTACACAAGAGCTTGGTATGATAAGATACATGCGCGGCAGCCTACACTTTTTTAGAAGGATTCTCAGGATACAATCAAGTATCCGTTGCACCGGAGGACCAACAAAAAACTACTTTCACCACCACATGGGAAACCTTTGCGTATAAGTTGGACTAACCAATGCTCCCGCAACATTCCAGAGGTTAATGAGAACAACTTTCAAGGATTACCTGCAAAAATGGTTGGAGGTGTTCATTGATAATCTCTGTGTGCATTCGCAATGGATAGAGCAATTGGCTTGCCTAAGAAAAGTGTTTGAAAGGAGCTCATGCATATCTTGGTTGTGTAAAAAGCAACCCACAGTTGCCACATCTACCTGTGAAGCTAAGTATAGAGCAGGCTTCATTGCTACAGTAGATTGTGTATAGCATAGTTGTTTCATACTATACGATACCGTACAGAATAATACGGTATAATAAAATTCTGATCGTACATTAAAGTCTCCCACAGGTATAGTGGATGGTAATATTGTGTTCTGGAAAGGAAGTGCATATTCCCGCTATGGCGAGCTTCGGTGAAGAGAGAGAACAAAGAACTTCGGAACAAGGAGCACCAGGCAGTTCTTCAAGGGCGTGCGTGACGTGTTCCAAATGATGATGTCACATGCACTCTACACTATAGTGCATGGTGACAAGATGGCTCATCATCATCAATGCAACATTGTACATTATTAGCACCTTTTAGGATGATATTTGTCGTACGCCGTGACCCCAACGTAGGTCATTCTCAGCCTTAGAAAGCACTCTGCATAATGCATAGCATTCATCCACTGCATTTAGACCATTGCAAAAGCCTTCAGTGCACATCTAGCATTCATTAGAATTTATCCAGTATTATTCCCATAATTTATAGCATTTATTGGACATTTTTACATCATTTATCCATTTATCCAGGACAGATGCAGTCGGCCAGCTCTATAGTCAGCCGACCAGCATCAATTGTCCATATAAATAGCTAAGCATATCATTCATTCATTCATTCATATCTCATTCAGCCTTGAAGACCTCAACGCTTGGAGCCTTCAGCACAAGGAGCATAGGCAATTGGAGAATTCAGCACATCATCCATCAGCGTTTCATCCATCGGCATATAGGAGCATCAACGCTTGAGCAATTCAGCCTTCATTCAGTAAAACGCAGCATCTACAGCATTCAGCCTACAGATCCTCTTGCGTTTTCAACATTCATACAATTTTCAGCATCATTGTTTGCATCGTTTTGCTACAGCCACTTGGTGAAGGTGAAACTCAACATTCATACATAGCCTAGGACAGTCCCAATCAGCCCTTTCTCTCAGCCTGCTAACAGCCACTTGGTGAAGGTAAAACTCAGCATTCATACATAGCCTAGAACAGTCCCAATCAACCCCTTCTCTTAGCCTCCGATTTACAGCCTTCCTACATCCATTGGGAAGAGTGCATAGACTCGAGATTGGTCATCATTGGTGCTTCTACAGCCGTGTATAGTTCAGCCCAACTCTTGGTCCTCCGAGATCTTGCGTTTGGCTTATCGTCAGTCCACAGTCAGTCTCTTCAAAGTAATAAAGCAAATACTATTCCGGTAATGGGATAGGGGGCCCTTCAATGGGTAATTCGGGACCCATACGGTGTACAGTCTCTCTCTCTCTCTCTCTCTCTCTCTCTCTCTCTCTCAATTCTCTTAGAGTTTGAAGTCATAAAGCGGATTGCCAAACTTGCAAAACTAAAGATACAGAAGACGGTGCGAGCATGTGTGACAAGATCCTTAAATTACGAATACTTCCGCTGCATGTTACATTGGTATCAGATTCAGCTTGTCCACACACACCATATCCTAGCGTGAGGGCATCCTTGGATGGTCAAATTGCATTCCAGCACGACCACTGACTTCAGCATTATATCTATAAAGGAGAGTACCCATCAACTGAAAGAAGTCTCCCCCGAAGGAGACTTTGCTCTTCCGACTACCACAGACACCATAGCCTACTCAGAGCTCAGAACCACCTTCTCATGGAACGTCTCCAACTTTTGGAGGCAAGAGCAGCACGTCCTCCTCCGCCTCCAACAACCCCCGACTACATCTCCCTCTTCTTTCAGATGAAACAACAAAGAAGAGAAGACGAGGCTAGACGAAGAGAAGAAAAAGCAGATAGACGGTGTCAGAATATGCAGCAGAGATGATGACCAAATCTGGGAACACAAGAGCAAAAACGCAAGCAGAAAAACAGCACAAGAGAGAGAGAGATGTAGGCGTGTAACTCTGCTCTATATACACAAGAAGATCCCGAGGAATGATACAAATGAGGTGTGGGGGCTGAGGACCTATATATACCTCCCTAGAGGGCAGTCGGCCAGCATAAAGAAAAGCCCACGACTGATAAAAACGTCCACGACTGCAGAAATGCAGTCGGCCAGCAACCTGGTGCCCAAAACTGATCAAAACCAGTCGGCCAGCAGCAAGAGTGCCCACGACTGATAAACACCCAGTCGGCCAGCACTGTACTGCTCTTGGCACCCTCTGGCAGCCCTTCCAAGCCTCAGAAAAAATGGAAAAAATAGGGGAAAAATACGGAGAGTGGGGAAAAATGGTAAAACACCTCATAAGGGCGGGCACACCCACAACAAAGGCCCTGGTGTATAAATCTAGACAGGAGATGACTTCTAACAACGGGACTATGAGGAAGCCCAATGCAGGATCGAAGAAGACCGGCATCAAGCTGAACTCGCCGCTCGGGAGCACCAACGAGAGCTCAATCAAGAACGTATGTCACTCGAGCACCAAAGGGCAAGGAGGCCATGCATCTTATGTTAGAAATAATGTCCTGACATTATTATGGGCAGTGGCCAATGTATTAGGACCGGCCGGGCACTTTTTACTCACTTTAAGTGAGGTTTTTTCCCCGCGCCCAATAAGGCGCCCAACTTACCGTTATGTGAAACGGGCACCAGTTAGGGTTATTATATGCCCTAAGTTTTGTAACAATCTTATCTTCATAATTTGAGCTCCATCGTTTTGCTCCAGGCCTCCACACGTTTTTCTTCTGTTTCTTCGCGTGCTCCACACCGTCTCTCACTCACAATTGGTATCAGAGCTGGTTGTTGTTCCTGCTCCCGCCTTCCCTACTGCTGGTGAAGCACTTTCGTCGCGAAGAACACTCTCTACTGTGCTGGTCGCCTGCTTCTGGTGCTGAAAAACAGGTCGCCCTCCTTCTACAGACCTGGGCGACTGCTTTCTGTGTGTCTCGGGCACTGTTCTGGTGCAAAAAGCAGAGCTGGTCGCTTTTCTACAGGCCGTACAGCATCTGTGCAGCACGTGTGGCTGCTGGTTGCTGTTTTTCTGTTCATACAAGTCTGTACGACCAGTTTTGCAGCCGTACAGCTGTCGTACAGCCCTATCTGCTGTTTTCTGTCCGTACAGTTCCGTACAGCACCTGCTGGTTGCTGTTTGCTGTCTGTACAGCCTTCCGTACAGCGTTGTACCGTCTTCTGCATCAGTTCGTACCTCAGTAATCTGCAGCAGCAACTCGGGTGAGTCTACCTGCTGAATTTTGGAGCTTAACTGTGAATTTTGTCAGCAAATCAAGTCCGAAATTTGGGGCTTTTGCTGTTTTTGTGTTGCTGCACAATCTGTGACAGCTCCCACAGGTTTTTTGTGGGAATCAGAGAAATTTGAGCCACCAGAAATTTGGGGCTTTTGTTGCTGTGCTGTCTATCTGTGTGAAACAGACAGTCTCCAGCAATATTTGTGGACTCTTGTGCAGTCAGTCTCTTTTGCAGGTTACAGTTTGCTCTCATGGCACAGAACACTGCTGATGTGTTTGGGATTGTAGCCCAGGAAGATAAGTTGGATGGAACCAACTATTCCCTGTGGAGCTTTATGATCAGGAATCTGCTAGTTGCAAAGAATTTGTGGAATTATGTAAGTGGAGCTGAGGCAAGGCCTATGCATGTGGCCCCAGCTACCCCTCCACAACATGGCAGGCAGCAAGTTGTACTACCAGCTCCTCAGGCACCTACACAGGAACAAACTTGGTGGGATTCCAGGGATGCTCAGGCACTCTCTTTGATTGCACTTTCAGTTAAGAGGTCCATTATTCCGCATATCCGTTCATGCAGGACATCTCAGGCTGCATGGGATACTTTGGAGCACATGTATCAGGCTCGCAATGAGGCTAGAGTTGCCTTTTTGAAGCGGGAACTATCACACTTGTGCATGGATGAGGGTGATTCTATGCAGGATCATCTTACGAAGATTCAGGATTTGAGAGAACAGCTCTTGAATATTGATGAAATCATTTCTGATGCTGAGATGGTCACCACTACACTTAACTCTTTACCGAGCTCTTATTTGGGTTTTCATACATCTCTTCACTTGTCCATGAGGGGTAATCCTGTCCCTCTATCCTTTCAGGAATTGGTTGGACTTTTGTTGCAGGAAGAGCAAACTCGGAAAAATGTCATGCAAAGGGGTGGTGAGCAAGCATTCTTTGCCAAGAACAAGGGCAAAGGAAAATCTGGTGCATATAAGCCTAAGTCAGAATCAGGACAGCCATCTAGTAAAGAGAAGGATGATGCACAGAAACCTAAAAAGAAGGGTAAGTGCCATTACTGCAAGAAGCCAGGTCACTATATTCATGAATGTTATAAGAGGATAGCCAAGGAAAAGAAGAAAGAGTCTGGTAATTCAGTTGAAGACTCTTCAGATGTGGATAACAAGAAAGATGATGCCACAGCCAACCTTGTGGAAGAGGATTGGTGCTTCTTTACTTGCAGCTATGATCCCTCAAATGAGGTTCATTCACTCAGTGTGAGTGAAAGTGGTGATGTATGGTTCTTTGACAGTGGTGCCTCAAGGCACATCACGTCCAGAAAGGATTTGTTTGGCAAGATGGTACCTTCTTCTTGTGGCAGAAAGGTTACGTGTGCAAATAATGCTTCTTATCCAGTTCAGGGCACAGGGGATGTTATGCTTACAGCCATTAATGGCTCAGAGTTTCTCCTTCAGGATGTATTGTATGTGCCTGGGATAAAGAAGAATCTTCTCACAGTGTCTTCTTTTGCAAAGAGAGGGCTGGTTGTTTCCTTTGAGGATACTAAATGTATGGTCCGTGACAGGGAAAGTGACTTTGCTTTGGTTGCTACAGGGACCTTATGTCGCGGTTTGTACCGTCTTGATCCTTATGAGAGGCACAGTGCATGTGTTGTTTCTACCTCTACATCTGCTATGCAGGATGCAGAGTTGTGGCATGCCAGGTTTGAGCATGTAAATTATGGCAGTCTCATGGCACTTCAGAAGCTGAAAATGGTAGATGCCCTACCTAATTTAGAGACTCCTCCCAGACATGTGTGTGAGGGATGTATTTTGGGAAAGATGCATCGTCAGGCTTTCAAAAAGGATGGAGTTGTTAGAGCTGTCCGCAAATTGCAGCTCATTCACAGTGATGTATGTGGTCCAATGAGGACACAATCCTTGGGAGGTCATTGGTATTTTGTTACTTTTATTGATGACTTTTCCAGATATGCCTGGGTGTATGCTTTGAAGAACAAATCTGATGTCTTTATGCATTTCCGAAATTAAGTCAACATGGTTGAAAATGCAACAGGACAAAAAGTGCACTCTCAGAACTGACAGAGGGGGGGAATACTTATCTAAAGTATTTGATGCTTTTTGTTTAGAGAAGGGCATAGTACACCAGTGTACTACACCATATACACCTCAGCAGAATGGTGTGGCCGAACGAAAGAATAGGTCACTCATGGAGATGGCCAGGTGTATGCTGAAAGCAAAGGGATTGCCACATAAGTTTTGGGTGGAAGCTCTTATGTGTGCCACTCATGTGTTGAACAGGTGCCCTACAAAGGCACTCAGATCTGTTACACCCTATGAAGCTTGGTTTGATCGGAAACCTAGTGTTGATTATTTTCGTGTGTTTGGTTGCTTGGCTTATGCACATGTACCACCACAGGAGCTTCGTGGGAAGCTTGATGATAAAGCCATAAAGTGCATATTTGTTGGCTACAGCAGTCAAAGTAAAGGGTACCGTCTCTATAATCCTGTCACACGGAGGATTTTTGTGAGCAGAGATGTTGTTTTTGCAGAGAATTCAGCACAACCCATTGCTGAATTTAAATTTCAGCAACCTCAGGAGTCTTTTGATGTATTTGAAGGGTTGTTACCCATTGGCATGGGAACCACAGCTGATATACCGGAGAATTTGCAGCCACCACCTCGTGTGTTTGATGCTTTAAATCAGCCCCAGGCTGAGCCTGACATACAGCAAGCAGAAGAGGATATTGTTGTACAAGAGAGGACAGCTTTGCAAGAAGCTAGAACCATTCCTCGTTGGGCTATACAGACTCTTCAAGAGAGTAGACTTGCTGCTCCATTACCAGGTAGGACACGTAGGAGTACACGTGAGGCTGAAAGCTCTCACTTTTCAGAGTCAGCTTGGGTGAGTTCTCTTATGGATGAAGAGGAACCTGAGAGTTTTGAAGATGCAAGTGAAAATCAGCATTGGATGCAGGCCATGCAAGCTGAATTGGATTCTATTGATAAGAATCATACATGGGATTTGGTGGATTTGCCTCCTGGCAAGAAGGCAATTGGTACAAAGTGGGTTTATAAGGTTAAACGCAAACCAGATGGTACCATTGAGACAGGTACAAAGCAAGGCTGGTTGCTAAGGGCTATGCTCAGAAAAAGGGCATAGATTATGAAGAAACTTTTGCCCCCACTTCTCGGATGACCACCATCCGTGTTGTTGTTGCTATGGCTGCACATTATGGCTGGTTTGTACATCAGTTGGACATAAAAACAGCCTTTTTGAATGGTGATCTTGAGGAAGAGGTTTATGTGATACAACCTCTTGGTTTTGCTATGTCTGGTCAAGAGCACAAGGTGTGCAAGTTGAGGAAAGCTTTGTATGGCTTAAAACAAGCACCGCGTGCCTGGTATGCAAAAGATTGATGCATTTTTGACTAGCCAGGGGTTCACCAACAGTCCAACTGAAAGCACCCTCTACATCAAGAGAGATGGGGGGGATATTTTGATAATGATATGTTGCTCACAGGTACTGATGCGGATAAAATTTCAGATTTTAAGTCCGAACTCAAATCTGCATTTGAGATGTCAGATATGGGTATGTTGCACTATTACTTGGGCATACAGTTCATACAAAGTGAGAAGGGTATCTTTATGTTACAGTCGAAGTATGTACAGAGACTGTTGGAAAGATTCAAATTTCAAGATTGTAAGCCTATTTCCACTCCTATGGAACCAGGGCTGAAACTTACAGTACATGATGGCAGTGAATCTTTTGATGCTATTCTCTATTGTCAGGCTGTTGGGTGCCTGATTTACTTGTGCAACACCAAACCGGATATTCAGTATGCAGTATCCCAGGTGAGCAGATATATGCACAGCCCACGGATGCTTCATTGGCAAGCTGTAAAGCGTGTGTTTCGTTACTTGCAAGGCACCAAGTCTTATGGCTTGATGTTTCCCAGGGGGGGTGACTTGCATTTACATGCATACAGTGATTCAGATTGGGCTGGTGACTTCGACACAAGGCAGTCTACCAGTGGTAATTGTTTCTTTTTGGGACACTCATGCATTTCATGGTTGAGCAAGAAACAATCTACAGTAGCTACCTCGTCTTGTGAGGCTGAGTACAGGGCAGCTTTCACAACGACAGTGGAATGTGTTTGGCTACGCAGACTCTTGGCAGATCTTCATCCTTTATTGGAGGAGCCTACTCCGATTCTCACTGATAGTCAGAGTGCTATTGCAGTAGCACGGAATCCTGTGTTTCATGCACGAACGAAACACATAGAGATACATTATCATTATGTCAGAGAGAGACTTCATGCAGGGGAGATCAGCATGATCTATTGTCCAACACATGACAATGTCGCAGACATTTTCACCAAAGCTTTACCTCGAGAAAAGTTTGAAGCTTTCCGCAAAGCTTTAGGCTTACTTCCTTTTGGTGATTGACATCATGCCTTGTACCCACATTGGCACTGCAGGGGGGTGTTAGAAATAATGTCCTGACATTATTATGGGCAGTGGCCAATGTATTAGGACCGGCCGGGCACTTTTTACTCACTTTAAGTGAAGTTTTTTCCCCGCGCCTAATAAGGCGCCCAACTTACCGTTATGTGAAACGGGCACCAGTTAGGGTTATTATATGCCCTAAGTTTTGTAACAATCTTATCTTCATAATTTGAGCTCCATCGTTTTGCTCCAGGCCTCCACACGTTTTTCTTCTGTTTCTTCGCGTGCTCCACACCGTCTCTCACTCACATCTTAGATACCAAGACCTCTCTTCAGTTTCCCTAGCGTCGGGTGCCACCAGCCAGCAGCCCGCGACATCGACTACCGTCATTCGAAGTCAACCGAATTTTAGTGAGTATGATGTTAAGTGTGATCATTTAGCAGTTAATCAATTTATTCATCAATTTACTGCTCATTTTCCATTAGCTAGGATTACAGATCCTCAAGACAAAGTCCGTAGAGTGACTCCCCACCTTACAAGTGAGGCAGTCACTTGGTGGCAGCATTGGTCTAGTCTTCATACAGACCAGACCACAGGTGTCACATCTTTTAGCTGGGATACATTTGTTCATGACCTAAAGCCCAGATTTCTTCCGCCCCAGTATATGACCAGCCTAGCAGATGAGTTTTATGAACTCCAACAGAACAGGTCACATGTGCTTCAGTTTTCCGAAAAGGTTATATCTTTAGCACAACAGTTAGGGTTATCTGAGCAGGCCAAGATGGATCAATTCATTTGTGGATTAGATCCCAACATCCGGTTCACAGTTCGCAACTTTGAACCGAGTACATATGACCGCTCAAAATGAAGAAATGAGGATGAACGGAGGCAAGCCCAAACAAATGCAGTCTAGTACCAAACCCCAACCGGGGAAGGGTAATTCGTCTTCTAAAGACACTAAGACGGACAACAATCTTACCTTCTATGCTACAGCCACTTGGTGAAGGTAAAACTCAGTATTCATACTCATTTTCAGCATTCATACATAGCCTAGAACAGTCCCAATCAGCCCCTTCTCTCAACCTCAGATTTGCAACCTTCCTACATCCATTGGGAAGAGTGCATAGGCTCGAGATTGGTCATCATTGGTGCTTCTACAGCCGTGTACACTTCAGCCCGACTCTTGGTCCTCCGAGATCTTGCATTTAGCTTATCGTCAGTCCACAATCAGTCTCTTCAAAGTAATAAAGCAAATACTATTCCAGTAAGGCATGGGGATAGTGTGGAACCACCCCCATGAGGGCCAGGAAGGCCCTAGCTGAACCCACCAGCCATGGAGGGGCTGTAGGACAGCCCTAGGGGCAAGCTAAAGGCAGATTTCAAGAGATACAGCCTTTGTGTGGCTGTAGGGCAGGTATGGGGCAGCCCATACAGGCTGCCCATCCCTCAAGAGGTTTGCAAAAGCACTGTCCAGCCATCCACAAGCAGGCGCATGATGCCCAGCCAATTAGGAAAAAAACGCAGCATTTTATGTGATTTATTTCAGCATTAAATGCTGAAAGTACTCAGTCGTGGGACATTTATTGCTGGCAGCCTGAATTAATGCTAGCCGACTGCTGTTGATAGAGTAGTATAAATAGGAGAGCCCACAATCCCATTAGATCATCTCATTTCTCACCAAGAGCTCAAGCATAAAGAGGCTAGACAAGCCAAGAAAGTGCTAAGCAAAGGGGTGAAGGACTGCAGGTCAAGGGCAGGGAATTCCCAGCCAAGAAAGGTCAAGATTTTTTGTATTTTCTTTCAAATTTACATCATTCTAATAAAGCAAATACACCATCTGTGGTGGAGGCCCTACAGAGGGTATTTGGGACCCAACACGGTGTCCTCTCTCTCTCTCTCTCTCTCTCTCTCTCAGAGCCACGTCCCCCCACTCCGATTACTGATCCTCAACACTGGCAGAGTTATGCAGAAGGGCTTTATGATGTTCCACACCAACCACTCATCCCTCGCCCCACCGAGACTCCACCGACCTCATCGGTTTTCTTTACTACCGATATGGTATCTCGAGCTATACATAGATTCCAACATGGGAGAGCTAAGGATCACACCGGCTTACAAGGTGAGCATTTCATTTATGCAGCCGACACACTCTCTCCTTTTATTGCTTACCTCTTTAACAGGGCTCTCGTAGAAGGTTTCCCGGCTAAGTGGATGATGCACACTATTGTACCAATCCACAAAGCTGGGGACATGTTGGACCCCGGTAATTATAGGACTATCATGATTGGTCATACCTTGGCCAAACTCTATGGGGCTATCCTGGAGGCAGAATTGAGCACACACGCTGAGAGGGAGGGGCTTCGTGCCCCTGGTCAGGCAGGTTTTCGGCGAGCCTTCTCTACTATAGATCACATTTTCACCCTAAGATGCCTGATTGACCAAACTCGGGCACAAAGACAGAGACTCTATTGCTGTTTTGTGGACTTACGCAAAGCCTTCGACACAGTCCCGAGAGAGCGCCTCTTCCACCGCTTACAGACACTGGGCATACCCCCCGACATGATGTAGGGGATTTACAGATTATATGAGCAAGTGTTTGGACGAGTTAGATGCCCAGGGGGACTATCAGATATGATTGCCAGCACCATTGGTGTGAAGCAGGGCTGCCCTCTCTCCCCGACACTCTTTGGCTTATACATCGACGAGGTAGCAGACTACATCATACACTGAGGAGGCTCTAGGATTGACATCTCAGGTACGACTGTACACATTCTATTATATGCTGATGATATCATTCTTGTGTCGGATACTCGGACAGGGCTACAAAGGCATCTACAGGCCCTGGATACTTTCTGTGCGGAGCGAGGACTCACAGTGAACCTTGGGAAAACCAAGGTTATGGTCTTTCATACATCAGCAGCAGTCAGATGCTAGACTATCCTTACACTAGCCCGAGGACAGGTAGAGGTGGTGGGCTCATATGTATACCTTGGGGTCACATTTACCAGCTCATCAGGGAGATTCTCTACGGCACATGCAGCCAAAGACAGAGTGACACGAGGGTACGCAGCACTAGCAATTTTGGAACGCCAGTGTCACCAGGCACACTTCCAGGAGCCCTGTACTAAGGGGTGGCTATTTGATACACTAGTTACTCCAGCATTGATGTATGCAGCAGCAGTATGGGCACCAGGTTTGGCTACATCCTCATGGACACAGATAGAGCGCCCTCAGATTTTGCTACTCTCACGGATGATCCGCAGCAAACCTTCAATACCACATGATATCCTTCGAGCGGAGTTTGCTGTACCACCTATGTTAGTAGAGGCCATGTTCCAGACTATATCTTTTATACACAGGATGCGGGAGCTCCCACTAAATCGGGTATCTCGGGCTGCTTTTGAGGCATCCAGACAGCTTGCTGAGGAGGGACATACCTGGTCATGGTACTCCCAGGTGGTACAATGGATATCATCACACAAGATTGATATTGACAGATTACCACCCTTACAGTATGACCTAGCTGCACCACACAGATGCCTCTCTCAGACAGAGAGGAACAGAGTCATGAGACATGACATTTGGCAGGGCCACATACAGGAGACTTGGCTATCTCCCAGTCAGCCACTCCGGACGAAGATGCTCTACTACAGAGACCACTTCTTGAGCACCTCCACAGACGGCTTCATCCATCGACCATGATACTTGGAGGTCCACTTATCACATGGAGCCAGAGTAGCCATTGGGCGACTAAGGGTCTCATCACACCAACTAGAGATCGAGACTGGGAGAGCAGCACGCATCCCTCGAGTAGAGCGCATTTGCAAATTATGCCAGACGTCCATTGGTGACATGATAGGCTTGCAGTTATCCATCACAAAGACCTCAAGCAACTCATGAACATACTACTGCTGAGAGACAAAGAACCCCCTCTGGGTCTGCTAGATCTCCAATCCCAAGAAGAAGTGGGGTAAGCCTAAGTCAGTCATCTCAAACTCCTTTGACAAGGCAGCCTTTGTCTCTGCAATGTGCTCCACATGACCGCCAGAACTGATCTCTGAAATCCAGTCCATAGAAAGAAAGAATCAATCTTCTGATTCCAAGCCCTAGGAACCTGCTTAAGACCATACAAGGCCTTCCGCAACCTGTAAACCATCCCCTTTGATCCTAGAACCTCAAAGCGTGGAGGCTGCTCCTGCAAGTCACTATTAAGGAACGCGGATTTCACATCCATCTGATATACGGGCCACCGCTAAGAAGAGGCAAGGACAAGAACGGTCTGAATCAGGGTCATCCTCGCTATCGGTGCAAAGGTATCCTCATAGTTGATGCCAGGCCGCTGAGCATAACCCTTAGCCACAAGTCTAGCGTTGTGTTTGTTCACAGTCCCATCTGACGTATACTTGGTCTTAAAGACCCACTTGACACCAATGACTGACTGTTTTGACAGCCTCGGAACCAACTCCCAAGTTTTATTCTTCTCTATGGCATCCAGTTCCACTTGTATGGCTTTCCTCCAAGTATCCTGTGAAAGGGCTTCCTATACAGAAGTGGACTCTTTGTCTCGCATGATACGAGACATCAAAGCATAGTTTACCTGGAAATGGGAGACATCTGGTTTCCTACCAAAATAAGCCTCAAAGGGAGTCATCTTTGGTACTGAAGTCGTCGCAGATCGGTTGCGGATATGGACAACCGTAGCCACAACCTCTCCCCAAAGCGAACAAGGAAGATCACGATGCTCCAACATCGTCCTCGCCATCTCCACCACAATCCGGTTCTTACGCTCAACTACTCCATTCTCTGAAGGTGAACCTGTATTGGCCAACTCCTACTTGATGCCATGTTCCGCACAAATGCATTGGAAGAAAACTCTCCTCCTTTGCCAACCCAAAGAGTCTTTATCTACAAGCCAGACTCTTTCTCCACCATCACATGCCACTCCTTGAACCGAGCAAAAGCTTGGTCCTTCTGGGAAAGAAAATAAACCCATGTGAATATGCTACAATCATCACGCAGCAGCATAAAATACAAAGAGCCTCCCAAGGATGGGGTCTGCATAGGTCCACACAAGTCAGTGTGTACCAACTCCAAAGGTTTCGAAGCTCGCCTAGAAGCCTGCTTCAGAAAAGATTCTTTGTGCTGCAAGCCAACCACCATCTGTGTTGGGGTAAAGGCATAATGCCCACCCTTATAGTGTGTACAAGCCCATAAGTTATAGTACATAGTACACTTAGTACTTTTAATGTACTAAGTGCACTATGTGTACTAGTGCAATATACATGTGTGATAGGGGAGTCACACACTCATATTATGAGTTAACTTATCCCCACAACTCTCTCTCTCTCTCTCCCTTGTTCTCTCTGTGTATGTCTCCCACATGAACTCTAACCTAATTCTCCCATTCAACTGGTATCAGAGCAGGCTGTGTTTTAGGGTTTCAAGATTCCTCTAATTTGAGAGTGCATTCCCATGTTGCTACAAGAGCGTATTGGAGGCAGTTTTCTTCCAGTCTCCACCACCATGCCAGGAAACACAGAGGCCACTGTGTTCATTGAGAGCAGCAGGTAGGAGACTGAAGCGCTGAATCCAAGAAGCGTGTAGCGCTATCAGGTGCAGAGGCCGTGGTGGCATATCTGGAACGAGTAAGAAGCTCGGGCCGATACGCGATAGGAGCGCCATAGCTAACAGCCAATCGTAGGCTTGCAAAAGGCGCCTGGCCACAAGGCGTAAGTAGGCGAAGGCGACACGCCTACGTGGGCTATAGGTAGCCAACAGCCAATCAGAGACACGCAGGCGAAGTCGGAGGCGAGCTCGTAAGCGGGGTAGTGGTCCGCGTGAGTAGGCGACGTGGAGAAAGACAACATACGCATTCTCTGCAGGCCTGCGCTTCGACGGCTCTCATGTGTTCACGTATGCGTATGATCCCGCCAGCCCAGGCTACCCATTGATGCAGCGGCTGCGCCAGGTATTGGTGGAGCATGGCATTAGGAATCCTGCCAACGAACAGATGAGGCCACGTCAGTCATGAGCAGAATCCCCATCTTCGAGGATGAGCTGGTGGTAGATGCAGCCATCCGTACAACTTCAGCACTGCAGGCACATCAGCAAGAAGTGCCCCCCCCACCTGCACAGAACAGCAGCAGCATCATCACCCCCTTTTCCTGCAACAACAAAATTCAGCCTGCAAATTGAAGAAAAATCAGAAATTACAAGGTATTTTCCTCAATTTTTTTTTGGGATTTGCAATTGAGCAAGTACAATCAACAATTGAGCAGGTACAGGTGTCGAATTGCTCAATTTTGAGCAAAATTGGCAAAATTGGGTGACATGCTCAAAATTGGCAAAATTGGGTGACATGTCACAATCAGGATCAATTTGCAGGAAATTGGTCACAATCAGGATCAATTTGCAGGAAATTGGTCACAATCAGGATCAATTTGCAGGAAATTGGATGTCGAAATTTGGGGCTTTTGATGTAATTGTGCAATTAAGCACTCATACATGCTGTATGATGTGAGAAATCGCACATTTGGGCAAAATTGCAGCAAATTGCAGTGCAAATCAAGGGGCTTTTGTGCCGATTGGTTTGATTTGCATGCAGGCACTCGCGGTTGATGCTGTGGATAATGTGTTGATGCCTTACAAGCACTCAATGTGCCTGTAAATCAAGGGGCTTTCATTATTTGGATGTATATGTGGCCAGGGGGAAGCATCGTGAAGACTTTGGATGCCTTCATGTACGTCAATGTACCATGTATGATCAGAAATTGATCTTAAATCAAGGGGCTTTTCAAGCTGAGGCACTACTGACCCGTTCTATTTGAGTCCATAGAACTCATCTGCTAGGCTGGTCATATACTAGGACGGGAGGAATCTAGTCTTAAGGTCATGAACAAATGTATCCCAGCTAAAAGCTGTGACACCAGTGGTCTGGTCTATATGAAGACTCGACCAATGCTGCCACCAAGTGACTGCCTCGCCCATAAGGTGAGGAGCCGCTACGTGGACTCTATCCTGAGGATCTGTGATCCTAGCTAATGGAAAATGAGCAGTAAATTGATGAATAAACTAATTAACTGCTAAATGATCAGACTTAACATCATACTTCCTAAAATTCGGTTGACTTCGAATGACGGTAGAAGATGTCGCGGACTGCTGGCTGGTGGCACCTGAGGCTAGGGAAACTGAAGAGAGGTGCTGGTATCTAAGATACATGGCCTCCTTTTCCCTTTGGTGCTCGAGTAACATACGTTCTCGATCGAGCTCTCGTTGGTGCTCCCGAGCGGCGAGTTCAGCCTGACACTGATCTTCTTCGATCCTGTGTTGGACTTCCTCATAGTCCCATCTATCTACTTTTTCTTGCTGCTTTCTTACTTCAGCTTCTGCTTTTTCTTCTCTCCCTCTAGCCTCGTCTTCTCTTCTTTGTTGTTACAGGTTGCTGGAGGCGGAGGAGGATGCGCTGATGTTGCCTCCAAGAGTTGGAGGTGCTCCATGAGAAGCTGGTTCTGAGCTCTGAGTCGAGCTATGGTGTCTGCTATATGTCTGCTGTAGTCGGAAGAGCAAGGTCTCCTTCGGGGGAGACATCTTCCGGCTGATGAGTACTCTCCTCTGTAGACATGATGCTGAAGTCGGTGGTCATGCCGGAACGCAATCTGACCATCCAAGGATGCCCTCACGCTAGGATACGGTGTGTGTGGACAAGCTGAATCTGATACCAATGTAACATGCAGCGAAAGTATTTGTAATTTGAGGATCCTGTCACACAAATGCTCACACCGTCTTCTGTATCCTGAGTTTCGCGAGTTTCGCAATCCACTTTAAGACTTCAAACTTTAAGAGATTTGAGAGAGAGAGAGAGAGAGAGAGAGAGAGAGAGAGAGAGAGAGAGAGAGAGAGAGAGATGAAAACTGTACACTGTATGGGGTCCCGAATTACCCACTGAAGGGCCCCCTATCCCGCTACCGGAATAGTATTTGCTTTATTACTTTAAAGAGGCTGCCGGTGGACTGACGATAAGCCAAACACAAGATCTCGGAAGACCAAGAGTCGGGCTGAACTGTACACGGCTGTAGAAGCACCAATGATGACCAATCTCGAGCCTATGCACTCTTCCCAATGGATGTAGGAAGGCTGCAAATCTGAGGCTGAGAGAAGGGGCTGATTGGGACTGTTCTAGGCTATGTATGAATGCTGAAAATGATTATGAATGCTGAGTTCTACCTTCACCAAGTGGTTGTAGCAAAACAATGCACATGAGGGTGCTGAAAACACAAAGGGGACTGAATGCTGAATGCTGTAGATGTTGTGTTTTCCTGCATAGAGGCTGAATTGCTCAAGCGTTGATGCTCCTACATGCATGAATGCATCACTTCAAGTGGGTTAAGGAACTTGGACTGACTGACTGTCTAAGGTTGAGAATGATCTACGTAACTCCTGCCTGACTTATCCTGGACTGAGAATTACAATGGGGTCACGGGCCACGGTGTACGACAATTATCATCCTAAAAGGGTACTAATAATCTACAATGTTGCACTAATGATGATGAGCCATCTTGTCACCATGCACTACAGTGCAGAGTGCGTGTGACAAGGATTCAGTGAGAGCTTCTTCGTGAGCTACCAATGGGCAGCAATGCCTTTCATGAACATGCTTGCATGTCGGATCATGGATTTTTGAGTGAAATTCTCATCACTAAAAGCAATATCAAACTGGGCAATAAAAACAAGTAACTTTGATGCATCATATTCCCCGTGATATGCGTCAAACTTCACAGATTTGTTTCCGGCTTTAAATTCATGAGACTTTGATGCATTAGCCTTCATCTCAACATGTTTTCCCACATGTTTGTCCATTGGGACAGCCCCTATTACTGGCGTCATTTTAGGAACAAAAAGTGATGCATTAGGCATGGATACATTACCATGAAAGCATGAGGCATGGCTGGTCCCTCAACACACATTGGTGCATTTTCACCCATAGCTTCTCCCTCACGAGCACACTGAAACTTAAAAGGCATGAGTGCCATAAGAGATACGCGGAATACCTGCACCAACAGAAAATTACTGCCCATGTTGCATGTGTTGTGCATGCACATTTTCAGCCGGCAATGGCATTTCACATACATTTTGACCACTGCCATAAACATTGTATCCTTGACAAGCTACATAGGGTACTCCTACATTGCATGAAGTTGCCGATAGTTCCTCTCCAATAACATGTGAATTCATCCTCTTAGACATAAGTTCTTGTTGGGACACCTATGGGGATACCAAGGCATTTGGGATGGTTGCTTTTTCTGCATAGGCATCCTCAGTACGAGCCAAGTATGCACATGTTGCATCCCTCGGTTGCATGTGCAACTCTTGTGCCACACAGCAACCCTGCCCTCCTTCAGCTCGCCACCCTTCGCTTATAAAGGGGCGATGCGCTTTCTCCAAAACGCCAAAAGCGATTAGCAAAAACGAATGCCTTTTAACATAATAATAATTTTAAACCTTCAAAGGTTATTAAACCTTATAAACTTATAACTTCCTTTTGTCCCCTTTCACACTTGGACTAGCCACACATATGGGTTTTCCTTTTCATATCCAACTGATGCTTGTTCACACTGTCTGTGCCCGTGCCCGTGTCCACCTGCTTGTTGTCCCAGAGGGAAAAACACAGGGTCGTAACATCTTGTGTAAGCATCTCCAACATTCATTGTATGGCTGTCCATAGTGTTCTAAGTGTAGAGATAGCTAGTGTTTGCGTGATTGTCTTTCACAGTAGAAGTGAAAGAGAACCGTATGCTCTGATACCAATGTGACTTGGTTGAACACAATGCTAATCAATACACTTAAATACACCAAGATTTAGTAGACAACATGCTCAATACAAGAAGTAATTTGCTGAATTGACAAGGGACGCACAGTGAGCCAGAACAGCCGGCCCCTCCCTCAAATAAAGCATATTGATCTTAGGAGAATCAAGTACATGTCATGGGCATTTCTTACCAGATTTCCACACGCGACACCAATTCATATGAAAACAGTATTACAAACAATGTAGTTGTCAATGTAGACTTGCAACTCACACTACCCTCTCAAGTGCCCATGTTCCCTACCATATGCTCTCTATTGTTCCACCAACACATGGTAGCAACAATCTACAAGAGAGCACATAGGACAAGAGAACACTACACATGGTATGTGAACATGGAGTCCGGTTCCTCCCTCCTACTACTTGCTTCCGTATTTAAGCATCAAAGCTTACCAAATTGCAAGTAGAGAGGTCTCCCTTAGCTATGTCATGTGTAAAGGTAGCTTGATGGTGATGGAGCATGTCTTGGATCTAGAGCTTATGAGATGATCGTGGCCACTCTAAGAGAGGACAAGTGGCTTGTGGTGCAAGCTAGAGCGAACACATGTCTAGTTGCTCTCTTTGTACAAAGGGGATAAGGTCTAGGCGGTGGACATTGGGTTTTGTCCACATCGGGACATCGCCCAATACTTAATGAAGTATGTACACACTCACTTATAAATTACTGCTAATTCCTGAAGCTAGGTTTATGACCAATACTTACCACCTGTCACATGCCACATAACCATGTCAACAGAAAGTTATATGCACGGTTCACGGGCAGACGTTCCCTTACCCGGAACTACACATTGGTCAGGCAAGCATGAAAACAGCATGCAATTTCAATTGCAAGCAAGCACATAAAGATACTATGCAATGCAGCATTGGTATGGACAATCACCGTTCCTGAAACTATACCACAATAGACGTGCTCTAGGCAATACACGAGGTACCAAACCCAATGGAACACCAATACTCCAAGCATTTATGGGCATGTACACACAGACACAAGTCCCAACGGAACGCCAAGTCCACAATATCACGTGAGTGGCATCAATCCCCGACATATGCAACTGCCATGGACGTTAGTCCAATGTACATACATAATCAGAAAACACAGGTGGACCAATTGGGTGGCCAAATGGTGACATTATCTGTAGCATTGAATGTCCAATAGGATGCAACCAGATTGCCATTCCTCACAGTAGCACAGGCAAGTTCTGGATCAAAATGAGCACTTTCCCAATCAGCCAACTTCACCTCGGGAACAGCCAAAACAACAAGTATCCTTTTGCCATGCATCTGTAGCATTAAATGCACAATAGGATGCAACCGGATTGTCACCAGCCTGGACATTTCCCAGTATGAAAGGAGGTTGGTGGACTCCAAGACATCTAAATATTTAGAAATTACAAGCTTTGGGAATGCGAAATTATCCTAGAATACAAAGGGTCAAACTCCTAGAATCTAGGAGTTACTATTTCTAGACAACCCCAAATGGAAATCCGTTCGTGTCATCACGTCCGTAAGTGAGGCAAACGGAGGGACTTGTGGAAGCACCTTTGACAGAATATCTACGAGTTGAGATATTTTTAGAGATGAAGTTTATGGAGGGAAGTTGGAACCATCTCTTAAATTGGGACATGTGGCAAGACAATGGATCAAAGTGAGACAAGTGGCCTCCCACTTGTCTCCCACTTGTCACCTCAGCCCTCCATTTGTCATTATAGCCTTCACTTTCAAATTATTTTATTCATGGGAGCCCCAAATCTATAAATTGGAGCCCTCTCTCTCCATTTAGGTAGGCTCTCTTGTTGAGACTAGCCTCTCTCTCCATTTAGGTAGGCTCTCTTATTCATGGGAGCCCTCTCTCTCCATTTAGGTAGGCTCTCTTGTTGAGACTAGCCTCTACTATGATGGTTGCTCGTATTCTTGTCTACAACACTTTATGGAGAGTTCCTACACTCCACTTCCCTCAACAGAGGTTTCTCTATTTTTATGACCTCTTGATGGCTGTACCGAGCTGTACCGGCTGATTTATGTACTATACTGGTTGCATTAAGTGATGTACCGGCTGATTTGAGAGCTATATCTGTTGTACCAGCCCATGTACTTGCTACACCGACTGAATGGAGGGCTATACCGGCTGAATGGAGAGTTGTATCTGTTGTACCAACCCATGTACCAGATTCTGTACCAGTTGTACCAACCCATGTACCTATTGTACCAGATTATATACCTGCTGTACCACCCATGTACCTGCTATACCAGATTTTGTACCTACTGTACCAGATTATGTACCTGATGTACTAGCTATCTTGGTGCTGTCCAACCTGTTTTGGCTGCCTGTGGTGCTACCCGACGTGTTGTAGCTGCACGTGGTGCTGGCCGACTTGTTCATGGAAACCGAGATGGATCGGATGCAAAGGGGGCCAGCAATAGATTCAGCCCCAAAATCAACCACAATTTACTGAACAACTATCTGATGTTCCTCATCTTTTCTATGAAGAAATCTCCAAGTTGTGCAGGCCCCTGCTGTTGCTGCCTATCCCCTGTGCTTGTTAAAACCTCTTATCTGTGCAGGAGACAGAGGACAGAGCTCTAGCCTAGAAGTCCCTAAGTCAGCATCTGGAACTTTGAGACTACTATAACATTTCTTAGACTCTTTCCAAGCACATAATACATAAGCAAAAAACCCTCAAAAGTTCAAATCCAAGTACATCAACGAGATGGACAGAATTTAGCAAGTCACTACAGTGGAGGAGGCAATACCTGTCAAACATGTGCTGCAGTATGCACCAATTCAGACTCCACTCCAAAGTTTTGGTTAACAAAAGCCGTCTTTCAGTGCCATCTCTATCATGGCATGCAACAGGGCCTGATCCAGGTACCCATGCAGGAAGCGGGACAGCGAGTACACCTTTGTTTAACATTCCAATCAGGTAATTTTCCTTGCGCATGATGCGCATCACCACATCATGAGCCGATAGCTCACGCACAACACAAAGGCGCTGATGCTGTTGAAACTTGACTATCTTGTCCAGAAGCGCTGGCCAAGATGATGTCTGCAATTCCCTGTCGCTGACACACAAACTGCAGCATCCCAACAAGTCTCAGTATTCTTCCAAATACGTTTCTGTTATTACCTGTGCAAACATTTGAATGGAAAAGAAGATATAGTGTAGAGAACTCGAACTCACCGATGACTGTAGAAATATCGGACCTCCAGTATCTCCCTCAGTTGTGTGAAGAAGCGAAGAAAGCAGAAAACCCAATACAAGGAAAAGAGTGTCAAATAGGTCACCACAATACCCTTTAAGAATGTGACTGGAGAAAGAGGGTGCTCCTTCACAGCCTCCCTTACAAGATCACACGGTTCGATGGCATGAACCCCACATGTGTGAAGCACCTGCCAATCGACTATGAGCAAGAAGAAGCCAGAGAAGCAAATGGTGAATCCAAGGCTAAGAAGCTCAACCACCCATTGAGTGGCAATACACCAGAGACCCTTCCCACAATAGTACTTATATAACCTCTCAAAGAATGCATCCAAGTCAGTGATGGCTTCAGACTTTGTGCTCTCTCCTTGGAGAAGATTTCTGGGGCTCAAGTCTTCATCACCACCTGATAGCCTTTGGTATTCAGATAGCTCGACCTCAATGCCTGCTCGACGGAGCCCTGTAGAAGCTTGATTTCGCAGCATAATCCAAGGCCATTTACCACTCCCACCTTCTTCATTTCGTGTCCAACCCCACTCACTGAACATCTTCTTCAACCGAACCCACCACATAAATCCATCATTGCTCCCTACTTGGTAGGCAAAGGAACTAAAAATTCAGTCATAGGGAAGCTGCCTGTTCAAATGCCGGTGACATACAAGGATGAGCATGTAATCAATGGTGACGAAACAGAGACTAAGATGGAATAACATACAAGATCAGATGAAAGTTCAAAGCTCAGACAAGGTGCTCATCCAAATTTTTGCGTTCACCAAGAAAAACCAGTCAATATAGAAGAGCGAGAACTGTCTATCACATTAGAAAAAGGGTGCTTTCCAAAAAGACTGACACCAGCAGCAGAAATACCAAATACCTTTGCATACCATCTGCTCATTTCTTCAAAGCCAGACCTTGCATAGAGAGCAAGGCCCAGAAAATGCACAAACACAAAGCCAACTATATCATACTCATCCACGACCTAAAGGCCTGCTGCCCATCGCTGGACTGTGTTTACAGATTGGAGAATTTCAGGCTGACACCTGACATTACTATGTATTGCTACGAAACTGTTTGTTCGTACTAAAATCATGTGGTGGTGGAGATCCCACAAGCGCACAATCAGGAGACTCCTTTTACATATTTTTTGGCAGGAGACGAGTTCCAAAACCACAACCCTCCTGTTCAGAACACTCAATTGGAAGTGGCCTCACAAGAGGCGAGTGTACACAACACAACCAACCTCAAACACAGCACGGCTCTTGCCCTGTTCAGGATTGAAAGGGCAAGATGAACGCATGGCAACATGTCCGCATTAGTGTAGAGACCGACGAAAAGCAGAAAATCTGTAAAAGGGCATGAGAAATTGAAAACCCTGAAAAAAGGCAAATTTTTCAATGATCAGAGACAAGAGATGTACACGATCAAGGGTTGGGGCGCTCTGTTGCTGCCAATCCAGGGAAATCGACGCCGCCAAACTGTTGATGTGCGTGTGGATTGTTGGGGAAGCTTGCTTGGTCAGCACAGCACCCAAAAAAGCAGAAAACCCTGCTTTTTGCTTTTCTCCCGAATCGCTTCCCTTCGTCTTCTCCTGCGAAGCCCCGGTACAAGAGTGTTGTATTTAATTTGCCGCTGCTGTTTTTCGCGTGCAATTTTTGGCGAAAAAGGACTTCATGTGGCCGTCCCCTCAGTTTATACCTCGTGTCATTCTACCGGCTCTTGCCCGCTGCCTTTACCTGCTGCCCCCGGTTAACGTAATGTGTAACCCCTCCTCTCTTTTTTAGAGATCGTATTGAATTAAGGAGCCATAGCTATGTCACAAGCAAGGATATGAACTTAGGACCTCTTCCATCCCTTAGCCAACCCACCACCATGCCCATTCACCTTCTTTTTGTGAAGAAAAAAAAAACGTTGCTTGGTTATTTTGGTATGGGGTTCAACTCTCAAGGTCGGTGCCCACTCAAGCAGGCTGCAAGGCCGAAGTTATGTTATGTTGTTCCCCCTCACTATTTTAAATATATTGTATGATTGCTTAATTACTCAAACTTTGTTTCAATATTCCTTTTTCTACACCCCCCCTCCTCTTTTTGGCATGCTCTCTCTCTCTCTCTCTCTCTCTCTCTCTCTCTCTCTCTCTCTCTCTCTCTCACACACACACAAATGTGGTGCTCCAAACGTATCATGCCTTCTACTTTTTTCTTGTGTATGAAATGGTGGTGTGCACATTTGAGTATAATTTTCACACACCCATCTTTGCTCAAATTGTGTCATGTAAGCTTCACCTATGGTTTTATCTAGAATGAAGTAATTTCAAAGTTAACATGCTAATTAGAAAAAGCAAGAAAGCCATGTTTTTGAAAATCATCTCCATGGACATGGTACAAGACTTTTTACCACACATATGGTTCATGGTAAAGTTCCCCTCAGGCTCTCCAAGTTTGTTCCCATTATTTAATGTGCTTGTAGAATTTAAAAACCTTAGAATACCATTTTTTAATATTTAAAGCTAACCTTGCAATTAACAAAAGATGTGTAACTCTACGCACAAATATTGTGAAAGCAAAAAAAATGACGTAAATCTTTAGTGGGAAACTTAAAAGGCTTTTGAAAAAAACTGTGGAAAGGGGAGGAGAAATTATATCAACCAAGAAGCCTACCATTATATCAAATTGTGGAAAGGGGAGGAGCAATTATATCAACCAAGAAGCTTACCATTCGGTTAGTCATGAAGTTTGCCAAAAAAGAAGTCCATGTTAAGATATTGAGTTCAACTAGTGCGGATATGGATGACACACGAAGATGACAACTCTACACTTATGCCACCAACATGGCTGGTGAGATAACGGGTGACATGCTGCCAATGGTTTATGGGTTGTATGATAGCCACTTTGGTTCCACCACCTTGCCCATGACTCTTGATTGTAGCATATTCAACAAGCCATTGTTGGATTTCTTAGTTAGATTTTGGGGCAACGTGGAGGGGAGTGTTGTGTCTAGGAGGGCAAAGTGTAAACTCTCCCCCTTCCCTTTCCACACAAAAAACACACACACACACACACACACACACACAGAGGGGGTAAAGAGAGTCATCTACTAAGAGGGAAGGGATGTTTGAGTGAAGTCCTGATGGAGATGTCGCCAGTTTGCAAAGAGTTTAGACTTAGATTATTCTAACCTCATGAGTGTTATATTATGTACTCATCATCAAGAGCACTTTAAGGAAAATATCTTATGCTCACCGAGCTCTAAGGTGAATATCTTTGTTTTTAATAGAGAAGTTTGCACAATAAATGTTAGCCATTTGTGAAGAGTGGTTGCATGTTTTGATTAGATGGTTTATGACTTCGATTATATCTAATTTTCTATGAAGTGATCCCTCAATAATTTTGTAGACACAAAGCATTTTACTAACTTGGAAGGGGTGGTCAATACTACTAAAAAGTAACAAGATTCTCTCTCCTCTCTCTCTCTCTCTCTCTCTCTCTCTCTCTCTCTCTCTCTCTCTCTCTCTCTCTCTCTCACACACACACACACACACACATTTTTAAATATAATCCACAAGTATCATTTTGCTTCTGTATGACATGGCCATATACCGATGTAAAAATGTAAGCATGTGCACACACATACATTTTGAAATATACTCCACAACTATCATTTTCCTTGTGTATGACATGGCCATATGCCCATGTAAATATGTATGTCTTGTAGCCTAATTTGGGACTATCATATAATTAATTTTTCACATCCAACTTTGTTTAGCTTTGTCTTTTTATAAGCTTAACCATTTCTATTGATATATTTGGGATATAACAGTTTGAGGTAGCTTGTCGTGTTGCATTAGGTTTCTAATTATTAATCAGAAAAGCAATGTGCATGTTAATCATGGTTCTTCTTGGTGCAATCACTTATTTTGAATATCATTTCCATTCCTTATATTACAAGGCTTTTTTATCAAACACATGTTTTTTTAAATACTCCAACGTGTCTTTTTCTTTTTCCTTGTGTATGAGATAGCCATATGGCCACGTAAGTATATATGTCTTATAGCCTACTTTGGGACTATCATGTAATCAATTTTCACATCCAAATTTGTTCAAGTTTGTCTTGTTAATAAGGTTGACCATTAATTGGTACACCAATTGTTTGGAAAATAAGATAGCTTGTCATTGTGTTTTAGGATCCTTATTATTGATTAAAAAAAGTTATAAACTTAATCTCTCTCTCTCTCTCTCTCTCTCTCTCTCTCTCTCTCTCTCTCTCTCACCTGGCCACAGTGTTGCAATAGGCAAAAGGTCTAAAATTTTCAAGCCCTTGTCATATATTAATCAAGGTATTGCACATTTAAAAAAAGAAGACAAGGGAAACGTCTTGCATCCTTACGTTTAATGAAGGTGTTGCTACCCTTTTCAACAAAGTTATAAATGGGAGGAGGCTTGATGATACACCTTGTATGGGAGGAGGCTCAACGATACACCTTGTATGGAAGCTTTATAAGCTTGAGAGATGCCATAGCTTTCATCGCACCCAAGTGTTGAATACACTACAGAATTGGTGGATGGTGGTGCACTAGACATGCATAGAGATGTATCATGGATCATGGTAGGTGATTAAGTCATTGACAACTTCGGCTAAAGTTCAAAGACTAGCAGATGTGGGGCTCTTGAGAGGCATGCTTGGGTTCAATCAACCCTACACAACCACACTAATGGCTACAAAGTGGTGGGCTAGAGCCTCTTTCTCTCTCTCTTAAGGCACCCCACCCCTCACCTTTTTAAGGCCTTTAAATATAAAAGGCCATAAGTCTCTCTCTCTCTCTCTCTCTCTCTCTCTCTCTCTCTCTCTCTCAGGTTTATCAAATTTTGGCAATTTCAGCATGGGGTTTGTCACTACGGTAGTCTTGAGTTTATCAAATGCACATTTACACATCGATGTCCAATTGAAGAGTATCCTTCTTTAGAAAAGCCGTCAAAGGAAAACTAATTTTGTCATATCTTGGAATGGATATGTGATACCACCCTATCAATGCAAGAAATACTTAAACTTTCTTTATGTTTTTTTTTTGTTTTGGCCAATCTATAATGACTTGTGCTTTGGCAGGGTCTGCTAAGATACTATCCTTGGACATAATATCCCCAAGTATTCTATATAATCAGTGAAGAAAATGTATCTACTTTTTTTAGCAAAGAGTTTGTGCTTCCTTAAGATGTCTAGAACTTTTTCGACATGCTTTTCACGATCAGCTACATTCTTGGAGTAGACCAAGATCTCATCAAAGAATACAAGAACAAAATGATTCAGATGTTCGCTAAAGATCTCTTGCATTAGTTGGTTGAAAGTTTCAAGAGAATTGGTCAATCTAAAAGGCCTAACTCTGAACTCATAGTGCCCATATCTGGGTTGTCTTGATCTATCTTGTTCCTTGATCTCGATCTGATAACCACTGGATATGGAACAAGAAGCTCTCACTATGCCGAGATCATGCAATGAAAAACATTCAAAGGATTCCAATGAGAACAAGAGTTACACAAGCATCACCTCCTATACAGAATTTTGTGCCAAGGAAAACCTTTACGCATCCTCATGAACAAAGCTCTTCCACACATAAGATTAAGAGGGACACCAGGAGTGTCGCCATAACTGAAGAGACCTTTTTCCCTACAAGTGAGGAGATGGAGATAGAGATAAAATTCATGGAGGATTGCAAATCTATAACCGATAAAAACAAGACCTAGATTCTAGAAGGGCCCTAGCATAATAGAGACATTGGGAAAGAGTGCCAACCCTAGAAATAGACTCATAAGAAAAGGGTAAATTAGAGGTTGTGGCATAAGCCCAAGCCTTAACACAAGAACTGGCAAAGGGGATGCAACCCCTAGAGCCAATCTAGGAGGAGCCAAAGGGTGAGTGGGAAAAATCCAAAGAATACATAAAGGAGAATATTAATAAAATGATAACAAATCTTGATTTCCTCATGTAGATGCAAACAATGCTATTACAAGGGCAAGAGAGATTTCCCCAGGGGAGAGAGGCAGAATATAGAAATCCCATCGTTTCCCATGGCCTTGGGTAGAGAGGAATATCATCAAGAGACCAATCTAGGAAGGGGGAGGGGAAGAGGGAGAGGGCATATACACTTCAGAGAACTAACCTATGAGCTAGCTCTAATCTTAATCATAGCTAGCCCATGAGTAGCTGAAATGGGTACGGGATGGCAACAAAATCGAGGACTACTCAAGTTTATGCCCTAATGAAAAATCCCATAAAGCCATGTCACATAACAAAACTAATATAAATCTTTAATGTAGATGGGGATCCCATCCACCATGTGGAAATTTTTGAGTCCATTTGTGAAACATGTGGACACATTGATGAGCTCTATTCGATTTTTCTAATGTCAAGTGTGAAGGCACACCATTGGTATATAATGCTTAAGCCATAGAATAAGGCATAGAATGTCTTTATGATAATCTTTGCATAAGGTCAATTTTACGTGGCTTAAGAATGTCTTTATGATAAGCTTTATGATAAGTGGAGCCTAGTGGCACAACTCTACACCATTAAGCAACAAGAGCACAAGTTGATGAGAGAGAATGTCTCATCTTAAACATTTAAACTCTCTGTGTAAGATTTGGGAGAGACTCACTGTTATATGCACATTATGTGTGCATATACTAGGAGGCTAACCCACATTAGGCTTGTGAGCATGGGAGCATGGGAACAAGCTCTAATGGAGCGTAAGTTAGGACTAATCTTAAGGGTTAAGGTTAGGGTCAGGCATCCAAGGGTCACACATGGGAAACGGAGAGTCAAGAGTCACTTGAGGGCCCTCCTATATAATAGAGGCATGGGGCACACTCAAGGGAGGCTAGGCTGGGCTAGGTTATGTTATGTTCTCTTGTGTAGAGGATTGTAACTACTCACCTACCATTTCACACTATAGCTACATGTTGTTGGATTGGAGTCACACCTCTTGATGGTATGGGACATCAAGGTAAAGGTATGATGTACTTCATTATAATTCATGTGTGCATCCCTTGGGCTCGGGGGTGGTCGGGTGGATGAGTTTATGCATGATTTATGCATGTTTATGCATAACAATTATCTAGAGAGATCTTAGGGTTTTAACACTCTCACCAACAACGATGAACAGTTATTGCTGTGCTTTTGGAAGGGAGTGCATCAACCCAAAGAAAACAAGACTCCATCTTTGTCTGCATGGTCTTGATTATCAAGTTTGCATGACTTACACACTAGGGAAAGGCAAGTAAAAAATACGACTATCGATAAATTGACCACGACCATCCTTGAAAAGGACAAGCAAAAGGAGGTAAGGGAACCTCCCCATAGTAGTGCACTTATACCCAAGGACAAAGCTAGTTTGGTGCTCAATATGTAGATAAAACCATACAAGTATTCAATGTTCGCCTGCATGTGCCACCCAGACCATTACTTGTGTAATGCCTTGCTGATGCTACCAACCTAATCTGCATCACTGTATACCAGACTCATATAAGATGTTATAATCCATTGTGGACCTCACATAGCATAGTGTGCACCTTACACTATCCAAATGTGGCTTCCAAGGAACCTGGATGAATTGACTCTCCAACACAACTATGTAGTTCATGTACGGCTTAGTGATCATGATATAGATCAAGCTGCCCACTATTTTCTTGTACACAGTGGCATTCTCCAAAATCTTACTATGTTTACACTCAACTTGCCATTCTAATCCAATGGTATAGAAATGGTCTTATAACTATTCATACCATATTCGGACAACATTTCCAATACATATATATGCCCTCAGGCATCTTGGATGACCTTAATACCAAAAAAGTATCTCAGCTCACCCAAGTCCTACATACCAAAGTTCTTCTTGAGGAGTGTTAACCCATTCCTATTAGGGTTAACAAGATCTATCTCCATTATCTTACATCAAGGAGTCACGAATAGATGCACCAAAGGGTCATACATTCAAGATATGAAGCAATAGAAAAGGATGGGTGCCCGTAATGGTGTGACAGAGTATTTATGACGATTCTCACTTTCAAGAGCATGTGGTAGCAAGTTAGGATGAAGTCCTAAGTGATATACATCATGGATATATTATGAGAGTAGTCATTGTAATAGCATTAGGCATCTTATGAGCCTAAAGCGCCCGGCCGGCCACAGTTTAAGTGAGTGTGAACACTTATGGCCATGTATATAAGTGAATATCTCTCATAATACAACATACTCTCCCATTGTGCAATTGAGTCTTGCTCTTGCTAATCTTTCTCCCTAATGAATCCTAGTGAGTGTGTGTGAGTGATGTGAGGTGACAGGAGAGACGAGTACCCGTAGTGCAACGTAGCGGTGTGACAACGCTTGCGAGAGGCCCGGTGGAATTGCTTCTCAAGGAGTTATAGAGCTTGGAGACCTCAAGGGTTACGACCTTGGCTATTGGAAAGATCCTCACATGACAGTTGCGGTTCACTAGGTAATCTCTTGTTGGATGTGTTTCAAGGGAGGTTAGGGTGAGCCATAACATTTTTGGCGTCGCCTGCTAGGGGGAGCCATCCCTTGGCTTTTTCCATCGCTTTTTCTCTAATCTACGCATTACCCATTGCCCATTATCTTGATTAATGGTTTCCCATGAAAATTATGTGGATTTGATGGTGATTTGTGTGTGATTTGGTGTAGAATAGCTCTCTTTTCTGTTTTTGTAAAGAATGCTTTTTGCCTAATCTTTAGCTTAATTTGTTGTTTTTGTTATTGTTATTGTGGTTTTTCATGTTCTTAGGACTTGCATATAGTTTGTATTAGGCTAGTACTAATTTTTAGTTTAATTTGTTGTTTTTGTTGTTGTTATTATGGTTTTTCATGTTCTTTTTGGTGTAGAATAGCTCTCTTTTTTGTTTTTGTAAAGAATGCTTTTTGTCTAATTTTTAGCTTAATTTATTATTTTTGTTGTTATTATTGTGGTTTTTCATGTTCTTAGGACTTGCATATAGTTTGTATTAGGCTAGTACTAATTTCATCCATTGCATTAAACAATGCAATTAAATGCAATTCTTAGTGAATGTTAGCTCTCTTTAGTGTTAAACATAGAACTAAAATCATTAAATTTTAGCTTAATTGTGTGTTTTTTGTTGGAATTGTTTGCATTAGAGTGTTAGCAAGCATTAGGAGTAGCTTACTATTTCAAAAAATTTCTCAAAACCATGAAAAATCCTTGAATTCGACTAATTTCTCTTAATGGACTGGTTTTTATCATTAAGGGTGATTAATCTTGTTCAAGAGATAAAAAATTTAGAAAATGTGTTAATTGGGATCTAAATTGATCATGTAAGTAGTCGAAATTAGTGTTTTTGAGTGTTTTGAGAGCATCTAGATGCATCAAAACACCTAATTACATCAATCTGCTTAATTTTACCTTAAAAGAGGAGACTAAAATTAAGAGTCTAATTAATCTCCTATTTTAGATTAATTTACACATTTTTTGATGCACATAGATTAGTATTCCCTTGCTCTATCAATGAGGTGCTCAATTGTGTGAATTAATCAGGGATTAGTGGTTAATTACAATCTTTGATTAGTGTAAAAGAGAGAAATATTAGTGAAAGGATTAATCTTTGATTAATTATTAATCACTTTTTTTACATAACTCATTAAGGCTAATGAGCATTCAATGAGTAGATGCTCATGAGTTATCAAATTGTCCATTTTGGGGGTCATTTATGAAGGGTTTAAAAAGGTTGACTTTTTTTATTTCCACTTATTTTTTTTGGGAAAATGCCCATATCTCCTTAGTTTCAAATTCAAAAAATATCTTTTAAAAAAAGAAATTTGTATTTCCCACTAGACAAAAAAAAACTTAATTTTTCCGTGAAGTCCGGTTCATGGCGTGAGACCCTAAGGTTTCACGGTGTGAAAGACTTCATTTACGCAAAAAAAGGGAATTTATTTTTTTCGTGAAGTCTGGTTCACGGCATGAAACCCTAAGGTTTCATGGTGTGAAAGACTTCATTCATCATGGCGTGAAAGACTTCGTTCACGCCCAAAAAAAAAAATCCGTGAAGTCCGGTTTCACGCTGTGAAACCCTAAGGTTTCATAGCATGAAAGACTTCGTTCATGTCCAAAAAAAAATCAAATTTAATTTTCTCTTGAAGTCCGGTTTCATGAAGTAAAAGACTTCGTTTATGCAAAAAAGAAAAAAAGAAAATTGATAAAATTCGTGAAGTCTGCTTCACGCCGTGAACTACACCCTGCTAGTTCACGATGTGAAAGGGGACTTGTCGGCAAAAAAAAGACTATGGAAAACACCCCTGTTTGGAGGCTCGTATCTCCTAAACCGTATATCCGATAAAGGTACTCTAGGGCTCATCGGAAAACTGACATCAAGCTCTTCAACTTTGGTTTGGTTGTTCGAGGTCAAAATCAATCGTTTTGGCCTCCGACCAGCAGCCTCAAATTTCGCCTTGGAAATCGAGGCAAAAAACAGCCCGAAAAGCATGGAAAATCGTAAAAAACAACGCAAAAACGACGTCGAACCATATTCGGGCTACTTTTTGAAGGTCTAAACGATAAAATCATGAACAACTTAGAGAGACAAAGTTGTAGTACTCCAAAAATACTACAACTCTCTCATGTAGAGTTTTTCAGAATTCTTTTTGGAATACCATAAAAAACGTGCTACGAAATAGGGGAAAAATTTCTAATTTTTTTCCCATCTTGAGACAGTGATGAAAATAGGTTTTAGGACCTCCTCTTCCATCTCGAAAGTTACTAGCATGACTTTTTCCGAAAAATTATCTCTAAGAGCTCGTTTACGTACGTATAGCACCTAAGCTAATTAGGGTGAACGGACACCCGTTTGACCCAACAAAGAGAATGCCATGCCTTTTGAGGCTGTAAAATGGGTTGTGAGAAAATATAAAAAGAAAAAAAACACGTGTGCTTGCTCATAAGGAGCAATTAGGCAATCAGACATGGCAACGATAGAGGGATAGCTAGGGATCACATAAGGACTGAACCCAATGGCTGACATCTTTGAGCCATTGAGATCTATGCTGCAAATGCACCTCCCAATACCATTGGCCATGCCTATAATAAGCATGCCATCAGGTTTTACACCCCCTGTCACTTCAATCCCACCAGGCTTTGGTCCCTTAACATTTCCACCAATCTTATAGGTACCAATCCTTTTCAACCCCTGGATGCCCACACCTTAGATATACTGACTAGTCTAGGAAGGGGGTAGTCCAAGGACTAAGTGAGCCCAAGGACTAAGTGAGTCCCTACCCCCACAAGAGCACTCACATACGCCCTCAATGACTCATACAAATATACAATTGTACAAATTTCTAAAATCATGGGCAAATATGACGGAACAACAAATCCTGTTCAATTCATTTGAACAGAGATGTGAAGTCTTTGGAAATCCTAACTGACCTACCAAGGTACATGCGTTGAACCTATGCTTAGAGGGAAGGGCTAGTCGATGGTTCATCACATTGATGCCAGTAATTAAGACCACTTTGAAGTCAGTCTTTATCCATGGTTTTTCAAGACAAGGTGATCGGTGGAGTTCAATAAAAGAACTCTATTCAATTGAGCGAAAACCAAACGAAACCATTAGAGATTTTATCCTTCAAATAAAACTCTTGGACTCACGATGTGAGTCATGGGGAAAATTAAACAATTCTTAATTGAAGAGATGTTTCAAGATGGACTTAAAGAAAAATAGCTTACACAACTTGATCATTGTATCTAGCCCAGAAACATTCGATCAGTGTTGTAAGGAAGCAGTATGTTTAGATGACAACATGGTAGAAGATGATCAATACAAATGTTCCTCATCTAACCCAGAAACATTCGATCAATGTTGTAAGGAAGCAGTATGTTTAGATGACAACATGGTAGAAGATGATCAATACAAATGTTCCTCATCTAAACCAAGTGAAGCAATGGTAAAAGAAAGATTGATCTTGGGATTGTCATTCCCCGAATTCTATGTAGCCTTCCTTAAAAGCTTTTAAGCAAGGCTACATTCCCCGAATTCTATGTAGCCTTGCTTTTAATCGACATCTCTAAGAGAAGATGAGCTCCTTCAAAATCAACCATCCTTAATGCCTTTACTCAAGTGAGGAGCAAAATGCTCAGTGTGCAATCACTAAGATCATCCCAATCCCCAATGTGCATACAAGGCACCTGTTTTTTTATACTACATATATTGTAAATCCTTTGATCATGATACTAAAAAGTGTCCCAATTCATCAACAATAGACTCAAAACCCCATCTCCCATGCACCAAATAGAAAAAGCCCAAAGGGTAGAAACTACTTAGGAAGTAGTTAATCGAACACTTTAGTGTTTCTATTGTTGTGGACCTCACAAAGTGGTAGACTGCACATTTTAGAATACTTCCATGCCCATAGTCACTGACACTTTGCAACCCATGTGTGAATGATGTGGCATTGATCACATGTTCCAAGATTGCCCAAGATGAGTTGCTTCAATGCAACTGGTCTCACAAAATATAAGATGATCACATGTTCCAAGATTGCCCAAGATGAGTTGCTTCAATGCAACTGGTCTCACAAAATACAAGATGATCACATGTTCCAAGATTGCCCAAGATGAGTTGCTTCAATGCAACTGGTCTCACAAAATACAACTCTTAATATCTTAAGTGTACAAAACGGGCAATTGTCCATGGTACCCTTGAATGTGCTTATGCGCTTACAAGCCAAGGCATGAGAAACGGTCAAAAAGAACGCAAAAGATAATACTTCAACATCAGTAGAAGAACATGCTTCAAAGAAGAACTTAAAAGAGAAAACAAAACCTTCTAAACCCAAGTGGAACGCAAAAAGCAAGCTCAGGAGAGCATACTTATCTTGGTTGAGTGTCTTAGGCATTGTACAATTGCTATTACGGGAGAACGAGACCTTAGAGGAGCTGGAACTTCCAACATATCATAGTGAAAATATCCCTAGGATTCTGGTTGGATTGGAACTTTCCAATAAAATAACCACAGCTCGAGCACAGCTTTATCCAACACAAGAACATAATCTCATGATCCTCGAGTTATGGAATTTGTTAGGTCAACCAACACTCATGGCTCATCTTGAAAGAATTCCCTTTACACAAGACTTGAACATGCCATGTTTGGGATACTTTGAACATATAATTTGAACATATAATGTATATTGAAACTAACCCCCTTACTTGCAAGTTTTTTGTGGTTGAGCATGTGTTGGAAGCAAATTTGATCTTAGGCATAAATGGACTATTGCTGCCCAAGCACCACTGTGCTTTGCTAGCGATAGAGTCATCATGATGGTCAATGACAAAAAGATGACAATACCATATTACAAGGAAGAGGACCCAACTTTAATGGATTTCTATGATGCTGAATGCAAAAGGCTACAAGCCTCTTCCACAAAAGCCCTTGACTTACCATCTACGTCAACGACCAAATCCGATAAAGCATCTACTCCTTCAACCCCATCCTCACCAACAAAGTTCAATGCCAAAACCTCATAATCAACAGTGATTCCTAAAGAAGTTCACCCCACATAACCATCTATCTCTAACAAGGAATTCAAAGGAAAAGCCCAGGAGCTTATGCCTCTTCATCAACAAACCTCACCAAAGGAGACAATCGCATGCTCAAAGGCCTCGTCTCATGACAGCCACTCCACAAGAGACTCTAGCCTCATCATCGTCAACAATGCACATGAGTCCCAAACCTGTAGCCTTAGCACCAACCAATGTGAAGGAGGGCCCAAACCTTCAACTTCCACCAAAAAGAAAACTCCACCAAGACAACCAAGATCAAGATATCTTAATGGTATCAAAATGTGGGTGGAGAAGTAACTACTTGTAGGCTAAGGAAAAGAAAAGTACTCCACAACACCATCCACAAAAGCCTATGTGAGTTCCTCAAGAACTCCACTAAGTCAACATGTGTGGGTACCAAAAAGATTATTGGAAACACAAGGGTACTACCAAGGAAATACCAACGCTTGGCTTTCCAAGAGCGAATAAAAAAGTCCCCTAAGCTTGCACAAAGAAAGAAACCTTAGCACCAAACGCATCAGCCACACGAATTTATAATGTTCATCAAAGATGGATGCATGTGCATGTGCATGTGCTTTAACAACAAGGATACTATGATGGTAATCCCATCATATGGTTGTGCCAAAATCGAACAACGTGAAGAAAGTCTCACCACCGACTTCAACCCCAACAGCTTCACCTAAAGTTCGACAAGAATGGAGGTCCAAGCAACACCAAGTAAGTCACTCAACCACTCTCGTGAATTCTACACCTACACAAGAGCTTGTGTGTTCAAACAACCCCAATGGTAACCAACAATCTTACCTACCGCCTCGATGACATTTGAGCCAAAAATTCAAGAATCAATTCCCATGTTTGTAATAACGGAGACTTATGAGCGCGTCCAAGACAAACTCACAATGCTCTTTTCACCCCTCCGGATGTGAAGCGTAAGTGCAAAAGCTATGCGGCATACATGAGAACCTATTATCTAAAAAAGGAGAGTAGCCACAAGAACCTATTGCTCGCAAGGAGGTAGTAAAAAAAAAACACTAGGGAGTCACACATATGGCTTACCAAGAAACTCCTAAGGATCTTAAATAGCCATTAAATTTTGTTAAGCTTATAGCTTACTATTTTCTTTGGCTATGTTAATGTAGTAGCTGCTCTATGAGTACATATCCATACTCATGCACTGGAGGACATTTGCTCCAAAGCCTCACCATCGAGAACTTCTAGGTACATCTGTGGATGGGGGGACCATGGTGGGCGAAAACTTGGTCAATGGTACAACCCATCGCCTGGAACCTTCAAATTACAAACCTCTCCAAACGACACTACCATCTTCACAAATCAATGATCTCCAATACTTAGTGAAGATATCTATATTAGCCTCGCAAGTCAATGTAATTCTTTCAACCTCGCCACAACAAGTGGCTACTTCAACACAGAGCAGTTCAATAAGAGTCTATTTAACTCAATTCTTGTACTTCATGTATATTTGCTTCATAAGAGCACTTAAATATACATAAAAAACATAAAAAGCACATGGGAAGTGGTATACAGGAATAGGTCCTACTCAACAACATTTGACAAAATCCTGCCACACAAAGGGACATCATCGAAGGCCAATTCCTTCAAATGATGAATGTTGCGTCAATGAATCAAATGAGGAACTAAGAACCACCATCTCGTTCTGATGATTATGTCTACGTTCCTCCGGATCCTTCCCTCTCTTATCTCCCATTATTAACATCTCTTAGCGTCCCACTAACAAGATCACATGTAACCTTTCTTATGATTACCCAAAAAAAAAGTGAGCAAAAAGGTAACAGAAACACGCTCAAATGCAATCACTCGCAAAAACCTCACTCCCCACCCCATTAGGAATTCCCAATAAACTACTAATCTTTTCATTCACTAACTAGCTTTTCTTATTCCTTCCGGAGGGACAAAGACCATTGAGTGTCAATCAACATCAAAGCCATCGACAAAGCTTGTCCATTCTCCCCACACAAAGGTCTTTAACGCGATCACGAGGACACGATCGCCATCAGGAAGGGAGAAATGTTAACCCATTCCTAGGGTTAACAAGATCTACAACCATTATCTTACATTAAGGAGTCACGATAGATACACCAAAGGGTCATACATTCAAGAAATGAAGCAATAGTGTCCAAAGCTACAACTTGGATGAGTGCCCGTAATGGTGTGATAGAGTATTTATGGTGATTCTTGCTTCAAGAGCGTGTGGTAGTAAGTTAGGATGAAGTCCTAAGTGATGTACTTCATGGATATATTATGAGAGTAGTCATTATAATAGCATTAGGCCTCTTATGAGCCTAAAGTGCTCGGTCGGCCACAGTTTAAGTGAGTGTGAACACTTATGGCCATATATATAAGTGAATATCTCTCATAATACAACATACTCTCCCATTGTGCAATTGAATCTTGCTCTTGCTAATCCTCTTGCTAATCTCTCTCCCTAATGCATGCTATAGTGAGTGTGTGTGAGTGATGTGAGGTGAGAGGAGGGACGAGTACCTGTAGTGCGACGCAACAGTGTGACAACGCTCATGGGAGGTGCGGTGGAATTGCTTCTCAAGGAGTTGTAGAGCTTGGAGACCTTAAGGGTTACAAGCTCGACCATTGGAAAGATCCTCACTCACGACAGTTGTGGTTCACTAGGTAATCTTTTGTTGGATGTGTTTCAAGGGGGATCAAAGCCATAACAAGGAGACCCTTAACATTCTCAACTTCCTTTTCATTGTCATCCCCAATCAAGTCATCCACATAGATGGTGATGACTAGAATTCTTTTATCACTCTTTTGCACATAGAGTGAATGATTAGCATTTATTATATGAAAGCCAATAGTGATAAGATATTGTGTAATCCTATCATGCCATGCTCTCGATGCTTGCTTTAAGCCATACAAGGCTTTACGTAGCCTGCACACATAATTTGGGTGACTCAAATCCTCATAACCAAGTGGCTATTCCAAATATACTTCTTGCAATTCACCATGCAAAAATGTATTCTTTACATTCATCTGCTGATGCAAAAACTAACCTTTTGATGCAGCTAGCTCTCAGGGTTTGCCATCTTGGCAACAAGACTGAATGTCTCCTCATAATTAATACCATAGATCTGAGCGTAACCTTTGGCACCAATATCGCCTTACACCTACTAATTCTTCTTTCTGAGTTGTGCTTCACTTTGTAGACCCACTTGCATCCACCAATAGCCTTTTTACCCTCAGGAAAATGCACCAATTCCCATGTCTTATTTTCATCCAATGTAGCCATTTCTTGATCCATGGCTTTCTCCCAATGTATATGTCCAACAGCATCCTCAAAACATGTGGGTTCAACCTCCTACACAACCTTTGATATGTATGTGACTGCATAACAATCATACATCAATCTTTGAATCGGGTTTTCAACCCTACTCGACTTGTGTGGTCTTGGATTTGTCATTGGTGTCCTTGTGGGCTACCTTAGCCTTCCTTACACCAGGTGTCTTAATAGCTAGAATCCCAAGATCGTCTCATTAAGGCTCTGTTGTTCTGAGCCACTAGACTCTTCATCAACATATGAATGCCCCGATGAAATGTCAAGCATACCAAGAGACTCATCCACCTTCTCTTTGCCTTTATGTGATGCAATTGTGTTGAACTTGTAGGACATATTTTCTAATGCAGCTTGCCACTCCAAGGTCTTTCAATAGACCCACTGCTAGAGAACTCTCTCAGTCCACTCAATGACTGTGATTGCTGACCTGTATTTTGTGTAACCACCTACTCCTATGCATCAACCCTAATTGATTTTTTCATATCATCATACCAACTTCTCATCTCATTAAAGACAACACCCCTACTCACCCTCATCTCACGTGTGACAGGGTTATAACATCTGGACCTCTTTTGCTCAAGGGAGTAACCAATGAACACACATTTTTTAGCCTTTAGATCCAACTTACTACATAGCTCATCAAGAATGTGTACATATGCAATGCATCCAAGCACTTTCAAGAATGTGTACATATGCAATGCATCCAAGCACTTTCAAGTGTGATAGGTCTGATTTTCTACTAGTATACTTCTCTGGAGTCACACCATGCACTACCTGGGGTGGTTGCATTGTGGGGGTCTTGTTCATAATGTAAATTATAGTTAGCAACTGCTTTTACCCAATAATGGTGAGGCATGCTCTTCTTGGCCACATATGCAATGCATCCAAACACTTTCAAGTGTGACAAATCTAGTTTTCTACTAGTATACTTCTCAGCCACATATGCAATGCATCCAAACACTTTCAAGTGTGACAAATCTAGTTTTCTATACTAGAATACTTCTCCTTTGGAGTCACACCATGCACTGCCGCTCTACCCATGGTGGGGGTCTTGTTCATAATGTAAATTGCAATCGCAACTGCTTTAGCCTAATAATGGTGAAGCATACTTTTCTTAGCCATCTCTCAATGCACAAGCCACCTCTACAATGTGCTTATTCTTTATCTTAGCAACACCATTTTGCTATGGAGTATGCCTGCATGTGAATTGTCTCTGAATTCCATGCTTTCTCAAGTACTCACACTGAACTCATTGAAGAAGTACTCTCCCCCTCCATTTCACCTTAGGCACTTAACTTGCAAACCGGTTTGCTTTTCAGCCAACATTTAGGAATTCTAAAAGTGAGTAAGTACTTCACTTTTCTCTTTCATGAAATAGACCTACACCTTCCTTGTGTGGTCATTAATGAAAGATACATAGTAACGACATCCTCCCATTGTCGACTACCACATATTTGAGTGCACCACATCAAATGCTCTCTTACATTCCTATCATATGGAAATACATTCTTTGTTTGCTTTCCAAACTGACATGTTTCACATACTTTATGCATTCCATCCACTTCAAACTTTAGTAAACTTGTAACAAATTTTTAATTCTACATAGCCTTCAATTGTTGCTGATTCACATGACCAATACATTTGTGCTAAATATCTATATTGACCACAACACTTGCACTTTGTGCAAACGTAGTAGCTTTTACCTCATGCATGCTTACATCCAAAGTAACCAAATGACATTTATTTTTCAAGTCCTCAACATAGCAGCCCTTAGGAATATAGCATACCTGCAAACCCTGCTCAATCATCTGCCCCCCAATAGAAACCAAATTCTTTGTTATGTTAGGCATATGAAGTACATTAGCCAAGGAACTAATCTTACCATCCTACATAGCCACCAATGGCACATTCCGAATGTGAGCAGGATGAGCTATGTCATCCCATGTCTCTACATGACCTAGCTTTTCTAAAATTTTTACATCTCTAAGCCACTCACCATGACAAGTCATGTGGTTAGAGGCTCTTGAATCTACATACCATAATTTGTCACCATTTGTGGATACATCTGCAGGCAAGTAAATTTAATGTGTGCTATATAACAAATAATTGCTCACATCTATCTTTAGCTTATAAGCTTGAAGATGCATAATTGTTTTGCTGCAACTTGCCACTTCTTGTCACTCTGCTTCTTGTAACATTGTGGTACAAAGTGACTTGGTTTGCCACAATAAAAGCAACCCTTTGAACTTGATCTTGATTGTTATCTTTGCCAATTGCCTTGGCCTCTCTAGCTCTCCTTTGCTATGAGACTGGCCTCTTCCACTTGTGTGTGTTTGTTACTACTATTGTGAATCATTGGATTGCTGCTGTCCATAATTCTGATTTCCAAAATGGCCAACACCTTGGCCTCGACCACCATGACCTCTACAAGTGTTGAGAAATGCAATGTTTGAGGGTGCAACATGAGTAGAGCAAGGGGAGGAGCATGCACATTAGAAAAGGATAGACTAAGGGTACATTGGCAAAGGTTGATTTGTATGGTCATTTGTAAAAGGTGAAGCCAAACTTCAAAAAGATAGCACATGGAAAGTGCAAGGAGGCACATGTAGTATGAGCATTTATGGACACATGGTTGGCATAAGGGTGCACACATCTTGTGAGATGGGAGCTCTATGAGAGCTATAAAAGGATGTACTTGGATCAACTCTAATGCAATGAGATTATGTGGGTTGTACTTAATTACTTGTCATTATCTTGCTATTAGCTTAATCACATTTGGTATTACTTCAATCATATGCTTAATCACGATTCTCATATGCTTTGATCCACCATAAGCTCAAACCACACTTGATTTCTTAACAACAAGGACAACACATTCATTTTTCCTTGGAGGGTCTTTGGCCTTCATACCCTGATTTTATTGTGGGATCCCTAGCTCTATTCCTAAAAAAATTAGAAAGAGAGGGTGTATATGCCATTGCTAACCTTGCCACCACCATTGATGAAATGTAAGATTCAAATTTTGCATTGTTAAAATGCTTGACTTCAAGAAAGGCTTTGGATATTCATAATGCCTTGGACAACAAAGGACAACCATATGTTCCCATTCCATTACTTGGTTGTAGAGAATAGAGGAGCTTTATACATATCACAAGTTTCAAGTCCCTTCCAGAGAATTTGATGTTACAAAGCTAGATAATTATGGGTTTGAAAACAAGAATAGATTCTTGTTGTTTGCCTACCTTTCAATGTTGGTAGACCCAGAGGCCCATTCAAGATGATATACTTAGGATTATTAATGGTAGGTTATACCCATGAGGATTCTTAATGGTGGGTCACACCCATGAGGATTCTTAATGGTGGGTCACACCCATGAGGATATTGATGCAATGTTTAGTAGATTCTCAAAAAAAATAAGGACAGGCTCACATTTCCACATTTGAGGAATATTTTTAACTTTTGTGAAAGCTCATCTTCAACACCTTTTTTGATCAAGAATGTGCCAAACTTTAAGAAATACATTGATAGGTACTTTTTCGAGGGTTAAGATGCTTTGGATGCTTTGGTGGGACATTATAAATCATTATAGTTTAGGTTCTTTGGTGGGTCACACCCATGAGGATATTGATGCAATGTTTAGTAAATTCTCAGAAAAAATAAGGACAAGCAAAACATTTATATTTCCACATTTGATGAGTATCTTTAACTCTTGTTAAAGCTCATCTCCAACACCTTTTTTAATTAAGAAGGTGCCAAACTTTAAGAAATACATTGATGGGTACTTATGTGAGGATCAAGATGCTTTAGATGCTTTGGTGGGACATTCCAAACCATTACAGTTTAGGTTTGTTATGCAAGAAAAAGTGCCAATTATGCAAAGGTGGAATCGGGTTGTGGAAAAAGGACACTCAAGAAACCTAATATTGCCATGTAGATAACCAGAATTGCTTTCAAAATGTGAGCACATAAAAGAACACTTGCAAGTCATCTCAAGAAGATTACAACAAGTCTTGGACACATTAGGTGGAACCAAAGAGGGAATGCATCACCTATTTATCAATACATCACACGTGTTAAATAATGGGGTGAATATGATAGATGAGGTACAAAAACCTAGTACTATAACATATGAAATATACAAAGGTTTTTGGCCAAAACCTTCAACAAAATAGTGGGATGCATGCAACAAATTATGGAGGATGAAGATGCATTTTGGGAGTAGAGGAGGCTCAATGATCATTATTGTGGACCTTTAAGAGGAAAGCCAAAGGATTCATTTAGTCCATTGGTGGATGTCAAAAAGGGATACTATGTATTGGTACGCCTAGGAAAAACCATCTCCTACCTTATCTGGCTAGGAGTGGCACAAACATATGTCAATTAAAAAAAACACTCAAACAACTATCAAAAGGTACTTGTGAAATATTAGGCATGCATGTGTAGAAAATAATGCCACAAATGCAGAAGTGTACGTAGATTGTTGGAACAAGTATTGGACATACAATAAGAAAGACCTCGTTCATTGGAAAGATGCTAATGCCATAGTATGGGATGAGATTTAAAGAGCCAAAAAACAACACAAAATATTAAAATACTGAGGACTGTGTCAAAAGGCTCAAGAAGGCTTAAAAGTAGAGTAGTTAAGATTGCCTAGCACTGTGTGTTTTTAATTGCTTTGAATCATTGTCGACTCTTGTTCCATTTGAATTTTTTAGTAGTTAGCAATGCCTTGTGTATTTGAATGTTTTATTAATAATGTTATCTGTTAAGAAGATTCTAGTGGTCAATCTAATGTCCCCATAATAATCCATGTAGTAATTCTCTAAACGTCTGATTATTTGTTCTAGACTAAAAAATATACATTTGATTATTTGTTCTAGACTAAAAAAATAAATGAAACTCAATGATTTCCATAATTAATGAACATAATTTCATGCTATTAAGATTGATGCAAAATGGTGTTTGTGAACACCACAAAGAAGAAAATTAATGAAAGTAATTTCATGCTATTGAGATTGCTGCTAAAATGGTGTTTGTGTGTGAACACTAGAAACAAGAAAATTATCAGCTTTCTTGAATATTTTATTACTCTTTGAATGTTCACATAATATTTCATGTATTAATTATTAAAGTGTTTGACTATGTATTGGAGTCCCAAAATTAATAAAACATAATCATTTCCAAAATTAATAGCAACTTAACCATTTTAAAATTCTCGAAGTATAGGGATTTACCCAAACTTACTAATAAGGTCTTCTTGGGGTTATTGACCTTTTCTAGGGCTGTTTTGTACACTTTCTTGACTAGAACATGTAGTCACTCTTTCTATTGTTCCCTCATCTGAACCATCTTGGATATGGATAATTGACTCACCCTTTGCCTAACCTCTTTGGCCACCTTCTCCTACCATTTTTAGAGGTAGAAGCCGGTGACTAGTGAACATCCACCTTGTGTTGTTTAAGTGGGGGGCCTAAGCTTGACTTAGCACGTTTAGTGGGGCTATAGTATACATCTTGGTCGTATACTTATCAAGAAGAGTCTTATTGTAGGATTGGTGGAAGTTCGCTTCCTTGCTTGACTTGTATGTACAATATTTGATTAGCAATCCTTGATTAGATGGTCCACTCAAAGAATCATATAGGTAAATGCTAGAGCTATTAATGCTTGTTTTAGAGCTTGCTATTAACTAGGAGCAACCATTTTGTGTGGGCACTCTTCTACTCGATGAGCTCTTTGATGATGAAAACATTACAATAATGGGACACTCTAAGTTATTGCATTCATGCCTCTCCCCTTCCATTAGAGAGAGGTTTGAAACATGGGCACACTGATATTGCTTCTCCTTGCATAACATCAAAATCAGGCATAATATCTTATGGTGCCTTATAATAGTCATGATTTAGTTTAGACTCATGAGGATATTCACTTTCTTCCAATAGCTCTTCAACCAAAACTTGATTGATTGGGATAATCTTTGGTGGAGGTGGTTGTGATGGGCAAAACCGGTGGTGGTAAAGGCACAATGGGTACATATAGTCCTTGTACTAGCATGGGTGTGAGTTTAATATTACCATTATGAGGGGTTGGTGATGCTGGTAAATCTAGGGTTGGTTTAGTTATTGATATTTGCGCTTAGCAATTAAGCATCATATATACACATGGATGCCTCATGGATTTCTAAGCGTATGTAATGTGCATACTAGAGATATAAGAGTACATACTAAGGAAAAGTACCCTCCTACTATAATATACACACGGATGCCTCATGGTTTCCTAAGCGTATGTAATGTGCATACTAAAGATATAAGAGTACATACTAAGGAAAAGTACCCTCCTACTATAATATACAATGGTCAATCCATTGAACTCAACTACATGAGTGGCACTATAACTGTTGAAATGAGTGATGCTAGAGTGCCAAGTCACCTAGCCAAGTTATCCCACATGAGCTATCATAGCTTTGTTGTACTCTCCTCATATAAAAGAGGACCATTTCAAGTAATGCAAAATGTAGCAAGCTCTCAAGCCTCTCTATGAATACAAGTCTCAATCTTGTAACCTAATTGAGCTTGAGTCTTAAGCTAAATTAGCTTAGTTCATTCATTATGTTTGTTATTAGGTATCACCCACCCTAGCTTAGCTTAGCACTAATCATATGTTAATTAGATTAAGATTACAATCTAATTAGATAGTTGATTGTCAGTAGGAGCTTGATCCATGAATTTCAACATGGTATCAGAGCCAGCCCTTTCTCCATGAGCTTCTCTAACCATTCATTGCATTATTATCTACTTATATTAGCATTAACATCTCATTTGCATCACTAATCGCAAACTTATCTCCATCTCCCTTCTTGTGGTTCAAAATTACAAGAGCTTGTTATCCTCAACCAAGCCACCATTTTCTTTGAAATTTTAGGAACAAGTTACCCAGCCCTAGGTGCATCTACAACTCAGAGCAATTTGGCGCATTTGAACTACGTAGCCCGAAATAGGCGCTGTAGTCGGCGACTGGTCTTTTGGCGAATTCATTGCGCCTACTCCAAATTGAGTCAAGAACTCTTAGGGAAGATTAGACATAGCCTAAGCTACCCACAGTCCAAAGCTGGGACTGAATCAACCACGGGTTTAGCCAAATCAAGCAAAAAACCAATCGGAAGAAGAAGCGTAAATACGCCTATTTTGTGGGTTTTTTTAGTTGGATTTTCTTTGCATTCCTTATCTTCTCATCAAGGGTAAAGAGCTCAAGAAAAAATCCCCTTCAATGCTTGCTCCCTCATGCTCAATTTAAGGCTCCATCTTTTAGCTCTATTAATCATAGTGATTAACACTTAATCACTATCATTAGTAGCCATTTAGCAAAAATTGAGTTCAATCAAGGTCAAAATTAAAAAAACTCGAGTGCTATTCCACTGTGGGAAACTCTTTGTTGCATTAAAATTCATCTCAACCACTTACATTGCTCAAAATTAAGTGAATTTTCACCGCATTGGGTTTATCTCTAGTTTGCAAATCACTTGTAAAAGGGTTAGACACTACCTGAGCACTAAAATCAAGGCTCAAGTTAAGACCCCCTTCCAATCATAGAGCATGTAGGAGTCGTCTCAAGATTTAATTGGTGATGGTTTTTTCACATGGCAAAGCAAGACCATGTACTTGCTATGCATAAGGGGCTTTGGCACCTTATTGAGGATGAAGAAGTGGAGGTTGAGCCACTTCAAAACAACAAAGCATTGGGCCTCATCGCTCAAAATCTTGATGATGATGTGATTAGTCACATTGCTGGCATTAAGGATGCCAAGTTGGCATGGCAGGAACTCAACAAGATTTTCAGCACCGCTCAAAGAGCTCAAAGATCAACCTTCTCATGTAGTTCTATAAGCTTGACAAGAAGGAGACCGAGACCATGGCATAACACATCAGTAAATTCAAAGGTATCAAACAACAACTTAGTGCATTAAAGAAAGTCATTGAGGAAGATGAATCTATTACTATATTGCTAAAAAGTGTTGACAAAGAACCTTATGAATCAATTGTTGCTACACTAAAAAATGTGCCCAACACTAAACTTCAAGATGTAGAATCATCTCTACTTGAACAAGAATCCAAATTCAGAGATAAAGAATCATTCAAATCTTATTAAAGTGAGCAAGCACTGTATACAAAGGGTGGGAGATTTCAAAGGACAAATTAATCAACATCTCAACTTCCAAGATGCTATCACTGTGGAAAACTTGGTCATACCAAGAATGAATGTCGTAAATAAAGATAAACTAAAGCTTGTTTGTGACTATTGTGGAAAAATTGGTCACCTAGAAGAAGATTGATATCAAAAAAGAAGCAGGCAAACTACATCGAGGCCAAAGCTATCCCAGCTTCTGAAGACGTGCTCTTCTAGAGAAAGAACCATTGTACTTGTCACCCCTCTTGTCTCTACAAAAAGTGTGATGTAATCAGCCTCTGAGGCCATATGATGCACTCAAGCTGAAATTCATAGCCAAAGTAGCTATAATGCCAAAGTAGCATAAAGGCTAAAGTAGCCTAACACAAGGGGAGAGAGAGGAAGAGTGAAAGCCTAAAAATTGTACCCAATCTAGTATCAAGGGGGGGTGTTGAAATGAGTGATGCGAGAGTGCCAAGTCACCTAGCCAAGTTATCCCACATGAGCTATCATAGCTTTGTTGTACTCTCCTCATATAAAAGAGGACCATTTCAAGTAATGCAAAATGTAGCAAGCTCTCAAGTCTCTCTATGAGTACAAGTCTCAATCTTGTAACCTAATTGAGCTTGAGTCTTAAGCTAAATTACTTAGTTCATTCATTATGTTTATTATTAGGTATCACCCACCCTATCTTAGCTTAGCACTAATCACATGTTAATTAGATTAGGATTACGATCTAATTAGATAGTTGATTATCCTCATCAGTAGGGAGCTTGATCCATGAATTTCAACAATAACTATGCCGTAACTCTAGTACACTAAAGTGGCTATCACATAACCTATAAACCACTGGCAGTATATCACACATAATCTCACTAACCATGTCAGTGGCATAATAAGTACGAAAGATATCACCCAAATGGGCCATTAATGTTTGCATCACTAGTCGCTATATCTCAACATCTTTGTGAGTGCCAAGTCACCTAGCCAAGTTATCCCACATGAGCTATCATAGCTTTGTTGTACTCTCCTCGTATAAAAAAAGAGGACCATTTCAAGTAATGCAAAATGTAGGAAGCTCTCAAGCCTCTCTATGAGTACAAGTCTCAATCTTGTAACCTAATTGAGCTTGAGTCTTAAGCTAAACTAGCTTAGTTCATTCATTATGTTTGTTATTAGGTATCACCCACCCTAGCTTAGCTTAGCACTAATCTCATGTTAATTAGATTAGGATTACGATCTAGTTAGATAGTTGATTGTCAGTAGATAGGGAGCTTGATCCATGAATTTCAACAATAACTATGCCATAACTCTAGTACACTAAAGTGGCTATCACATAACCTATAAACCACTCGCAGAATATCACACATAATCTCACTAACCATGTCAGTGGCATAGTAAGTACGAAAGATATCACCCAAATGGGCCATTAATGTTTGCATCACTAGTCTCGATATCTCAACATCTTTGTGAGTGCCATAAACATGGCTTACCCAAGTAGGAACTCGATTGTTGTTAGGAACCCTTATATAGGGACATGGAGATTCCACCTCTAGTGGTATCTCCTCAACTGGCCCCTCCAAGAACTCGATTATTGTTAGGAACCCTTATATAGGGACTTGGAGATTCCACCTCCAATGTTATCTCCTCAACTGGACCCTCTAAGTGGGAAGCCCACTAAGGGGTGAAAACAAGGCTTAGCCCAGACATTTGATGCTAGACACACACCAACTGACCACCTTAATGGGAATATCCAAACTCAATATAGTGGAAGCCCACTAAGGGGTGAACACATGGCCTAGCCCTTACATTTGTGATGCTAGGCACACACCAATTGACCACCTTAATGGAATAGCAACAAAGCTTATCGAGTGAGAGATATTAACACACCAAGGTTTGCTCCCTTAGCTTGCTTTAGATGCTAAGGCCCTCATAGAGTGGCCGATTGTCCAATGAGAGCTAACCCTCATAGAATGGCCAATTTTCCAATGAGATTGTTGATGGCTAAAAAGCCTCAACAAGAAACACACATAAGAGAAGGAAAATCATTAAAGCTTCATTGTATTACTTGAATCATGTGCGTGTCGAATATAAGAAGGAGATGGTTATATCTCCATGCACATAGAAGATGAAGGAGATGTGAAGAGTCATAAATAGAGGATGAATATGAATGGGTGCATAGCCTAAGGTTCAAGAACCATATAATAATAATGTCCATAATAGTGTGCAAAATCACCAGTTAACACTCAGGACACTTACTGGTGGGTCAGATGCAAATCTAAAGACGAACCCACATAACCCACCATCAATGTATGCCAAGAATGGAATACTAGGAGGAATATATGTAAAACCATGCTATATTATACAATTTGAATGTGTAGAACCATGAATCAATGAGAAGATCCATACTCCAAAGACATAGGGTGAAACAAAAAAGTATGCATGAAGGACTATCATTTGCATCATAGGCCAAGAATAGCCTAACACCAAAAATATATGTCAATGTAGATCCTCCAACATTTGGAACATATGTCGATGTAGAGTCTCCAAGCTGGAACACATGCCCAACATGGCACAACACCAAGGTATATCGATGAAGTGCATGGCAACAGATAATTATCATAAAACCATGCCAAAAATAGAATCTCAACAACAACTGCATCAAGAACGCATGGATGGTCGGATCATCCTCCAAAGAGAACACCATCAAATAAGAATGATCCACCATAGGTACTAGATCAAGAGTATTCTCCTCCACTAGAATATCATCTAGAGCATCATAAGACTCTAACTCGGACATAGCATCATAAAAGATATCATCATTAAAATAATAACCATCATGACTATGATCCACATAAATAAGAACATGCATGTCATTAATCAAGGTGATATCATCACTAAGAACAAAATCCATGGGCATCATAAGAGAAATCTGCTTCTTCCTCCCTACGCATCACCAAGCACAAGGAGGGCCTTCAAGAAATATATCTCCCATATCCTCATAAAAGAAGATGAACACATAGAACCATAAATGTATAATATCCACAAGCCAATATCATAGAAAAATCCATATTCTCCTACTACAACATATAATCCATAAGCATATGCCTAAACATCAATCAAGAGCATAGGAAAATTTCCATAAATAACCACATATATCGTTACCCTTCATAAGCAACAAGCTGAATATTTCTCCTGTGAATAGCAATAAACCCACTTCTACATGAATAGCAATAAACCCACTTCTACATGGATAAGCAAATCAGCCCCATCATGCCTCACAAAATAATAGGATAAATCCTCTATCACATGGAAAAATCGATTAACATGGATCCCATCATGCATAAAAACATCATGAATATCATCACAGATCACCATAGCATCATCAAAAATAATATCATGAGAAACAACATGATCATGGTGGACAACATTATCAAGATCAAGAGAAAGTAAAAGCTACATAATCACTACATCACCATCATCATGATAAAAAGAATCATCACAAGTAAGCACATCATCAATGCACAATGCATGATCCATAAAAACACCATCAACATGATCAACATGAAGATCAATATCATGAGAACCTAGAGAACCATCAAATAAGATGACATCAATGCAGTCAACATCACCATCATGCATAGTAGGCTCAATAGGTGGAACCTCCAAATCTAGATCACGAACATCATGTGTAGGAGACTCAATGAGTCTCCACACTTGCATGAAGAACTAGATCACCATAAATAGAGTCAAAGAGACTCATCGTATCTGCATCAATATTAGCCAAAGCTAGGTCCTCTAGATAATTAAGAATCTAGATGAGATTATCATCCACCATATTTGAAACTACATCATGTGTGAAGTAGACTCAATCACATAGCTCGTATCTCTTTGCAATAATGTCATGAAGAGCTCTAGCAAAAAATCTATGTGAGGTTGCCTCATCATGGGACACATTATCTCGACAACATTAAGAATCACATCGGCAAGTCCATTCCCAAATTGCATACCATCATGGTAATCTTGACCATTTGCCAAACCTTGGGATCCATTTGACACAAAGCTAGGTACATCCAAAAATTCCTAGCACTTCTTGCCTTCCTGGTTCTCCCATGCACCCTGAACTTCCACCATATCCATCCCATCATCATGGCTATCAGTGTCACTCACATTATTACTATCATCTGAATCAGAATCACACTCATATGTCTCCTCTAGCTCCTCTACGGGGTTGATTGTAATCTTTCTATCCTCCTCAAACTCGAACAGGACTTACATCTACCCCTCTCACCATAATCATAAGCATCATCTAATGTGTCGAAAAAAGAGACAATTTATCTCTGGCTTTCTCCAATTTTTAGATGAAGATGCTTTGCAGAAAGATTTAATGATTCCATATAACTCCTTTGCTAAATCAAGCATGCACCAATATTTGCATCCATCTCCCTTACGATAAGGCTCACACATATATTGGTATGCTTAGTTTTATGATCCTTGTCTAGGAAAATTGCACACCCTATTTTTTTTCTTCTTCTTCCCCATCGCGAACGATGAGGAGTGTGGGCTCTCACGAGCAGCATACCACGCTGACGCGAGACCAAGCTCACAACCGTAAGGAGAGCTTGGTGCTATACTAAGGTCCAAGAACTTTTACAAAACCTAGCTGCCTCTAGTCCTCAACATCGGATACGGAATCAAAATAAATATAAATGCACAAAAACCTGGCTACCCACACTGCTCAACATTGGAGATGAAAGAAATGAAATAACGTAGCATGCCACATATCTTAAAAAATCAAAAATCAGAAATGAACCTAAATGTTCCGAGACATGGACTCGTGGAGTTGACAATCTTGGAATGAAGGTGTGTAGCATCATCATCATCTACAACGGCGGAGAATCCACACAGAGACCGACACGTGCCAAAATATGGGGCATTGGATAACATCCATGCTGTTGGATGATCTTAACACTAGCACTGGGTGTGCGCTACAAACTTCAACCTATCACTAGCACCTTGTTGTAGCGTGTGGATCTTTGCACCACCACCACCTTGATGTGGTTGTTGAATGAGAGCCCCACCACTATTGTTTGGCACCATTAATGAAACCATTTTTATGTAGAATACAAGAATTTTAGAGCTGAAAAAAGGGAAATTTTGGGCAAAAAAGAATGATTTTTGGAAGGGAAAAGAAATTTACAATTTCTACAAAATTTCTAATAGATGGAAAAACTTGTAGAAACTGAATTGAGGTTGAGGGCAGAGGATTTTAAAAAAAAGAGAGAATTGTAAGGACTTTTTGAAAGCTTAGAGAAAGTCTTTTAAAGACTTATAAAGCATTAGGCTTTTAAATCTAAAGCTTTATAAAACAAAGCTTATAAGAAAAAGCTTGTAGGTAGCAAATTGTGCATTGTTTTCTGTTTCCTTGTAGACCGAAACAACCTTTTGGATGCTTGGTCCATTTTTTGCATGGATTTTCCATTAGGCACTAGGGCATGTGAATGCCCTCATAAGAAATATTTTTCTAGAAAGTGCACACACTTCTGGTTTCCTAGATAGTAGAGGAGGTCTTAAAACCCATTTTCCATCACTGTCAAATCATGCGCATTTTATGGGAAATGTCAAAATGACTTTTTCAGGTTTTGAAGACATTCTTCGATTGTGTTCTAGAAAGAAATTGGAAAAGGTCTATGAGAGAGTTGTAGTATTTTTGGAATAATACAACTTTGTTCCCCTAACCCAGTTAAAATTCTTTTGTTTGTTCTCTCAAATTATAGTGCGAAAGTGGTCCATAAGCTTGTTTTTATCTAGTTTAGCGCATTTTTTACCTCGATTTTTTGAGTCAAATTTTGTGATGGTGGAGACCAAAATGATGGAAATCAGCTCATCTTGCTCAAGGAAAGATTTAAAGAGCCTAGAAAGATTTAAAGAGCGTGGAAAGATCTTCAAGATAAGCACTAGAACATGTTCATTGGCCCTATGGCTTGGGAAATACGAACAGAGCTACCTTTTATACTCGTTTTTTCCCCTACCCCCTAGTTTTTCACATGTGAATATCTAAGAGAGTCACGCTCGTGAAAAACCTTTTCATGCCTAAAAAATTTCAATTTTTGGGTTCAAAATCACTACAAGTGAAGTCTAATAGTTATTCCAAAACATGTTGTCACCTTTCTAACCTTAAAAAAAAAAGATTTCGGTGTGAAAAACTCGAGATACTCACACATGAATATCTAGGAGATAATAACAATTGTGAAAAGCTCAGGGTTTTCACGTTAAAAATTAAGTTCAAAATCACTTCTAAAGGAGTTTAACCGTTAGTTCCTTATCATTAGATTGCCTTCCCAACCTTAATTTTTAAATTTTTTTCGGCTTGAAAAACATGAGATACATGTAAATATCTGGGAGATAGTCACAACTGTGAAAAACATGAGATACATGTAAATATCTGGGAGATAGTCACAACTGTGAAAAACTCTGGTTTTTCACGTGTTTTTTTTTTAAACTTTTGGGTTCAAAATCACTTCTAGAGAACTTTAACAGTTAGTTTGTACCATTTGATCACCTTCCCAACCCCAATTTGTAATTTTTTTTTGACATGAGAAACTTGAGATACTCACATGAATATCTGGGAGATAGTCAAAGCCGTGAAAAACTTAAGCCAAAAAATTACAAATTTTGAGGATGATATTTTCAAGATAAGATTTTCTAGTCTTGGTAAGGTGATCACCTCCAATCATCACTGAGTGATTTTCACAACTTTTTTTGGCATGAATTTCTCGGTGTGAATTCCTCTAGTTTTTTATGCCAATGTCGGCATGACTATCTCCCTCTTTTTCTCTCTCATTAAAAAGAAAGGGTGGGTATATTTGGATGTGAACATCTCTTGGCGTGAATAACTTTCTAGAGAGAGAAACTCAAATGAGTTCTAAAGAGAGAAAATCATGATTTTTTTTCTTTAGGCGTGATTATCTCTAGGTATGAATATCTCTTGACGTGAATAACTTTCTAGAGAGGGAAACTCGCATGAATTTTAAAGAGAGAAAATCATGTTTTTTTTCTCGAGTTTTACGATTGTTTTTGGAATCTGGTTTGTCTAGAGGGGGTGGTTTTGAAATTTAAAGTAGGAGGTATAAGAGGTTTTTCCCAAAAAGGCAAGTGGGAGGCAAAAGTCAACACTTGTCTTTTCAAGGAAAAGGCTATTTATATTAAGAAATCAAAGAAGTTACATAGAATAGAGAGCTTTAACCATTAAAATGTGCTTGGAGATAACTATCTCTCTCAACCTTGCTAATTCCTGGATTTCCTTGCATAGCATGTCATCCTTTCTATGCCTGGCTACATTGCACTTCTGAACTATCTTGTCTTCCAGGTCCTTCAGCCTCCTTTGGATGAACCTTTCACCTGCATGTATCAAATGCACTTTCAGCCAGATTTGCTAAGTAGGATTACTGTTGAAAATGCAATCAAGTCTATTTAACCACAACACCCAAAGCATTTCAGTCCTCAAAACACACCAACGCTCTAAGGAGCAGCCAATATTCTCACCCAAAATCAGGTTTTTCCAACCTAACTCAAGACCATTCCAAGACTTGACACAAGTTGCTAGAGAGTCAAAACATCTTTTGGCTTGAGGGCAATGCATGAAGATATGCAAGTATCCTCCATCTCTTGGCATTTGTGGCATTTACCATCCCCAATGTTTAATATGAGTGCTTTCTGCTGGGTCCAGATGGCTATGTGCATAAGTAGCTAGGCTAGGCACGCTTTCTTAGGTTCTACATACTTGTTCCACAGCTTGTCAAATAGTAGGTACCAGTGGTTTCTATCCCACAGCAATCCCCACCTCTTATTGAGTTTAGAGTGGACAGGGGAGTCCTGATCTTGGATGGGATGGGCATGAGGTAGGGCTATGAGCACCAATGGAAAGCTTTAGGGTGGGGTAGGTCTCTCTGATGGAAAACAACCAATAGTCACTAGGACACCGAAGCTTGATCCTATCACCAATTAGTTCTAGTTCAGCATTTGATACATTATACACTCTGATTAACTTTTCCTTGGAGAGCCATGTGTTGTTCTCTTTGTCCCATAGGTCCCACTAGTTGTAGATACCCTGATTATGTAGCCTAAGAGTAGCTTCAGCTTTGGACTCATCTACTGGGGGCATGGGCAGCACATGCCACCATATTGAATCTCTGAAATGGAGTCCCCAAGTGTTGCTAGGTTTAGATGAGAGGATTATGTCCCCTTTCAGAGCATTCCAAGCTGACTAGAGGGACTTGACTAAGGGGCTGCTAGTAGGTTTGAAGGGGTACTTACCATAATTGTGAGAGGCAATAAGTTCTTCCATTTGGGATGGCGGGCTTCCAGTTTAAACTAATTCATATTTCTACTTATCAACTAGGCCCCCTCTTTTAATGGGTTAATGAAGCTTCTCAGGATCCACTTGGAAGCCATCCTGTCTGCTAGATTTGTAACATCAATGGATTGATGAAGCTTCTTAGGATCCACTTGGCAGCCATCCTGTCTGCTAGATTTGTAACATCAATGATGTCTAAGCCCCCTTTCCCTATTCCAATACAATACCAATCCCATTTAACCTTGGGTATTTTCTTTAGCCAAGGGTCTACCCCCCAAGGAAAGTTCCTACATAGCCTAATGAATTTATTTAGGTATTCATCTAGAGGTCTCCAACAGCTTAGAAAATATATGATAGAGGGGATAATGAAATGGTTGACCACTGTTTTCCTACCTACTAAATTGAGTTGCCTTTTTTGCCATTTGAGGAGTTTGCTTTTGTTCTATTGAGAACCCATTGCCATCTTTGTTTTAGAGAGACTTTGAAGCCCATGGGTATACCCAGTAGCCTGAAAATCACACCATCTTCCAGAGTGTTTACAACCAGCTTGTAGTAGCCAATCTTGGGGCTTGTTTGTTAATGATCTAATACCTATTTTTTGATGGTTAATCATTGTGGTTAATCATTGAACCTGAAGCCCTACAGTGCATATCTAGGCAATACTAGAAGCATCTCATACTCAGCTCAGTGTTAGCAACCATAACATTGGTAAAACATTTGTGTGCACAATTGTTTCCCATTAGGAAGGTTGATACCCTGCATTTCCCCTTTATCCATATTGTCTTTGATTATCCAATTTACTCCATCCGCAGCAATGGCATAAAGCAAGGGGGTCAGTGTGCAGCCTTGCCTTATGGAGTAGTGGGAAGGCATCAGACAGAACCCCATTAATATTGACCCTTTTGTTGAGGCATTTCTAAATAATGTTCCAACCATTAGGATAAACTGTTTGCCTACACCCATATGCTTAAGAGACTCTAGGATATAATGCCAGCTCAGTTTATCATATGCTTTGTCAAAGTCAATTTTAAAGAAGATAAAGTCCTATTTAGATTCTTCAGCATACTCCATTCCCTCCCATAGAGTGACGATGACATCAAGGATATACCTACCTTTTATGAACCCCTTTTGTCTTTTAATCCAACATTTCAATTGACAAGAGAGTCTCAAGGCCAAGGCTTTTGCATATATTTTGTAAACACATGTTAGCCACAGTGATTGGTCTCTAGTTACCTAGGTTATCTTTCTCCCCTTTCTTGTGTATGAGTTTGATCCACCCCTCATTGATTGAAAGGGGAAGAGCCCCATAGTAAATAACCTCCTTCTAGATAGCAAGTAAGGGACCTATCATAATCTCTTTGAAGGCTTTGCAGAATTTTGCGGGTAGGCCATCTATTCTAGGACTTTTCTTTCCCTTTAGGTTGTCTATAGCCTTACTAATTTCTTCTTTTGAGAGATCAACTTCCAAGGATTTAGAGATGCCAACTGGGATGGTAGGCTTTCTGGCTTCCCCTATGATTGCAATACATTTGGCCTGGTCCTTGGTGACCTTACCTCCTTTGTTGAAGATATTATTAAAGTGTTGGAGAACAATCTTCCTATTCCCATCCTAAGAACCACTGCATATGCCTTTGTTGTCCTTGAGGAGGGGCAACTTGTCCTTATTTTGTTTCACCTTCAGCATTCTAAACATTTCAGGGGCGGGAAGGTCACTCTTCCCAGCCCACCAGTCTCTAAAGAAGAGGTTGGCTTGCTGTAGGGAAATCTCTTCCTCCTTCATGATTTCTACTCTGGTGCTACTCACCTCATCTTGGATATGTGGGTCATCCTTGTTTCCAAGCTCCTCTAACTCCTTCAACCTACTGTAGAGGATATCTTTTCTTTGTTTCCTGATTTTGGTTATTTCTTTTCTGATGCAAATCAGCAGGGACTAGGTGGATCTAATGGTTAGACTCCAAGCCTTGGTAGGGGTGAGTCCTCTTCCAAAGAAGTCAGCCCATATTATTTTGACTTCCTCTTGTACAATTGGCAGCTTAAACAGGGCAGGGTCAGTGTGGAACCATTGATTGCTCACATTTTTTTCAATACCAAGATTATGGGCTAATGATCCAAGAGACATGTGGAGAAGTCAGTTTTGCACTCACATCTCACAAAGGTGTTACAGATACTACTGCTAACATAACCTCTGTCAAATCTTGCCTTCCTGTGGCTAGTTCACCCACATTATAGTTTTGCCAAGTGTAGTGCCTAGTGTTCCCAATGTCACAGAGTCCAAAGTGTTCAACAGTACTCTGCCAGGACTACAGTTGTGAGCCTTTGAGGATCTGTGTCCAAGACCTCTGAATCTGTCTTCCCTGGTCCCAACCATGTCGAAGTCTCCCATTAGGATGATGGGGTTAGGGACCAGCCTTGAGGACCAAAAGTCAACACTTTATGACACCCTCTTACACATGTCATAAATGAAAACCAAAAGTGGATTCTAGCCAAGTCTAAGGGATCTTCACATTGAATGCACATTAGCCACTAATGAGTCATGAAAAATAGTGACTAGGAGTTAATCCAAGATTAACTCTTTCACTATTTTTTTTCTATTATATTAATTAAGGACTCTAATTAATCACTAGATTCACACAATTAAGCACATTGTTGGATTGAGCATTGAATTGCTAAAGCATGTGCATTACCTAATGTATGAATTAATAAATAATTAAATATGAATTAAGATTCTAAAGATGGGCTCTTCTCTTATGCAAAAGAGAGCTAGAATCCTTAATTTTGTGAGTTTTGTGTGTTAATTTGGTAAAATAATGTATCAACATGCACTCTATGCACTCCTAATCACTTTTTAAAACTCATATTAGTCCAAATACCACTAAATTTTTTATTTTTTTGGGTTTCTCCACTCATTATCTTTACTAATCACTTCCCTAATACAAAAAACCAATCCAATTAGTGAAGTTAGTGAAAGTTAAGAGTTTTTTAATGGTTGTTTTTGGATTTTCTTTGATGATTAAGCTAATTAAAATAAATGCTAACACTTTAATTTAATCAAATCAAATACAGCTAACACTCTAATCTAATCAAATACATTAAAGAACTCTTTGAAAGTACAAAAATTAGCATCTAAAGCCTATGTAAAAAAATAAGAGGAAAACTTTCACTAAAATGCTTCCTAATACTTAATGTAATGCAAATGATGCACTCTAAGCCTAGATTGACCTATGTGGATACTAAATGACCATTAAAATCAGTCTAAATACAATAAAAACAATAAATTAAGCAAAATTTAATCTAAGACACTTTCTTTTTAAAACAAAAAAGAGGGCAAGAGATAATCAAAATCACCATAACTGTATCAAATCACCTCTTTTTTATGGGAATCCCTACTACAGAGTATGGGTAATAGGTTATGTGTAGATCATTTAGAGAATAAACAATGAAAAAAGTGAAAGGATTGGTCCTCGAAAATGGCTCCAAAAATATTATTGCCTGCTTCAACCTTTCTTGTTGTGTATTTTGGAGTCTCTTGTGTCCTATATGTCCACCACGTATACCTATCACTTTGCGTGTATCCATCTATATGTGTTTAATGACGTGTGAACACCTCATGTATACTTATCAGTATATGTGTGTGTCCATTTATATGTGTTTGTATAGGTGTGAACACCTCATGTATGTGTAAGTGTACCTATGAGTGTGTGAACACCCTCTTATCTAGATAAGATAAGTGTGTGCCATGTGTAGGAGGATGGCATCAAGCGGGAGCTGGCCATGTTTCCATATGTGTACGGGATTCGTGTGAGTCTAAAGATAAGGTTTGCAACCTATAAAAACATGTACTTGGTGTACTTAAAATTTATATTAATCTGAGTCAAATTGAGTTGTGTGCCAATACTCTCTTGAGAATAGTTTCTATGTCTGTCTGTCTGTCTGTCTGTCTCTCTCTCTCTCTCTCTCTCTCTCTCTCTCTCTCTCTCTCTCTCTCTCTCTCATGGTGGAGAGATTTCACTCGCCATAGCCTTTTGTTATGTCCACCTTTATTCTAGCTCTCTCGCACTTCTGTGGTCGTGCTGCTCGGTTATGTGCTGCCCACCTGTGCGTTGGCTCTTCCCAGCCACGTAGCCTTACTAAGGCTTACTTAAGCATTAATAAAAGGCTTTTGATAGCTATGCTAAAAATTTCAATGCCATTACATTGAATTCAACAAAAAATCTCTGTAGAACATTACTTGCAATAGAAGAAAAAATTCACGTGGTAAATATTTAGAGCTTTTCTGCATTACCACTTCTACATCAAAATTAAAGTCTGCAGCAGTAAGCCAAACATTTGGGGATTTCTCAAATTGAAGCCCCTATAAGAGAAATTAGCTCAAATTGAAGCCCCTCCATCAACTAAGAATTAGGCCTTTTTTGATTTTAGGGTGAAATCATTAAATTAGAGCCTTGCATAAACTTTGAATTTAGGGTTTCTCAAAAATCAGCTTCCCTCTATCTAATTGAAGCTTCTGCTTCAATAATATTTTGGGACTTTCTGTTAAATTGAGCCATTAGCATTAAATTGAAGCCTCTAAAGCCCATAAAAATTTGGGCCTTTCCATAATCCATAATGTTCTTCATAAATTGAAGCTGCTATTGGAATTAGGATTAGGATTGCAACAATGCACACACACAAGATAGAGAAGCTTGAGAGCACACAAACTCACTAGATTAGAATCAATAAATGTGTGCCAAATACAAAAGATAAGTACACACCCCAAAATGAGTAGATAAGAGGGTGTACATACTCACGGGGGAAAAAACCTCCTAGTGAGAGAAAAAGTGCCTTGACGGTCCTAAGTGTGTTCACACACATCACTACCATATAATGCTACAAATCCCCTCTGGAGTGATGATGTGAACATGTACAGGATATGACCGATCAATCGTGAAAAGGCAGTAAGTCCAAAGTTTTATGAAAAGCTTTAAACTTTTCACCAGGAAGAGCCTTCGTGTGAATAAATCTACCATGATGTCACGTGTAGGTACATAGACCAAGCTGATCTCTGTTGTTGCAGAGAGTCTTTCCCTGACATAGTGGTAATGCACCTCAATGTGCTTAGTGTGAGCATGAAACACTAGGTTCCTCATAAAAACTACTAATGTGGTCTGGCTGTCAGTGAAAATCGTAGTGTTAGAAGATTGTCCAGCACCCAAATCAGTCCATAAGACGTCTGAGCCCCTAACCCTAATTCTAACAATTGGTATCAGAGCTAGCTTTCTTGACACTTGATCTAGTAGTCTGCCTCCCTTCTCACGACCCTATTTTTTTGTCTCCGATTGAGATACCCTCTTAGGAGAAGAAGGTATATACTGTAGTGTGTTGTATACAAAGTATACAGAATTTTCGAGGTCCGCGGTGCGTTTTGGGCACTGCAAGGTTTCTACATACGTTCTGGAGAGGCGTCATTTTGGATTAGTTCTACTCGATTTTGGGTGTTTAGGCTGTGCAGCGGCAAAGATTTGGTGTGCAGCAACATCAACATCATCGACCATCATACTTTTGCCAGTAACACTCTATTCTCTACTCTGTGTTATTTTACATACACTTTGTAGGTGATTCAGTCAGTTGGTAGCCATCCAAGGTTGCATTCAGTGAATATTGAGTGTGTTGAAAGATTTTACATTTGGTAGACAGACATGGCTAGCAATAGTAATGTATTCAACATGTTGTCTGCTCTGAGGACAAACTTGACTTGATGGGACTAACTACCCATTGTGGTCCTATATGATGAGGCATGTACTAGTTGCTAAAGGCCTTTGGTCAGTGGTAGTGAAACTCGTCCTATTTCACAACTACCAGTGCAACCAAGTGCTGTAGGTACATCTGAAGTAGAATTTGATACAGATGTGGCTCCTCCACATGCACCACCAGTACCTCCCACTACTACTCAAATGAGATGGGATGGAAGAGATGCACAGGCACATGCATTGCTTGCACTTTCTATGAAGCGAAGCGTTATTCCTCATATTCGGTCATGTAAGACTTCCAAACAGGCATGGGATGCACTTGATGCATTATACCAGGAGCACAATGAAGCACGTGTTGCATATCTGCGCAAAAAGTTGGAGTCTGAGCATCTGAATGAAGGAGACTTAATGGACAGCTTCTTGACCAAGATCAAAGCTCGCTAGTGTGGATGAGATATATCCTGATAGTACATTGGTGCCCATAGTTCTCAATGCATTACTGGATTCTTATCAGAGTTTTGCATCTACCCTTAGACTCATGATGAAGGGAAATCCAAACGCCCTTACATTTGATGAGCTGGTTTCAGCACTCCTGCAAGAAGAGTAGTCTAGGCAAAATAGACATATTATGCGAGTTGGTGACCAAGCTTTTGTTGCTAATCAGAAAGACAAAGGTAAAGCTTCTTCGCATGGTGGCTATAAACCAAAATCACAATCCTCAAGTAAGGATCCAGAGAAAGAATGTGATAAGCCTAAAAAGAAGGGCAAGTGTTACTATTGCAGGAAACCAGGGCACTACATAAATGAGTGCAAGAAAAGGCTAGAGAAGGAGAAAAAGAAAGAATCTGGCATGGCTGTGGTTGCTGATGCATCTACACCAAGTACAGAGAAGAAGGAATCTAGAAGTTTTGCTCAAGATGACTGGGCATGGACTGTACATTGCAGTTATGACCCTTTTGTTCATGTTAGTGGCAGAATCAAATGCTTAGTACTTTGACAGAGTACTTTGACAGTGGTGCTAGTAAGTACATTACTTCACAAAAAAAAATGTTCCCATCTCTGGAATCTGTCCCAAGTATAGGAATCGTTACATGTGCAAATGGCTCCTCATATCCTGTCAAAGGAATCGGTAGAGTTATGCTCACTACTGTAAATGGGGACGCATTTACTCTTTCTAAAGTTTTATATGTGCCAGGCATTAAGAAGAACTTGTTTTGTCAGTTTCAGCCTTAGCCTTGTCAGGCTTGATGGTGAAATTGGTGGATGACAGATGTACAGTTCAGGATAGAAATGATGGTTATTCTATCATTACCTCAAGTACCTTGTTTCATGGCCTATACAAGATGGATGTATTTGAGAAGTTGCAGCATGATGCTTGCTCAGTCTCTATGACTCGTGCTATGAGTGATGCAGAATTATGGCATTCACAATTTGGCCATCTGAATTATGGTAGTTGTTGTTACGCCTTCAAAGGCATGATATAGTGTCTCAGTTGCCAACTCTTGAGACCCCTGCTAGACACGCATGTGAGGGGTGTATTCTTGGTAAAATGCATTGGGCATCATTTCCAAAGGATGGATCTATGATAGCTGTTAAGAAATTACAGCTTATACATAGTGATGTATGTGGTCCTATGAGGACACCATCTATTGGGGGATATCTCTACTTCATCACTTTTATTGATGATGGATTAGTCCTCCAGATATAGCTAGGTGTATCCATTAAAGCAGAAGTCAAAGGTTTTTATGTGCTTTAGGCACTTTGTATCCATGGCTGAAAATGCATGTGAATGTAAAGTTGGCACCCTTCGTTCAAATCAAGGGGGGGAGTATATGTCCAAGGAATTCCATGCATATATGGCTGAAAAAGGCATAAGGCATCAATGTACAGTGCCATACACACCTCAGCAAAATGGTGTGGCTGAGAGGAAGAACATGTCTCTCATGGAAATGGCACGATGTATGGTAAGATTTACCTCATGGTTTTTGGTTAGAGGCAACTATGTGCACAAACTATGTGTTGAACAAACGCCCTACCAAGGCCTTGCAGTCTAAAACTCCTTATGAAGCTTGGCATGGCAGGAAGCCTTATGTGGTTCATTTGCATGTTTTTGGTTGTCTTTCTTACGCTCTTGTGCGCCTGAGCAACAATGCAGTAAGCTTGATGATAAGGCAGTTAAATGCATATTTGTGGAATACCGTTCAAAAAGCAAGGGATATAGAATCTACCATATGGCCTCAAAGCGGATTTTGGTAAGTAGAGACGTTGTTTTTGTTGAAAACTCAGTTCAGCCCATGCTTTCATGCAAAAACCAGCATAATGTATACTCACAGGACATGTCTGATTTGCTCCTACCTTTGTTTAATGGAGGGCAACCATATGTAGAGCAATTGAGTGCTCAACCAAGTGCTGAAATTCAGCCTTCTGATGAGGCAATTATTGAGGATGTAGTGAATGAGGAGAGAGCATCCATAGAAGAATCTAAGCATATGCCAAAATGGCTTGTGCGGACATTGATGTGAGGGATAGCAAGTTGGCAGCTCCTTTACCTAGCAGCTCCTTTACCTGGCAGAACTCATGCAGGTTCTCATCATGCAGATTATTCTCATGTGGATCATGTTCTCATTTCTATTTTATGTAATGAGGAGGAACCTGTTTCCTTTGAGGAAGCACAGGATGATGATCATTAGATGCTTGCTATGCAAGATGAGTACACACCCCAATGAGTAGATAAGAGGGTGTACATACGCACGGGGGAAAAAACCTCCTAGTGAGGGAAAAAGTGCTAAGTGTGTTCACACACATCACTACCATATAATGCTATAGCTGCTATAACCCACAAATTGGGGTTTTTACCCAATTTGATTCTTCAACGCAAAATTCAAGACTCCAGCCCTACAGTTTTGAGTCATAGTTCTAAGCAGCTATTCCCATGAGCTACACACTGACATTATTTTTTGGGGCATTCTTGCGGAGGGATTCATCAACAACATCACTAAAAAGCAGGAGTGTGCACGTGTGTGCAAGAGCTATGTGGGGAGCTTCTCCCAACTAAGCTGATTTATCATTTTTCCTATATGTTCCTATGTGTGAGTGTCAAGGGTCCTCTGCCCTAGGATGTCTCCTAAAAAAGATTTGTAATAAATGTTTTCTGGGTTAATGTGATGTACCTCCTTGTGTTATAAAAGGCTTTGTAATTTCCTCATTAACCCTATTTTGAGTTAGGGGGTGGTTTAGAAGGGCTGAGGAATCTTATATCTGCTCAAGCTCCATTTGTAGACTTGATTGTATCACATGGCCCAAATCGCCACTTCATATAAGACACCACCTTCGCTTTAAAGGGGGGTTTGTTGGGTATTTCAGAGTCTCTTGTGTCCTATATGTATGCGTATACTTGTCAGCATGAGGCTATCCATCTGTATGTGTTTGTATAGGTGTGAACACCTCATGTATGTGTAAGTGTACCTATAAGTGTAAGGGGGTTTGTTGGGTATTTTAGAGTCTCTTGTGTCCTATGTGTCCATGTATACTTGTCAGCATGATGCTATCCATCTATATGTGTTTGTATAGGTGTGAACACCTCATGTATGTGTAAGTGTACCTATAAGTGTGTGAACCACCCTCTTATTTGGATAAGATAAAGTGTGTGCCATGTGTCATGTTCCCATATGTGTATGTGATTTATATGAGTCTAAAGATAATACTTGGTGTACGTTAAATTATATTAATCTAATCCAATCTACATTGAGTCGTGTGCTAATACTCTCTTGAGAATAGTTTCTCTCTCTCTCTCTCTCTCTCTCTCTCTCTCTCTCTCTCTCTCTATGCCATGGAGAGATTTCACCCGCCATAGCATTCTGCACTATAACCCTAGCAGGCTCAACCAACATCTTTGAGAAACACATTCATAAGAAATTACCTTATGAAGCTACTGGCCGAGCTCATAATCCTTTAGGTCTCCAAGCTCCACACCTCCTTGGGTAGCAAGTTTCTATCACTGTCTCCTGCGAGCATTATTAGACCGTCTCCCGTGAGAGCATTGAACCACCACCGTGTTGCACTACAAGTCGTCCCTCCTCTCAACTCACAACACTCACACACATTCACTAGCATGCATTAGAGAAAAAGATTAGAGAGAGGATTAGCAAAGAGCAAGACTCAATTGCACAATGGGAGAGTATCTTGTATTATGAGATAAAATAACTTATATAACAAGGCCATAAGTGTTCACACACACTTATGAGATAAAATAACTTATATAACAAGGCCATAAGTGTTCACACACTTAAACTGTGGTGGGCACCCAAGGCTCATAAGTGGCATGTTAGGGTTTTTTCTACTTATGTTGTTGGCCTCTCCTTGTCTCTCTTTGTTTTATGATTTGTTATGCTTCTTGCTCTATAATACTCGCCTCTCTCTACATGGATCGATGTGCCTCTTCCTACAATACCTACCTTCCTTCTTTATGTGGCTTAATTCAGTAATGGCTTGTAGGCTTGCCGTGCGATTTTGTTGATGAATCAAGCATCCACCATTGTGTCAATACTAAGCATGGTTGATCTTCCAAGTCTATGAAAGTTAGGTATTACTAGTATTGGACCCGCGCGTTGCTGCGGACAGGTAGAGTTCTAGAAAAAATAAACTTAGTTTCTCCAATTTAGGTCATGTTTTAAGTAAACACAATACATTATTTCAAGTGACTTTATATATACATATCTCAAAATAACATCCATGTCTCGTAGATTTATGGCGAAAACAAAAATATCATAGTAATGTAGCATACAAAGATGCAAAAAAGGACCAATATTACATATTCTCAAAATGCACCACAAAATACGTATTCTTAGTCAGTAATGTCAGAATCAACAAATTGAATTCTTCTCTTGTGAGAAGGATCATTCAATTGTCTCCTCATCACAATACGCTCTCTATTGTAAAGCGGTGATCCATCCCGCACATGCTCTACTATCGATGAATGCAAAGGACCTGCACAAACGAAACAATGATAAATCAAATCTGCACATAACGACACATCGATAAATAAAATCTAAAAAAAATCTTATAATAGAAAAACATAATCAAAATTACCTCGCACAATAGAACATCGAGTCGATGGTACATGAGGATCTCTAGTATAAAACGCATAACGAATACCAATGGCCATGATGGATGTAAGAAACAACCACTCATCGGGTACTGAATACCCCTCAAATGATGCAAAGCATCTGTCCATCTCTCTCCAAAACAAATACACACCCCACTCCTCATCAGGAACACCAATCCCGTACATCTCGATGCCTTCGTCGACAACTCTTACCATAAACGTATCAATGTCATGTAATATCCTAAAATCAAAGCATAACAAATAGGTTATACAATTATTTATATATAGGTTCAAAAAATATTCATACAATGCCTAACAATTACACTTATACTTACCCATCCCTATAAGCATCAATCATAATCCCTGCTACATGACCTGCAGTAATAGGAGCTGACCATAGCGGTGGCTCTGTATACAGATAGACATTAGTATAGAATGTCATGTTCCATACTTTGTAATCAAGAAAAGTTAAGCAAATATAGAGAAAAACTCACGTACTATCCTCGACAAAGGCATGTCCAATGTAAAGGTAATCTTAGACATGTCTGTCAAAACATAAACAACAAAAATAGGTACTTTTACCATGGACAAATATGTATAAAAAAAGAAATCACAACAAAATTAATCAAATTGCAGAACTTAAATAAGAAACCTGACTTGTCACTCTGAAGTCATTAAGATCTCCTTATAAACAATATTGTTTGTTGTAGGTGTATAACTTTGAAGATCATCAAATGAACACTCCACATTAGCGTTATCCTTAAGTAACACCTTAACAGCATGAGGAGACCGTGCTCGTGACAACGCAACATACAGTTGTCCATGAGTAAACACTGGAGTCACCAAATACAACCCCAAGACATTTAGGGTTTGGCCTTGTGATTTGTTTATTGACATGCCAAATGCCAGCCGCACGGGAAACTGTCTCCTCCTCATGGTGAATGGTAGTTGGGCCTCGCTGCATATAAAGGTAATCCGTGAAAGAAATACTCTTTCACCAACTTTAGTACTAGTGATGATTTCAGTCTCCAAGACTTTAGAGTGAAAGGCCTTACATATCATCCATGTACCATTACAGAGTCCACGTCTTGGATCCAAGTTACGAAGCAAAATAACAGGAGCTTCTAACTTTAAAACCAAGCAGTGAGGAGCTCCAGAGGTATCTTGAATCTAGAATGTGCAGTACGTCCATTCGCCAAGAGTAGAGAAGCAATACCTGACGATGCAGTGGCCAAAGCAACATACCCTTGTCCACGTACTCGCGCAAGCAAGCAATTATACAAATAGGTCTTGCCCGATCCCCCCGGACCATCCAGGAAAAAAATGTCACCTACATCTGTCGCAATTGCATGCATTACAGCATCGAAAGCAACACGCTGGCTATCTGTTAAAGTTGACTCCATAGCACTTGACAGGTTATATTGTTCCACAGTATCAAAAGATCTCTCTTCCAAAAGCAATGTATTTTCACCCAAGACTTCCAAATCAGTTCTGTTTAGTTCAGGCATCCCTTCAAAATCTGCCAATGTCCGTCTCTGAGCACGAAGAATTTCTTCCAAATGTAGTAGTGCATGAGTTTCAGCTAATTTTTCAATACCAATAAACTGACCCCTGCTTCTCGATAACTGGTATAGAAAATCTTCTATCATTTCTACTCGAAATCTCTTCCACAATATTCCTGGACAGGAAGGCTCACAAAATAGCAATATAGTACCAAAAAGACATCTCAACTGCAAGGCATTTTGCATAGATGATGCTTCCTCCATACATGCAACCCATTCAGAATCATCTTCCAGTATCCCTCTGACAATGCAAGCTGCCTTGAAAGAAGGATAGATGTGACCATTGAGCGAACGCAAATCTTCAAATGACTTAGATCCTTTACATATTGTAAGAAGTAGGCGAACATAGTATGCCTCACCTGCCAAAGGAGCTACAAAGTACATGCACCCTATAGTGTTTCCAATCTTTCTTTTGGTCCATTTCTTCAACCTGGAGTTCCAAACCCATTGTTGAGGGAAATCACTATACAATGTATTGTTTGCTTCAGGATGTTGTTGATTACAGGTGAACCATTCAGTCATAGTAGTCTTGCCTACATTTTCCCTCTGAAAAACATCTGCAATATTATCATCATCTCTGAAGATAACATTATGACCCCCATCTAAGTGTACCTGCAACCGTTGCACATCAGGCTTCTCATTGTGTAAATCATACTCAAAGAGTCTCCAACATGCCTCTGATGCAGAGACGTAACGTGCATCCCCCAAATACCTCTGAATCTCATCGACTACGCAAGCAGCATTAACATCCCCACCTTGTACAGTGCTAAATCTTATTGTTGCTCTGTCATGCCCCTTGTATATGTACTTGTAAAGATATTTCACTGCTGATATTGTTGAGCATATTTCCACATTTACATGAGCATTATATGTGATTGAAAGATAAGGGTTATATGGCACAACCCATCTATTATCAACATTACACTTTTTCAATGCCACAGTTCTTCCATCATTTCGACGCATATACACGGGGTAACCACTCTCATCCACAGTAGTCTCTTGTGCAAAAGCTCTTGGATAGTTCCTTGTGCATTTCCCTTTATCCATACAAATTGCACTTGGATTGAATGGCCCACAGGGCCCATGGATATTGCAATGCAACACGTGGATATTGCAATGCAACACGACATCATGCAGAGCAGGAAACATTTGCTTGTCAGGCGGCACATACTAATCTGTCATAGTCTTGGAGAGTCTTAGGTTTATGGGCACTATCCAAGATCAATAACGTGTGTGAATGAGGCAATCCTCTTTTTTGGAACTCAATCACACTCACATATCCAATCACCTTACCAAAGAGGTCCTTTTTCACGATATTTTTCATCATATCTGAATGTTTTTGGTGAAATACTCTAGTAGTCAAATCAGGCCGGTCACATGCACTTTGCCCCGGGAGTAAAGCATCTAATACCTCTGGCCACTTTGGGTTACAGGTGAAAGTAATGAATAAATCGGGCTTGCCCTTTGAACGAACAATTGCCATGGCATCCTGATAAAGTTGATACATTTGTCATGGCCCACCAGTAAAACTGGAAGGTAACACTATTCTACTTCCCACTGTCCTTCCTGCAATACCACTTCCACTTCCTTCCACATGAAGCATGTCTGCTAAACCACTATAAACCTCTGAATGCAAACTTTTTTGATTATGGCGTAGCCAAGATAATCGTGACTCTTCAACACTGCAATAGGCATCAACCATAAACTGTTGCAACAACCTTCCACCACGTAGCAAGCATGCATTTGTATCTGGGCGAATTTGCAATCGATAAGCATAGTATTGTCGTTGAGTCACACAATGACCATTTCTCAATGCACTCACTTGTGCATCAGCATAAGGGATTCTCAAGTGCCATCCATCCTCCCCTCTTGGAAATAACATGACGTACAAAAGAGGCATATAGCACCTATGCAAATTAGAGATGTGTTTGCATGTGCCTTCTCGAGTATGCAATAAAATATCACGACGACCAACATTATGATCATCACCTTGACCAATCATGATACCAGCAATCTCGGAAGCTGTTGGCATTGAGTACTGCCTAGA